>NW_006408554.1:18584265-18585905 GCF_000296735.1 Chrysochloris asiatica | reverse complement strand
CAATTGTGCACAAAGCCCTTCCTAAAGGCTAAAGGGAATGATAAAAGTAAGGATTAAATTCGAGGAGACAGAAGTATGCAGAAATAACAGGGTGAGTGGAAAGCACTGTTCTGAGAGCCCTCTGAACCCCAGAGGGACTATCTGGGACACTGAGGAAGGGACTTGCAGATCTGGTGGAACCTTCATTAGAAATCAAAAGATGCAAACAAGTAAAATCATGTAGCTAGGATAACCTTCAAGTGATCCCATACTGTTGATTTAGGGTGTGTACATGTTATTCTTCCCCTCAATTATGGTCTCTATCTGTTTTGACTTGAGATAACTCATGACTTGGATCTAGCAATTGATTGGAGATAGGAGAGAGGAGGGGCAGGGGAGAGTGCTGACTATACACATGGAGGTCTTCCCACTTTACAAGATTATAACTATGAAGTATAATATCATATGGTTACAAATTGGGCTGCCAACCTTAAGGTCACCAGTTCAAAACTACCAGCTGTCTTGTGGGAGAAAGGTGAGGAGTTCTGCTCCTGTAAAGATTTACAACCTTGGAAACCCTGTACAGGGTCATTCGGAGTCGGTTCCAACTCCACGGTACTTAACCACCACCACCATACTATTGGAAATACTGTTAAGTGCCATTGAGTCAGTCCTGACTCATAGCCACCCTGTATAGGGTTTCTGAGGAATGACGGGTAGGTGAACCACTGGCCTTGTGGTTAGCAGTCCAGTGCTTATCCCACAGTGCCACACTAGTATTCCTATCATATGTTTACTTTCTGTTTTAGTTTACATCAAATCATCAGGAATTAAGTCCAAGGAAATGAACCCCTTAGCACTTGCAAATGTGGTTTCTAGTCATTAGAGTAACATGTCAGCATACATCAAAGCCTTTTATCTAGGGCCACATGAAGATTTGATTTTTGTTCTTGGGGCCCCCAGGTTAGCACAGACGCTTCTAATGGAAAGAAAATGAGTGATTTTATTATAATTCTCAGATTTGTAAACTGGAGAGGGATTTCAGCCCCTGAGACTTCTCCCATCTACTTCTGAGAACAAGGGTCATAGTGATTTGGCTCCAGGCCAGAGCATCAGAAATTGGGGACATTTAAGACAGGCATTTACCCCCTTCTAACACATACTCACTCCCATTTCTCTAACAGCCTGAGAACCTACAGCAATGCAATTTCTATAAATGTCACAGTTTTTGGTTGCTTCTCTTCTCTTCCTGGAGGTCTTATAATATTAATCCCTTATCTAACATTAACTTTATGCACACTCTCCATTTTCTATTTTTACCTAACCCAAGATATGCTAAACCCAGCAGGTGATACTATCTCAAGGTTTTCATTTTTTTTTAAATTTCTTAGTTTGGGGTGGCAGAGCCTGTATTAAAAAGACCTTTACTCAGTATTAGTTGTTGTTGCTATTAGGTGCCATCAAGTCAGTACCGATTCATAGTGACCCTGTGTACAACAGAATGAAACACTACCCCAGTCCTAAGCCAACATCACAATTGTTGCCACTCTTGAGCCCATTGATACTGCCACTTGGCTAATCCATCTCGCTGGGGGTCTTCCTCTTTTTCTCAGACCCTTCACCTTACGAAACATGACATCCTTCTCCAGTGACTGGTCCCT
>NW_006408554.1:18545829-18567715 GCF_000296735.1 Chrysochloris asiatica | reverse complement strand
ACCATGGCTTGGGTCAGGCGCACCTTAGTCCTCAAGCTGACATCTTTGCTCTTCAACACTTTACAAAGGTCTTGTGCAGCAGATTTGCCTAGTGTTTGATGTCTTGACTGCTGCTTCCACGAGTATTGATAGTTGATCCAAGAAGAATAAAGTCATTGAAAATTTCAATCTTTTCTCCATTAATTTTGTTGTTGTTGTTGTTAAGTGCCGTCGAGTCGGTTCCGACCAATAGCGACCCTGTACAGGGTTTCCGAGGGTGTAAATCCTTATAGAAAGCCTCATCTTTCTCCCGCAGAGCGGCTGGTAGTTTCGAACTGCTGACCTTAAGGTTCGCAGCCCAATTCGTAACCACTACACTACCAGAGTTGTTGTTAAGTGCCATCAAGTCAGTTCCAACTCATAACGACCCTCTATAAGGTTTTCAAGAAGCAGCTGGTGAGTTTGAACAGTTGACCTTGTGGTTCGCAGTCTAGTGCTGATCCTACAGTGCCACAGCTTAGTAGGTCATCAGTAAAAAAAGGAAAAGACCCTCCACAAAATCCACTGACACAGTGGCTGCAACTATGCCCTCAAACAGCAACAACTGTGAGGATGGCACAGGAGCAGACAGTGGTTCACTCTGCTGGACACAGGGTCTCTATGATAGAGACACCACTCTGAGTCTGACCTGACTCAAGGGCACCTGACAATACAAAAACACTGAATGTAAAATTGAGGCAGTAAGTGTACCCACAGAATAAACAGCTCATAGAAACTGCACCAAGCCCAAAAAGACTGTTAATTTCCAGGTCGATAGGGATGTTCGATTCTTTTCAGAAAACTTCAGATTAGCTACTTATAGTTCAGAGTCTTTGGCTTTAGGTTAATGAGAAGTGTTGGTTCATGCCATGTGGGAAACAAAAGTTCAATTCCTGGCCAGTGCACCTCATGTACAACCGCATCCATGGGTCAGCATGTTACTCTGATACTGAACAATTTCATCAAAGCTTCCAGACCAAGACAGACCAGGAAGAAAGACTTGGTGATTTGTTTCCAAAAGTCAATCAATGGAAACCCTATGGATAACAGCAACTGATCTGAGGATGGCCTAGGACCCACCAGAGCTTCTTCCGTTGTGCATGGGTTGCTATGAGTTGGGGATTAACTTGACTTCAGTTAACAACAGGCTTTAAGTTGTTAGATTAGCAATTAATGAAAAATCAGAAATCAGGATAAAAGAAAATTATTCTTTTCATCCAAGGATCTTTTTTGCTTAATGAGAATGTCCTCATTCTGTTGATCTTGCAAGAAAGTATATTCATTCTCCCTGACTTCAATATTATCAGATACATGTAGCTACTCTTCTTCTTTTATATTGGTTTTATCAATACAAAATGCTGATACATTAGAATTGAATGTTAATTCCTATGATGTACAATAAAAGTGACATGGAAGACAACAAAGTGAGAAAGCATTAGTGGTCAGGGAAGAAGCTGTTGTCTCTTGGGCTGTCTCCATTTAGCCCTTCCACAGATACGGGTGCGTCACTGTCGGGTTGACCAGGGAAGCAAGTATTAAGTCTGGGCAGCTGATAGATCACAGAACACCTCACACTCCAAAATTCGCAACGTCCATTACCCAAAGCAGGACACTGTCTAAGACGTCATGGAACCCAAGTGCCATTTAAAGCTCTGCATCTGAGAGCAATTTTAGATAAAACAACATAAGGCCTGTGTCATCCACCAAGTCATCAAGAATCAGTTGTCCACACTCAGACCATGTTTATGAGTGATCAGATATTTAAAAAAAGACTATTATGCCATGTTCAGAGATCTGCTGGTGTGGTAGGTTATGCCAACTACCACCACCACCACCATCATGTCATATGTTGTGGGGTTTTGTATTTTTTCAAAGACTTCACATGAAAACCAAAGTTAGGATGCTTGCTTCTATTATGCATATATTTTTAATTCTTTTGTTCCTACACTGGGTATATATTTTATAAATCTTCTTAGTATAAATTTTATGACATGTTGACTGGTAAAACAACACTATAGCTAACAGAGATGACTTCTTACCCTATGTTTGTTAACACACGCATGAGGAACTCTGGTAGCATAGTGGTTACTAATCAGGCTGCAAACCGCAAGGTCAGCAGTTCAAAACTACCAGCTGCTCCATGGGAGAAAGATGAGGCATCCTGCTCCTGTAGTCAGAACCAACTCCATGCATGGCACACAACCACCACCACTTAAATACCACCATCAAAGGAGCCCTGAGTTAAGTATTGTGATGCTGATGGAAAGGTCTGTGGTTCAAACCCACTCAGGAGAAAGATAGACTGTCTGTGCTATAGAGACTGTCTGTGCTATACAGTCTCAGAAATCCTAAGGAACAGTTCTACTCTGTCTTATTGGTTCACTATAAGCTGGAATTGACTTGATGACACTGGGCATGGTTTTTGGTTTTGACCCTCTACCACTCCTTCCCCAAATAAGAAATTCAATAAAAGCAGTTTGGGGCTTTGTTAGCTTACCGTCCCAGCATTCCATAGGGGTTCTGTGCAGGAGTAGGGGCAGACATGAAAAGTGTGGATGCAGGACCCAAAATCAACGTAGCAAGAGTATCAGGTCACAACTGAAAACATTTATGATGAAGTATTTATGTTTATTACCTTTCTTTATTACATTTATCCCAAAAGACATGTAATGAAATCAAAGAAAAGGGAGTTTTAAAAAGACAGGTACTGAATGGGACCTGCAGACATACAGACTGTGGACCAGGAGTAGTCAGCTGACAGGTGAGGCCAGAGGAAAAGGACTGAGAGGAAACTTACATTATTTAAGCAAGGGGGAAGGGAGGTGGGGAGACAAAACAAGTTTTGTTCAGACCAATCCCTTTTGTTCGCTATACACCTGACATGATCCCAGATTGAGTGTCTCTTCACTAAACATAAATTCATCCTGCTTTCTATAGTTTATTGTTTTACTTACTTAAAAAATAAACCTGCTTCATGATCCCTTATATTCATGACTACAATTAGTCAGTGCTCCCAGTCTTTTGAAAATGTATAAACAAAAACTCTAATTGTCACATTTCTAAAAATTGACTATAATCCAAAAGACAAAATAATCCTTTGTTGATATGATGTTGTGAAGTGCCATCAATTCCTAATCATAGGGCCCTGTACAGGGTTTCTGAGGAGCAGCTAGTAGGTTTGAATTGCCAACCTTGTGATTTGCAGTCTGATGCCTAGCCTACAGGGCCACACCTGGGTCTCAGTACTATAATGATCACACAGGCATTCAAAAACAAAAAAATCTAAAGCTCAACAACACTGATGAGGTGTGTAAAGGACAAGAGGGAAAAGCCATATATTTTCATTCAAGTAGATGAATGTAACAGAGAGACATGAACTGAAAGAGCGTTGACAAATGCAATTTCTTAGAAATCCATAACAAGACAACCAAGGCAAGATTTATCAATAGCATCAGAAGTGTGTCAAGTGGTCCAGCTTTTTTTGTTTTTAAGAAAGAAGAGTTGATTCAGCTCATCTACTTAAATTCATATTTTAAAAATAGTATATTTCTTATAAATGAGTACTGATGGTGCACTGGGTTAAGCACTGGGCTGTTAACCGTACGGTCATCGGTTCAAATACATCAGTCTCTCTACAGGAGAAAATGAGGTTGTCTGTTTCAGTAAACATTTACGTCTTTGGAAACCCTATGGAGCAGTTTTACTGTGTCCTTTGGGGTCATTAGGAATTGGAATGGACTTGCATTTGAGTTTGGTTTATTGTTCCTATGCTACTTTTTCACTACTGATTATAACCGATAGTATGTCTTAGTATGAGAAGTTTAACATTAATGATGTTAATGATGAAATGTCAAATTTATTTAAATATATAAAATTATTTTTAAAGTCTTTTTGCTATTTTTTTTTCAAAATTAGTTTAGTTTATGCTATATATTGAATTATAGCCTACGATTAAATCAGTCTGCACACCTGAACCTGTGTAGTGGTCAAGTTTGGAAATCAGATCTTAGAAGATGTTATCAGTTATATTAACATGAGACTATACAGAGGAAAAGGACTGAGAGGAAACTTGTTCTTTAGTGCCATCAAGTTGGTTCCAACTCTTAGCAATCCTATATAGGGTTTCCAAGGAGCGGCTAGTGAGTTTGAACTGCTGACCTTTTGGTTCAAACCGACCTTATGATCCAGTACTTTATCCCACAGTGCCACAGAGTAGTAGTACTAGTCCAATTTGAGTGATGTACTTGAAAAAGAGGAGAAGAGACACAGAAACATAGATAAAGGGCATGTGAAGAAGCTTCTACAAACCAAAGACTGCCAAAGCTCTCCAGCTATCACCAATTATTAGGATAGAAGCATGGGACAGAGTCTCTCTCAGAGTCCTCAGATGGAATCAACATGGCCAACACCCTAATTTTGGACTCTTACTCTCCAGACTTTAAGACAATACATTTTTGCTCTTACAAGTGGCATTTTGTTACAGCCTTTTAAATACTAAGACTTTCTTACTCAATTTTTCTATACCTTTACTTCAAGCAAAATTATCTAAGTGAGGATAATTTATCTGAGTAAGGATAAAATCTGGTTTTATTTTAATTAGAATCAAATAAATATAACTATTCCTCACTCATGATATGCTTCGATTCCAATGACCAGGTCATTATGCAAAAAATGGAGAGTAACCACATGAGGTCAAAATAGAAGGATAACTGCAGCATTAGATAACTGCCAAATCACATTGTTACATAACTGACAAACCAGTAAGAATCATGGTCTAGTCAAGTTGACACATGACCGTATCCATCACAACCAGAGTTACTCTTATCTTGCAAATCAGCATTTGTTACCACCAGACATATGTTATTAATGTGCAAAATAGTCAGATAATGGGATAGGAAGTGAGGAGTAGATGTTGTTGTTGAGTGCCGTCGAGTCGATCCTGACCCATAGCGACCCTATATAGGGTTTCCAAGGAGTGACTGGTGAGCTTGAACCACTCACCTTGCGATTCAAACAACTTTGCAGTCCAGCTCATTAACCCACAGTGCCACACCCATATAAATTGAAATAGTTTTAAAGATAATGAGGACTCTCATTTACCTACTCTTGCCTCCCTTGTTGTTCTTGTTAAGTGCTGTCGAGTCAATTCTGACTCATAGCTACCCTGTATAGGGTTTCTGAGGAAAGGGTTTATTAGGACTTTCCCACATGTGTCCCACATACTGTGAGGTCTCATTCTGGTTAGAATCATATTTTCAGAATCTTGGATACTGGTGACATATATTACTTCAGGTGGTGCTGGTATCTGGAAAATAAAGAAGATGCAGCCAAATAAATGGGAGGGCAAAGGAGAATAACATTTTTAATAGCTTTGCTCTTCTGGGTACTGTGTCTGAAAGAATTACTGTTGCACTTGACATTTGTTGCCATTTTCTTTTTCATTGTGAATTGGAGCCAGACTGTATCTGTGTGTTGAGGGGAGGAGGAAGGGTTGACCTCAGAAATGTCAGAATGATTGCTAAGTGCAGCCTGTAAAGTTAGATCAGCAAGTGATGGTGCTTTATCAATCTGCTAAATGGCTGTGGTTAGGGATGGGGAAGGATAGCAAGAAGTTATTTAAACTTGGAGAGAGACAGACTCTATGATATGAACGTTGTCTTTCTCAGCTCTGTGGTGTGGTGGAGCAGGCTGCCATGTGGACTGAGGGTGGCTCTGGGCATGCCTGCATGTCATCTCACTCCTGTCTCTTCCTACCTGTGGCCTCAGGTAACATCCACAGTCCCTCTCTGCTTCACTTTTCTCATCTCAAAAATGAAATCATGCCATTCAGCTCCTGTGGCTGTTCAGAAGATTAATGAGATCATGTACAAAGAGCTACATTCCAAATATGCCAGTTTGCCTTTTCCTTCCCTTGGTTCTGTTACATTTTAGTATTACAAATAATTTATACTAATGAGGCATTCTGCTCCTGCAAAGATTTACACAGAAAGCCTGCACAGGGTCACATGAGTTAGAATTAATTCTACAGCAGTGGGTAAGTGGTAAAAAATTATAACATATGATCAAGAACTAAATCAGAGACCCGTTAGCTCAGCCCCATAGAACTAAAAGGTTTAACAGAAAGAGTCTCTAATTCACTATGTTGGATCCACTCCCACCCTCCCAGCTAGAAAAGTTCCTGGTCAGGTCCTGGAGAGGTTTGAACAAGCACTGAGAATAATCTTTGGTGCTTGACCATGTTTTCTTGTTTGTGGACTTGAGGTCCGTAGTCTAAGGATGCAAGATTGGTTTAAGCCGCAAGATCGGATGTTCAAGTTCACCAGCCACTCCTCAGAAATCCTATATAAAGTCGCTGTATGTTGGTACCAATTCAACAGCACTTAACAACAAGAAGTCAGGATGGTGTGCTGTGGGTTAATGCTCTGGACTGCAAAGTGGGTTTGAACTGCAAGGTCAGCAGTTCAAGATCACCAATTGCTCCTCAGAAACCCTATAAGGGTTGCTATGGGTCAGAACCAACTCGACAGCACTTCATAACAACAATAATAAAGTCTAGGATGAAATGTTGTCAAATTAATTTCTCAGTCCAATGTAGCTTAATCTGAGCCCAAATGGTTGCAAGTAGTGAGTAGGGCCAGTAGTCCAAGATAACTCATGTTCTTCCACATAGCCCCCAGTCAAGAGTTTAGACAACCCACAGGCCAGAAGCCCTAGACATGTATCTAGACACTTCCATTCAGACTGATCTTTTCCCTATGGAGACTTTGGAGCTTTCTTGGAACTGGAATGCTAGTCTAGCCTTGTTTCAGGAGTAACAGTAGGCTTTATGTTGAATGCCTGGTCAAAGCTTAAGACATGAAAGGCAAATAAGTTTTATCTTGTGTGGCAAGTAATATATTGGTAGTGTTTTAGAAGTGTTTAGAAGCATCCCAAGGCCTTTTCTGGCTCAATGATCATGTGTGCCTTGATCAGTGATAAGGTCTGCAATGAGTATCAGGCACATAGCAGAGCTGCAAACCTCCTTCTCTAGAGGTCCTCCATGTTCTGCTTTAATTCAATAAGTTTTCAGACAACTATTTAACAGATTTTTGTATTTATACACACAGAGTACTGTGTAATGATAGAGCAATGTCTGCAGTTGGAATCAACAACCAAAGACAAGCCCAGTCTGTGGATAATCTTGCAAGAGATTTAAGAATACCAAATAATATTGACTATCACCAGGAGTGATACCTGCTCTCTGGTCTCTCACAACCTTATGATTCTTGGGAAAGGGGCCTTACCCAGGATTGAAATCATGGAAACCTAAAGTTAGCTGCTGGTGCTTTCACCATGACTGCCAGCAGCCTCTCAGATAGGCACATATACTGGAGTACAAAAGAAAACAAAATGTATTGTTCCTTCCATAGAAATAGTGCAAGTTTGATATGTGCTTAGACTTTTAGAGTCAAAGACCTGCCCGCCCTTCTACTCCAATAGCTGCCTGAGCTATTGATCTTCTGCCAGGTATGTGTATTCATGATCAGCCAACGATGTTATTTCTTAGGAAACTCAGTGAAAGAAACCTACAGCACAACCCCATCTGCCCAGCCACTGTCTCTTCTCTTTGTCAAGAGAAAAAGAAAGATGCACATCTGTGTGGTGAGCACTAGGTGTTAAATAAAATCATATCCAAAATCAATACCTTGTTATTGATTCCTCACTTGCTGTGTTAGCACAAGTGTAGTTAAATTTACACCATGTAAGAATCTCCAAGAACCTAGAGCTGATCAGAATTATGAAAAGCAATGGAAGTTTATATCTTGAAATTTGGGACATTTCAAAGACGCATTAAAATCACTCCACCTTTTTGGATCATGGTTCCATTGTTGTTGTTGTTGTTGTTGTTGTTGTTGTTGTTGTTGTTGTTGTTGTTGTTGAGTGCAGTTGAGTCAGTTCTGACTCATAGTAACCCTGTATAGATTTTTGAGGAGTAGCTAACCTGGTGGGTTTGAACAGCTGACCTTTCAGTTAGCAGCCCAGTGCTTAGCCTACAGCACCACACCTGGACTTTCTGGTTCCATTAGACTACTTACTATATAATTTATAATTGGGTGCCATTTTTATTTTTATTTTCTTAACTCATCCCAAGCTATTCAGTACTAGTCCTATTATGAAAACATTCATGTCGGAAAGAATGCATTTGACTTTGCTTTGGTAGGTTCTTAGGACATGGAGTTTCTGTGTCCTCTGGAAAGTGTAGCCCTGTGTTGGATGACAACCTTAACTAACAAGGACCTTTGCTGGCTTCTACCTTAACTAACAAGGACCTTTGCTGGCTTCTAAAGAGCTCAGTCCTACAGTTCTATACACAATCCATCTCTCTCTGTCACCCAACACCTTTCAAATACTGTATAATGGAGAACTCTGTTGTTGTTGATGATGATCAAGTGAATTTTTACCTAGAATTCCAATTATAAAACACATATGTAAGCTTCCTATCTTGAAGTGGAACAGAGAGCCATGAACTCTCTCTACTCGATGCATTCCTTCCCCTTTCAGTTCTCCCCATTTCTCCCTGTTGATATTCCTCCAAAACATCCTCAGCTGCACAAAATACAATTGTAAAGATCACCACTCTAATCAAACTTTCTAGTGTGATACTGTAGGATAAGCACTGGACTGTTTACCACAAAGTCAGTAGTTCAAACTACCAACTGCTCCTCAAAAACCCTACACAGGGTCACTATGAGTCAGAACCAATTCAATGGCACTTAACAACAACAATCAAATTTCTATGCAATGGTCAAATCTTTCAGTAGTTGTCAGAGGTCCAACAGAAATGAAACCTAAACATACACTTGTTTAATAGTAACTTAATCCAGAACTGTGACTTGTTTCCAACATACAGGGAAACTCCTGTGACAATGTAATGGAAGTCTGTGAAAGTTTACAGGCTGGGCGTATTTTCATTGTATCTGCCTGTACCTTGTCTGTGTATAGTCAAACACTATCACTTGGGAGAAACTGCACCATCAACTCACAAATGCTTGGTGGCACTTTCTGATGGGACACAAGCTTCCCCTTTAGTCAATGCCCAGCACTGACCAGCAGAACCAGAGGCATAAACAAAGTCAGCCAGAAGCAGACTCATCTACTGGCTCTCATTTTGCCTCAGTTTGGCTGCCACATTAAATTCCTTCCCAAATCACAGAACCAGAAAGTCAGGTCTAAACCCCTTGCAATCTGATTTCTAAAGACCTCTCAGCTGCCCAATTGCCTACTAGGCCCACAGAATTTTAGCTCTGAAGATTTCTGGAAAGCTTTAATCTGACTAAACAGTGATCATTTTTGACTATTGAGAAATTTATGTTCATGTCATCAAGAAGAAATATTGACTGACAGAACTCCAGAAGGTAATCACAGAAATCTTTTCTGAACACTTTGCAATCACCCCAATCATACTTGTGGGTAAACTGAATGTGCCATCAGTTCTGCTAAGATGCTTTCCCCAAAAATCATGCAATGAAGAGCACATGATTGGCATATAAAAATTCCTGGGAGAAAAATCATCACCTTTCATTCCATGAATTTTTAATATCCCTTTATGTGTGTGTATAATTTAAATTCTTAAAATGGGATTTGAGGGAAAAAATGGTGTTAAAGGAATAACACTCAAAAGCTTTGTCATGATTTTTTTTTAAATAGATAGATAGTAGTTAGTTAGGTAGGTAGGTTGGTCGGTCAGTAGGTCAGCCGGTGGATCTATAGATAGCTAAGGAAACAGATTAGATAGCTGTCATCAAGTCAACTCCAACTTATAGCCATAAGTTCTGTTACAGCAGAATAAAATATTGCCCAGTTCTGTGTCATCCTCATGATTGCTGGCATTTTGGCGTGGTTTTGCCTACCACTCCAATCCATCTCATCAAGGGTTCTCCTTACCCTCACTAGCCATCTACTTCATCAAACAAAATGTGTCCTCCTCCAGAAATCGATCCTTCCCAATGATCTGTCCAAATCAAGCAATTCAGACAATGTTTTTGCAATCCATAAGGTGCTTATTAACTAATTTTTAAAAGTAAATCTCCAATGTACAAGAACACCCAAACTTGCAGATAATACCCATTTGGCCTAGCTTCAATGGCTTGATGATCAGAACTCAACTAGAGGGAGATTCAAAAAAAAAAAAAACAATTTTTGATCAAGGAAATAAGTGTAAATTTCTATAATTTGATGAAATTGACCTATACTCAATTTGCTACAATTTGATGAACTTGACCTATACTTATGGATGCAGTAGCTCAAAATACCAACCAAGAGGGAAGGAGTCTTCACATCAGTTATCAATCCTATCCCCTCTGTAGATAGGGATGGGCAACTTTGACATTGGTTACCTAAAATGAGGGGACAATAAAGGCACAAAGTGACTGGCTTACAAGTTTTCAAGAGGGAATTTAGTTTTGGAGTGTGCGGGGGAAGGTAGACTTTCCACTGAATAGTTTCCATCTTATCTAGACAGGTCTGGTGAAAAGAGATGGGGACAAGATTCTTATGATTCAACAGTAATTGTTATCGTGATTAATTTTGACCATCACAACTGTAAAGGTAGAAGTTTTATAATAAAACTTACAATCCAGAAACAGAGAACCCTAGGACCATCAAAGGAGAAGAGAATGAGCAGAATATGGGACCCTATCGAGAGAAGCAATGACACCAGAAATGGAGACAGAGATGAGGACAGAGAGAGAGAGAGCAGTTGAGGACTCTAGACTCATGGAAAGAGAAAGAGTGCTGGCAGCCAGGAGGTAGACTTGCAGAATGTGCCCTTTGGTTGTTAAATTCTTATATACTTCTGAGTGTTTTGTGTACATCTCCCCCCAAAAGAAAAAAAAAAAAAAATAGAGGGAATCAAAACAAATACTGTTGAATGATGATGCACATAGGAGAGTGTAATCATTGCAATGAAACGATGGTGCAAAACCCATGTTCTCCCATGGAAATTATCACTCAAATCACAATAAATATATGAATAAAAAACAAACGTTAAAAAAAAAAGTAAATCTCCAGACCTTTCTTCATAGTGTGTCGTTCTCCAGAATCTCTGATGCAACCAGTCCACATGGATGATCCTACTGTTTGAAATATTGATGGAGTAACTTTCAACATGATGGCAATAAGCAAGCTACCACCATATGACAGACTGACAGATGGTATAGATAAAAAGATAGAACTTAGTAAAAATAGTGACATAATTTTATATATCTTAAATTATTAAGACAACTTAGGATGCTTCCAAAAAGAAAAATCTTGTTTCAGAGCATACTCTGAATGACTCTCTACCTCAAAGCTACCTGGGGACTGACGTCAAGCTTTAGTCCTCTTGCATCTTGATCCCCCTTCTTCTCTTGATTAAAGCCAATGTTCCAGTTTCTTTGATGGACATTTGCACTGCTCTCTAGTCACCCCAACGGTGTAAGATAAATCTTTCTCCTTAGCCTTGCCAGGAACCATGATGTGACCTTCTCACATCTTGTTGACTTTATCAAAGCTCTAGTTTTACTACCATGCTGCTGGATTCTAGTGCCTTTGCCTTCTTATTGACTCAAGTCCCTTTCCCTGAATCTAGGGAGTCCCTGGTTGGTACAAATGGTTAAGGAGCATTGCTGCTAACTGAAACGTTGGAAGTTTATGTCCACACAGAGGTGCTTAGAATAAAGACCTGACAATCTATGAGTAACAAATCAGTCACTGAGAAACCTGAGAACAGTTGCCCTCTGACACACATGGGATCTCCATGAGTTAAGCTGATTTAATAGCAACTGTTTCTATTTTGTATTTTTTAGGTAAAGTCAGCAAACAGTAAGATCACAGAAAGGGGTACTTTTCCTGACTATGATACCACAAGGGGTCCATAGGTGCCTGTTAGACTGGCATGAGAACAACTTCACACACCACAATGTTTGCCATCATATTCAAAATAGTGTGAGGCTATTTGAGTGGAGGAAACTTAGTGACTGCCTTGTAAAAGAAAGAATGTATTTTCTTTCCAAATAAATAAATAAATCCTACTTTGTAATTTCTGGTTGTAATAGGAGATTTGGTGTGTTTGTTGTATTATCATTAACTGAATGTCCTGGTGTGATGATGTAGGATAAGTACGACTTCAAACCACAAGGTCGGTAGTTCCAGCTCACCAGTCGCTCTACAGGAGAAAGATAAGGCTTTCTGCTCCCACAAAGATAAGATTTACAGCCTTGGAAACTTTAAACCTGTGAGTCAGAACCAACTCGATGGCACTTAACAACCACAACAAACAAACTTTGTAATTTCTGGTTGTATTAATATACTTCGTGATTGTAGTATTAACGTTAGCTAAATGTCCTGGCATTGCAATATAGAATAAGCACTGGACTTCTAACCATAAGATCAGTGGTTTAAACCACCAGGTGTTCCTCAGAAACCCAATACAGTGTCACTATGCATTGGAAATGACTCGATGGCACTTAGCAACATCATCAATGTTTGGTATTATGAATGATTTTAGGATTAAACAAGCAATGGTTGGAATCAACAATCTTATCTTCATAATCTAAAATAAATTTAAATGAATGGAAGGATAAAGAGAATGGTCTTGTCCTGATATGATATGAAGGCGCTGACAGGAAATCTTCCCTCATTTATTCTTCGGTATCATTTGTGAAATAAATTCGTTCTCTTGGTAGTCTTTTGGTGCATTTGGGTTACGTTGTTTCCTTGCATTATAAACCTACACTTGTCCTAACTAAATTTCTACTTTTGCCATATTGTATTCATTACAATCTGTTTGATCTTCTGTTGAGTTTGGCTATTGATACTGACACCAAAAAATGAATTTACCGTCAGGAAACCAATTATAAAAACAATAGTAATCAAAATAGACCGTGTTTTTTTTTTTAAGGCAGTACAAAAATATGATTTGGATTTCTATTTCTGACAGATCCAATGTACCTTGGAAATCAGAATTGCATGGAAGTAAGAAATTGTCTGGATTCCATGTAGGAGGCAATGTGTAATGCAGTTCAGTTCTAGGAAGAAGGAATTGAGTAATTTGAAGAGAAAATAAAACGTACTATGGACTACAAGGTCCATTTAAACTCTAAAGTCAGCCATTCAAAGTCACCAGCTGCTCCTTGGAAACCTTATACAGGGTTGCTATGAGTCAGAACTGATTCGATGGCACTTAACATTAGCAATTGAACCAATTAATGAAATCAAAACAAGATCAAATAGGAAATCATGATTCCCTATGAGTAAGACAAAGTAAAATCTAAAATAGTTCAGCATTTAAAATGAAAGAAAAATGTAAAGAGGATCTGATATTTAAATCTAAAATTAAAGTATATGATAGAAAAATAATTTAAAATATTTTCAGTAACTAAAAAGAGAAATACTGAGTACTTAATCATAAGATCTGAATTTCCTTTCCCTTCATATGAAAGGGTGCTGACGATTATGAAAAATTCTAACTTCTAGATAAAATACATTCAAGAGTTTTTAAAGGTCACTACAAATCATCTTGGAATTGGAGGAAATAATATTGAGTGATTTATGGCTTTTAGGAAAGATAGGATACAAATCAATGAATTGAAGAAATGGAAAAACTAAAGACTCAAAAAACTGCATTGAGACTGAATAGAATATCCCAGAGATATTTAGGCTCAAACTAAAAGGAAAGATGGGTAGGAGATACTCTTTTGGAAACTCAAAAAGGAACTGAAAATGTTTGTATTTTTCCATCGCAGAGTGTAGGAGTGACAAACAGATGCTGAAGCATCTGTGTTTGTGTGTACGTATGTGTGTGCAAGTACATACGTGAGCATATGTTTATGGTATGTCTGTGTACATGTGTGTGGGTATATGAGTATCCGCATGTGTACACATGCTGTGTACATGTGTAACACTGAAGACTGCACACCTCAGTCCTCCGTATCACACATCTCTGATTTAAGGAAGGTGCAAATTAAAGAAAGAGGAATGACAAGGCCTCCCTTGTCTCTTCAGAAAGGAGTCAGGAGAAGCTAATGGCTAAAACCATGATCTTTACAATCACACATCTGGGTTTAAATTCTGATATGTCACTTATGTGCCACTTATACGCATTGTCACATTGGACAATTGAGTGGGTCTCCCCAAGGTTTAGTTTTCTTATTTACAAAATGAGAATAGGAATAGTTTCTTCATAAGATTATTTTAAGGATTAAATGAACTAATGATAGAGTCCTCAAGATAACACTTAGCACAATGTGGTAGTCACTATAATCATTATTTTAACTGATACATGTACCAGGAGCAACAGTTAAGGTGTGGCACTGTACGATCAGCACTAGACTGCAAACAACAAGGTTGGTGGTTCAAACCCATCAGCCACTCCTTGAAAACCCTATACAGGGTCTCTATGAGTCAAAATCAACTCCACTGCACTTAACAACAACAGTTTAGGTATTGCTGGGAGAAACCAAAAAAGGCACACCAGGAAGAAAATAGGCAGTTGGCATAGTTGTTATTGTTGTAAGTGCTGTGAAATTAGTTGTAACCCTGTATAGGCTTTCCTAGGAGAGGCTTGTGGGTTTCAACCACAGACCTTGTGGATAGCACTTCAGTGCTTATCCTACACTGCCATACCAGGACTCCAGTTGGAAGAGAGAACTGAAAAAAAAAAAACACTTTAACTGGCCAAGGCCTTTACTCACTCAAAAGATGTACACAAAGGAAACTTAACAACCTCCACTCACATAGATCTTAATTTTCTGAGTATACCTGTGACCAGCACCACAAAACTGTTAAGGGACAGGAACAGTGAGTTTATATAATAAATTTCATACTGTTCTACTGACATGCATTGCCCAGTAGCAAGAAATTTTAGTTAACAGCAGAGACTCCAGTTGTTATCATTAGGTGGCATCGAGTCACTTGAAACACTGCCCAGTCCTGCACCAACCTCACAATCATTGCCAAGCTTGAGCCCATTGCTGCCACCACTGTGCTAATCCATCTCTTCAGGGGTCTTCCTCTTTTTCTCCCACCCTCTACTTTACCAAATATGATATCCTTCTCCAGGGACTGGTCCCTCCCTATAATACGTCTGAAGTATGAGAGACAAAGGCTGGCCATCCTGGCTTACAAGGAGCACTCTGGCTGTACTTCTTCCAACTTTTTATGCCATTTTCCCTATTCACTGTCCAACTTTCACATGCATATGCAGTTACTGAAAATACCGGTTTGGGTCAGGCACACCTTAGTCCTCAAGCTGATATCTTTGCTCTTCAACACTTCTAAAGGGTCTTGTGCAGCAGATTTGCCTAACGCAATACATCTTTTGATTTCTTAACCACTACTTCCATGAGTGTTGATGGTTGATATGAACAAAATTTGTTCTCCATTTATATGGATGTTTATTGGTCCAGTGGTGAGGATTGTTGTTTTCTTTACATTGAGATGCAACCCATACTGAAGGCTGTGGTCTTTGACCTTTATCAGTACTTTAAGTCCACTTTGCTTTCAGCAAGCAAGGTTGTATCATCTGCATATTGCAGGTTGTTAATAAGAGAGTCCAATAACCCAGTGAAAAAGCAACACATGGCATACTTAGCATGAGTGTCTTTATTAGAAGTAAAAAAAAAACAAAACATAGAATAAGAACTCTTCTCTTTGATTGAGCTGGCTCCCCAAATGAAACAGATCACTTACTTGTATTTATAGTTTCTAAACTTTGCATTCCTTAATAAACCTCATGCCCACTTCTCAACAACATATACAAGGGAGCTTAAAAAGTTCGTGATAAAATGAAGTTAAAAGATAATGGAATTTTTCCATGAACTTTTTGAAGCCCCTTCTTGTGTCTTTATGTTTAGAAATGAAACAGATACCATCAAGTCAACTCTGACTCATGGTGATCCTCATGTGTGTCGTGGTAGAACACATGTGCTTTTTAGGATCTTCAAGGCTAGATTTTGAAAGTATATTGCCAGGCTTTTCTTCCACGGAATGCTCTAGGTGGTCTAAAACCACTGATCTTTTAATTAGTAGCCCAATAGTTGACTGTTTGCACCACCTAGGGAAATTATATATGTTGCTGTTATGTGCCATGGAGTCGGTTCCAACTCATAGCAACCCTGTACAGGGTTTCCAAGGCTGTAAATCTTTAAGGGAGCAGAAAGCCTCATCTTTCTCCCGCGGAACCGCTGGTAGTTTTGAACTGCTGACTCTGAGGTTAGCAACCCAATTCGTAACCACTATGCTACCAGAGCTCCTTAGGGAAATTATATATAGAGAGAGACATATTCATATGCAAGGAGATATGTAGTATGTGTAGTTGTGTAAGAGTAAAATGGGCTTAAAACATATTAGCAAGTCAGCAAGGAAATCACTAAATAGACAGGAATCCTTGCACATAATTCCCATGTCATTCTGGAAAGAATACACTGGATCTGACTTGAATGCATTAAGAGACTAGGATGTGTGGAGTTTGAAAAACATCTTTATAGAAAAAGGAAAAGAAATGTTAATATTAGAACAGGAAGCAGATGTTCTCACTAGAACAAAAAGCCAAATAATGAAAACTTGAGCCTTCTAACAGCTTTAAATAACCCTCTGAGGCAGCATAAGAACTTAAAACTTTAATGAAAATAAAAAATCACTTTATTATATAATAGTAGAATATTTTTTCCCTGTTCATGTTTAATTTTCATTCATTCTTGGGTGTTTTTTTTTTTTTTTTTCATTTTTTCCCCATGACCTGATATTTGCTTCTGTTATAAATGAGAGTTATACTAGCAAAGGGAAATGGACCAAGGAGGCATTCATCTAAATAATTCTTGCAGAAACGAATTGTACCTGGAGCAGCAAGATGCTTCAGAGAAAGGAGACTTTTTACTTATATTAACCTCGGACCTGTTTTGGTTTCGGGCATAGAATACTGTATGGCTGATACTATAAGGCTGTGGTGTAGTGAGACGTGCTAGTGTTTTGGGATCCTCCTGTGATAATGTCAGCATAACCATTTAGGTGAATATTCACTTCTGAACATCATTTCTCAATTCTCATATTCTGATAAAGTTAGTATGGGGGGTTACATGCATTCAACATTTATAAATGCTGATAAGCTCATCTTTTAGATACTTATATAAGTGTTGAGTAGAACTGTCAACAGGTACCCTGTCTTATGATCACATCAGGTGTCATGTTTCAATGATCTGTCCATAGACTTCAAGTGAAAGGTCTATAGCTGGACAAAAGGCCTATCCTGCATTAGCGTTTGGAAGGTCTCTCTTACTGTTACTCATCATGGAGACAGGGAAGAAAAAGAGAGTTGAAGCTCATTTTTGTCAAAAATGAGTTGACACTCATTTTTTCTGACAAAAAACTGTGTTAATGGGAGTTGAGCATTTGAATCAAACAGATGAGAACGAGAGAAGCAGCCACTTATGAAGGAAACATGGAAAAATGCTGTACCTTTCTTTGCTTGTATATCCTCTGAAATGACCTTGAATAAGAATGTTGTAAGGAGCTCGGGCTGCTAACCTCAAGGTCAGCAGTTCCTTAGGAGAATGATGAAGTTTTCTGCTCCTGTAAAGACTTAGAGCCTTGGAAACCCTGTATAGCGTCACTATGAGTCTATACAACTATGGCACACCACCACCACCAGCACCACCACCAAGAATGTTGTGGGAAAGATATGGTAACTCTACACAGGAGACTTTTTTAGAATTTTATAAAAATAATTTTAAATGAAATATTGGAAGAAACAAAATTACTAGTTTTATGGTCATGTTTTTTTCATTAGGCAAATTTATTTAGAGGGAAGAGTAAGCATGGCACTGTAAGATAAGCACTAGACTATGAGCTACAAGGTCAGCTGTTCAAACTCATCAGTTGCTCCGTGGAAACCCTATTCTGGGTCACTATGGGCCAGAACCAAATCGATGTCACTTAACAAGAACAACAATCTAAGACATAAATGAAATAGAATTCATCTACAGAACTGAAATCAAATAGATTTTTTTTCATTTAACAATGATCAAAGGAAGAGTAGAAAATATATTGAGATAGCTAGATAAGAAACTGATGTAAAATTCAAATCGAATTTTAAAGAGAAATGGTATTTGAGACTAGAAAGAAAGGAAATCACTAAGTACAACCATCGACTATTATTGTTCAAGCCCCTACCTGCTAAGCAGTAGGAACTAGAGCAAACAGCAGTTTTTGAGCATTGTGGGATTTTATGGTGGGCTTTTATGTTCTGAATGAGTATGGAAAGATAATCCACTGGAGACAGAGAAGGTGTTTCTCCAGGGGAAGGGAGGGAATACAATAAGCCAATGTATGCTCCCTAGTTAAAATTTTAAACTTAAAATTAGAACTTTGGTTGGTGATGGTAGTTATGTGCCGTAGAGTTGGTTCTGACTAATAGCAATCCTGCATAGGGTTTCCGAGGCTGTAATTATTTATGGGAGCACAAAGTCTCATCTTTCTCCCTTGAAACAGCTACTAGTTTTGAACTGCTGACCTTGTGATTAATAGCCTGACTTGTAACCACTATACTAACAAGACCAAATCTGATGTTTGTACATTTACAACACAGAATCCTTCCTTTCCCAATTAATACATGGAAGAGATTTATTTTTTTCTCTGAAAAATATGAAGAAATGTAGTAGGAGACTTTGCATGTCAGCCAGTGATCAGATATGTCCAATCATTTGCTTTATATCAACCTTCAAACATTTTTTTATGGTGTTTTAGAATGCTTACAGAAATTTTATAGGACAAGAATGTTTGATGAGAAGAATATATTGCTTGGTTTATTTTATATTTCTCTTTATTGTAAAATAATTAAACCTTCTAAAAAGTCCCAGTGAAGATAGTAGACTGATAAAGTGAATATTTCTCATTTTATCAGCTTATCTGAAGTCCTGGTGTGGCATTGTAGGATAGATGGTTCAAACTCATAAGCCACTCCTTGGAAATCCTATATAGTGTTACTATGAGTCAGAACTGACTCGGCAGCACTTAACAACATCAAAAACCTGTCTCCTCAGAAAAAGCAAAATTGAGATATTTAATTGTGTTGCTCTGGAGGGAGGATTCTACTGGTGACCCCTGGCAGATGCTGAGATCCTGTGCTGGCCTCACCTTCCTTTCATACATTCACCCTATTGGAGAGTTAGACCTTTATTATTGGTGTTGTTGGTATTGTTGTTAATGAACAGGAGGCATTAATGAACTGGGAAGTCGATGAGGAGTCCACAAGAGGGAAGTTTAGTGTTTGCATACCCCTGCTACAGCCCAGTTCAGTCCTGGCTGTTTCGACCACATTTCTACCTACAGAGGGAACCGTTCATGAGATTATAGTTGGGTTTCAGATCAAATCCATCCCACTCAGAATGTAACCTCATCCCCAAATAGACCAAGATCTCTATGTTAAGATTATCTGCACATTAAATGGTGATAAACAAATACACGTGTAATGCTTACTACCTTACAAGCACTGTTATAATCACTTACAATATTTTTATTTAATCCAAACTGAAATTCCATCCATGGATTAGATATTATTATTATCATTTTGCAAAGGAGGAAACAGAGGCACCAAGAAAAGAGATGGAAAACCTTGCCCGAGGTTACTCATCTAATAACCTCAACTAATCAAAAGTTGAATATGAACCTAAACAGTTTGTGGACTTTAACCAGTTAACTGAGCAAGGATACTGTTAAGCATACTGCAATAAGTAGGATGCCCCTTCCACAAATGATGAGAGCCAGTTACCATGGAGTCAACTTCAACCTCATGGTAACCCTGTGTGTATAGAATAGAACTGATTTCCAGAAGGTTTTTAATGGCTTTATTTTCAGAAGATACCCAGGCCTTTCTTGCTAGGTATCTCAGCGTAGACTCAAACCTCCAACCTTTCAGTTAGAAGCCAAGTGAGCTAACCATTTGAAATATTGAGGGACTCCTTGTGGACTTTTATATCACCTTTATAAATATCTCAAAGTAAAGCAGCAGAGTCACATCCATATAAGGTCCTTGACATCATCCCTTGACATCATCGAATGCCTCACATATGATTGTCTAAGGCAACAATGGGCTGAGATCCTTTTGCTAATGCCTCATGAGTAAGAGCAGTTTCCTTTTAAACCAAGTGTCCCTTCCTTTTGTCTGGTCTGAGACAAGGCCCCAGAATTTGAGCTGAATGGTGGTTGAGGATCATGGTTAAATGTACAAAGATCCCCTCAGCAACTGCTAACTTAGATTTAAATACATCAATCCCTTTCCTTTCAAAATAGGAACTCAAAAATGATTGGCTTGTGGTTTTGTGCCCCATCACAACATCTCCTCAATTTATGAGGAAGTCAAGGCAGGATGTATCTGATACAGGGACCCTACCCATGGGGTCTTCTGTTGGAAGATTCCTGCTCCACTTCAGTTTATGCCACTTGTCAATTGACAAGAGTCCAGAGTCTACTAAATACTGGAAATCCAGTCATGCTGAAATTTTCAGGTGCTGGAGCTAGACCTTCCATTCAAAATTCAATAGAATCTTCACTGTAAAAATAATTTCTGTATGCACTGGGCTGCAAAGTCACTTTGAACTGTAAGGTTTGTATTTCAAATTTACCAGCTACTCCTTAGAAACCCTATAAAGGGTCGCTATCTGTCAGAACTGAATTGAAGGCACTTAACAACAACAACAACATATCGTTAACTTGGATACACATTTTTTTGTTGTTGTTAAACAAAGAGACGAAACACCTAAACATCTTTAGTGATTATCTTTTGAAATTTAGTTTTTGGCCTCAAACTTTGCTAATCAAAATTATTTTTATTGTTGTAAAAATAAATATTGCATAATGCATGCTAATTCAACATTTTTTGGACTTTCTGTGCTAACTGATTTAATATTCTTAATTATTTGAACATGCTACTCAGCACTTTTGGTCTTTCCCACTTGCCAGGCAACCACCAGTATATTATGTGCTCTTCTTTTTTCTGTATTCAGCACGCAAGTTCTTTATAAGCCCCGTTCTTTCTGTGACACTCATCCAATGAGGTCTGTAATTTATATTCAGTTATTCAGCAAGATTTTATTAGATAAGCACTAAGTGTAAATATTGGGCTAAATGTAAGGAAATTTTCAAAGAAAAATACAATGAAATGACTACAATAAAACATTAAAGTGCTGTTGAACATCAGTAGAGGCACCTCAGAATACTACCAGGAGAATGTAATATAGGACTGGTGATAAAATAGGGTTGCAAATATAATCTGTAGTTAGAAGACTAGACCTTTCTTTAAAATGTTGTCAAACCATTACCATTATTTATTTCCAAATAGAAACTATATACCCATTAAGCCATCATTTCCCCTTCCCCTTCCCCACAAGCTTGTACTGCTACAGCTGTGTGCCTTCTGCTCAGTTCTGACTCACAGCGACCCTGTATAGAGTGTCCAAGGCTGTAAATCTTTATAGAAGCAGAAAGCCTCATCTTTCTTCCACTGAGTGGCTGGTGGATTTGAGCTGCTGACCTGGCTGTTAACAGCCCAACGCATAACCCACTAAACCCACTACACTACCAAGGCTTCTTCCAGAGCCACTGGTAACCACTAATATACTTTTGTGTCTATGAATTTGCCTGCTAGACATTTCACATATATGGAATCATACAGTACAATCATAAAAAAAAAAAAAAACCAAGGAGACTTCAAAAAGTTCATGGAAAAACAGAATTAAAAGATAATGGATTTTTTTGTCTTCTGCCTATAACTGATTGGAATACCTAAAATGGGGCTACAACGTGCCCAGTGAAGGAGCCTTCCTGCGGAGCCTCTGCAATACATAAGACTATAGGT
>NW_006408554.1:18540329-18544734 GCF_000296735.1 Chrysochloris asiatica | reverse complement strand
CTTTAGATCCAGAGAGGGAGAGGACTGTGTGCTGAAGACCTGGGGGAGTACGGGGGAAGGATTGCATGGAGGGGATTGTAACCATGGCAATGAGACGATATACGATAGAATGAATGTAAAACTAATGTTCTCCCATGTAAACTATCACATAATTTACAATAAAACATTTTTTTTTTTAAAAAGATAATGGATTTTTTTTCCATGAACTTTTTGAAGTCCCCTAGTACATGTCCTTTTGTGTCTAGCTTATATAATTCAGCAAAATGTTTTCAAAGTTCAATCTGTGTCATACATAGCATGTATCAGAACTTAATTTTTCTTTACAGCAAAGTAATATTCTCTTGTCAAGTATGTTTTGTTTACCCATTTTTCTATTTATGAACACTCAGGTGGTTACCATCTTTTGACTATTGTGAATAATGCTGTAACAAACTTTGTTGTACAAGTATCTACTTGAGTCTCTGCTTCGAAGTCTCTTGAGATTATACTTATATACTAGGTGGAATTGCTGGGTCATACAGTAATGTTTTTTGAAAAGCAATAAATTGTTTTTCACAGTGACTATACCATTTTACAGTCCATCCAGCAATGCCAAGGATGCCAATTTTTATAAATGTCATCTTAATGATCAAAAAGTACCCATGAAAGAAATGGAGTTTGTTCTGGTTCTTGTAAATGAAGGAAAACAAGTAAGGTGGTAATTTAAAGAAGCAGAATAAACGTGATGTGTGCAAAACATAAGTATCAAACCATCCTCCGCACAGCACTTTCTACTTCTCTGATGTTGTTGCCATTGAGTTGGTTCTGACTCATAGCGATCCTGTATAGGGTTTCCGAGGAGCGACTGGTGAGTTTGAACTGCTGACCTTGCAGTTCAAACTGACCTTGTTGTGGTCCAGTGCTTTATTCTACAGTGCCACACCAGGACTTCTCCTCTAGATTCAATAATTTATTGCAGTGGCCACACAAAAATTCTGATACATACAGTTAAGAGACTTACTAAGGAAGTTGACAGGTTGCAATTACGGTCAGAAATGTTCAGAGTACAGTTCTTCTAGTCAGTACAGCCTCTCCTCAGTCATGCCCATAGGCAGGCCTCTCTCTGGCCCCTGGGTCTGTCCTTTGCTCTGCTTCCTCAGTGTTACAAAGCTCTTTTAGAACTATTGTTAAATGCCCAAAGGGCACTTTACTTTGCTATAAGCCTCAACCCAAAGGCACTTAGCTCTGCCCCCATTAAGTGCCTGGAGATATCCCACTATATAAATGAGCCTCCTGTTCAAAGTCACTCAGCCTTTCTTGCTCTGTGGGTTGGGAAGCCCACTGCTGTCTCGTGTTTTGGTTCTTGGTTCTGTTGCTGCTTCTTTTCCAGTCCTCTAATGTCACAGTTTTCTGTGGGTTTAGGAGGTTCAATGCACAGGGACCTCGGGGTCCAAAGGACGCACTTTACTCCTGGTTCTTCTTTAATGATAGTAAGATCCCCCATTCCTGCTTCTGAGAGGACTCATTTTATGCCCATTAGAGTTCCAAATTTTTGCAATCACAATTAACTCTGTTAACCATTCACAACTGAATCATATCATCCTATTGGCATCTTCTCCTACTTTCTCTTATCTAGACCTAACAGGGCAAAAATGTTATTTGGTGTGAGTTGCAAAGACTAGGAGTAGAAGAGCCCTATGAAATAATTCACTGCAGTGCAGTGTGGGATTTCAGAGATGACCAACGTGTGCCCAATAGGCCTTTATCCAGATAAGAGTCCTTCATGTGGGATACGCCTTGAGCAATAGCCAGGATTCAGAAGCACTTGGTAAGTAGACACCAGGGCTGGGATGAGTGTGGTGTGACTTTCAGTCAGACTTGCATTTGAAAAGAAATTGCATGCATGTGAATAATACTTCTAGTGTCGTACTGGAAATTCACAATGGAGCAACATAATGAATAACTAAAATAATTCTGTTTCCTGCAATAAGATTTGGATTCATTTCAAGGCAGAGAAAATACATATCAATATGCACTCATATATTCACCTTCCTAATTAAAGTGGCTGTGCAGAAATGGCTATAAGGAGAATTTATTTTAAACATAGTCTTCAGTGGAGTAAGGCTTCACTTAGCTGACAATTCTGATTGTTAGAATCCCATGTTACCCTTCAGCATTAAAATGTTTTAATAAGCCCCCTCAGAGAGAAAGCAGGTCAAATATAGTAAACTTTGAAAACGCTGGCTTTCAGAGGGGATTTTTAAAACATTTTAATGCTCTGAGAGCAAGTATGTATACTCTCTACCAAACAAACATTGATAGTTGTGCCTTTGCTTCTAATTTTCATTTCCTTAGATTGTTTGAGCAGGGATGACAGGCTGTCTTCATTGAAGCTCACTGCTTACATAAGGAGGCAGGTGAAAACTGGCTACTCAGACCAGATCTTCCTCTGAAATGATTTATGTTCCATGAAGTTGTTTTCTAATTTACTGGACAGTAATGTCTTTGCCCACAGTTTAAGTGTTTAATTTCCCTCTGTGTTTCTTCTATGGGGAAGCAGCCAGATATAAATGTATTCAAATATAAAGAATTATCCTCCCGCCCATGTTAGTTAAAAGGAGTTCTGGTAGCGTAGTGGTTACAAGTTGGGCTGCTAACCTCAAGGGCAGCAGTTCTAAACTACCAGCTGTTCCACAAGAGAAAGGTTAGGCTTTCTGCTCCCATAAAGATTTATAGCCTCGGAAACACCTATGCAGGGTCACTGTGAGTCGGAACCTACCACTTAACACCTGAGCTTTCTACAACAGTACAACCAGAAGGTTGACAGTTCAAATCCACCAGCAGCTCTAAAGAGGAACAAAGCAGTCTGCTTTTGTAATGATTGCTGTTATGTGCCGTGGAGTCGGTTTCAACTCATAGCAACCCTGTACAGGGTTTCTGAGGCTGTAAATCTTTACGGGAGCAGAAAGTCTCATATTTTTCCCACAGAATAGCTCGTAGCTTCGAACTGCTGACCTTGTTGTCCACTACACTACCAGCGCTCCTTTATATCCTGTAATGATTACGGTCTTGGAAACCCTCTGGGGCAGTTCTACTCTCTCCTCTAGGAGTCACTGTGTGTGAGAATCTACTTGATTATATTGGTTTGATTTTGACTGTTGTTTAATCTTTATGGGAGAAGATACCCAGGTCTGCCTCCCACAGAGGTGCTAGGTGGTTTCCAACCACCAACCTTTTCCTTAACAACTGAGTGTGGAACCTTTGTCCACCTTCACTACTCACAGACCCTGGAGAAGGACATCATGTTTGGTAAAGTGGAGAGTCAGCAAAGAAGAGGAAGTCCCCCAACAAGATAGATCGTCACAGTGGCAGCAGCAATGGGCTTAAGCATACTGACAAGTTTTAAGATGGTTCTGGAGCAGACACGGCTTCATTCTGCTGTGTATAGGGTCTCTCTGAGTCGGAACCAACTGCACAGCACCTAACAACAACAACTCACTAACTAATGTGTCCCACACTTTATCTCTGTTGTTGTTGTTGTTAAATGTCATGAAGTCGACTCTGAGATGCAGCTGGTGGTAAAGGTTTTTTGTTTTCTTTATGTTGAGGTGCAGCCCATATTGAAGCTTGTGGTCTTTGATCTTCATCAGTTAAGTCCTCTTTACTTTCTTCAAGCAAGGTAGTATCATCTGCGCATCACAGGTTGTTAATGAGTCTTCCTCCAATCTTGATACAATATAAGGTTCTTCATAAAATAGTTTCTCAGATTATTTGCTCAGCATACAGATTGAATAAGTATGAAGAAAGAACACAACCCTGGCATACACCTTTCCTGATTTTTAAACAATTCTATGTCCCCTAGTTAATTTACTTTGTTGTTGTTATTAATTTACTTTGTTGTTGTTGTTAAGTGCCATCGAGTCAGTTCCGACCCACAGCAATCCTGTATAGGGTTTCCAAGGAGGGGCTGGTGAGTTTGAACTGCAGACCTTGCAATTCAAATAGACCTTGGCATCGAGTTCTTATCCTACAGTTCCACGCTTTAGCAAGAACTAAATATATTTTAATAATTCTTTTGTTACACATTTCTGAGAAGAAGAAACTTCTCCATATATCATGTAAGGTGAAACCTGTCAGAATTAAAAAAGGATGCTGGGAATATGAAGGATCAAAACTTTGGAATGATGAGAAAGTATGGAATGTTTGGGCAAAGGGCAAGGACTTCCTCCTCGCTATAAGAGAGAAAGCTTATCTTGATTGTACCAGGAATGATAGGATTAGGAGAGAACATCTTGATTGTATCTTGATAATATCTTCTATATATCTTGATCCTATCAGGATTGATAGGATTATACCAGGATTGATAGGATTAGGAGAGAACATCTTGATTGTATCTTATATGTATCTTGATTATATCAGGATTGTA
>NW_006408554.1:18518956-18537174 GCF_000296735.1 Chrysochloris asiatica | reverse complement strand
GAAGACCTCCAACGAGATGGATCGGCCAGGTGGCATCATTGATGGACTCGGGGGTGGCAGCGGTGGTGAGGTTGGCCTAGGATCGAACATTGTTTCGTTCTGCTGTGCATGGAGTCGCTATGAGTCGGTTCCGACTCGATGGCACCTGACAACAACAACATAAGAGAGAAATTGACTTTGTAGTAAAACAGAACCTTGAAAGGCAAGTAAGATGTTTGTAAAAGCAAAATATTCTTGAAAAATCTTGACCAATTGAATTTAAATTTTATCTGAAGATATTTGCCACAAAAATAATATTACCAATAAAAACTTAATACCTCATTAATAGACTAGCTAACATGTCAAACTCCAACAAAGACACACACTTTCAAAATACATTTCTCAGCCATTTAGTAACTCGTTATTAATCATAGATATGAATGTGGAACGTTGGAGTTTTAATTATTTGGATATTGATCCTGGGGTAAAACTTTCCAGAAGGCAAGATAAAAAAAAAAAAAAATCAGAGTTGTGTTGAATGTCAATTATGCATGTTAATTATCACTCATGCACAAATATATGATTAAGTTTATATAATGCAGCTGGGTTCATTTCCATCTTTAATTAGAAGACAGTATTACTCAAGGGATGTGAAAATAGGAATTCAAAATTCAAGAATGTTTTCCTTGAGCAGTCACAAGAACTCTAGATTCTCATATTACTTTTGTTTCTGTTACATTTGCTTGCTTTTTTCTTGGGTTTTTTGATTGCTGCTAACAAAGATAATATCTCCTATTTCAAGAAAAACTTCAAAAAGAAAAACCCATTAAACTATGAAAATTTACATTTTCCTCCTATTCCGTAAGCTGGAGTATGTAAATTCCCATCCCAAGTGGTAACACCTGATGTCTTTGGCGACCAGACTCAGTTGATGTTGACTACAACTCTTGATGACCCCATGTATGTAAGAGTAAGCTGTACTGCCTAGGTTTTCCAGGACTGATTTTTCCAATGTGGATTGCCAGACGTTTTTTCAAAGTTGCTTCAAGGTGGACTTAAACCACTAAACTTCTGGTTATCAGCCAAGCATCTTAGTAAATGTATTAATCATTTGCCTCACCCATGGATTCCAGTTAATCAAGAAATATTATGTGCTTATTGCTGTTAAGTGCCATCGAGTCAGTTCCAAATCATAATGCTGCTAGAGTGCAATGTATCACATCAGCCTTCCAACAGTCAAGTCTCTTTAAAGTGCTTTCCTGAAAGTTCCATACCACATCTAATGGGTTTAACTGAATGGGCAGATTTTGTTGTTTGGTTTTTTTTTTTTTTTTTTGCAGTGTTGCATCAGACATTTATTATTTTTAATATAAATACTCCCATAGTTAAACAATAAAAATATGTTCATAAGTCCAGCTTACTTGTATTAATATACCTGCTGCTGTTATTAAGTGCTGTAGAGTCAGTTCCAACTCATAGTGACCCTGTATAGGGTTTCCAAGGAGTAGCTGGTGAGTTTGAACTGACATTGCAGTCATGTGTTTATCCTATAGCACCGCTAATTTAGTATACTTTTTTTTCCTCTTTTTTCTTTTTTGGTCACTTCTTGCCTTTATAGCTTACCCCCACCCCCACCCCGGCCATTTTGGGTAGCCAATGTCCAAGTTACCCATCTCTGTCTATTCTGTGTATGGAAGGATTGGGAATGACTCTCGCTGTAAAGATTTGTTCCCTCTTTTGAGCTACTACATCCATAGGTCGATCAAATTGTATCAGATTGCTCTTTTTTTCCTCTTTTTTCTTCTTCTGGTTGAGTTCTGATCATCTAGACAATGAAGCCAGATTAACTGGGTATTAGCTGTAAGTGTGGGTGTTCTTGTGCATAAGCCCTCACTTCCTATCAGTTGAATGCTTCACTTTCCACTCCAGTCTTCTGTGGCATGTTACTGTCTCTGGGCCCAGGAGTCCCCAGATCTTGCCACACTGCTGGCCAACCAGGTCTCCACGCAGATTCACAGGAGTCTATTGAATGTAGTAGGACTTAGCTCACATCTTCATTGCTGTTTTTCCCTCACTTCCCCTTATCGGGGATGACTGTGGTCACCAGTCAGAGCACCTGTCTGCTCGTGTAGTCCCCTTGAGTCTTAGTCTTGGAAGGGGGCTGGTTTTAAGCTGGGCACCTTGCCATTCTCAAACATGGAGATTCTCCGGGTAAAAAATAAAGTGACAATCGATATGAAATAGGCACATAACAATCTACCTCAATATGTAAGCATAAGGAGTCCTGGTGTGGTGCTCCAGGATAATGTGCTGGACTGCAAGGTCAGTTTGAATCGCAAGGTCAGCACTTCAAACCAACAGTCACTTGTCAGAAACTGTATACATGGTTACTATGCTATGAGTTGGAATCAACTCAACAGCACTCAACAACAACAACATGCACCTTTATCAAGATGGCCCACAACCAGGCATCGTTTTGTTCTGGTGTGTCTATATGAGAGAGACCCAACTTGATGGCACCTAACAAAAACAACAATGACAACCTGCCCTTCTCCCATATTTTTTAACCAGTTGGTGACATATTATATAGATCACGTAGATTTTGACGTTATTCTTTATATTCACTAGATTTCAGCAAAACCAAAGACAGAAAACAAAACCTAGGGCTAATTTCTCTTAAAATGAGGCTCCACCCTATGCCACGTGCTCATAATGTTAATTGTTTCTTGCTACTCAAAGGTACAAGGAGCTCTGATAGCGTAGTGGTTACAAATCGGGCTGCAAACCGCAAGGTCAGCAGTTTGAAACTACCAGCTGTTTAGCAGGAGAAAGATGAGGCGTTCTGCTCCCATAAAGATTTACAGCCTCGGAAACCCTGTGCAGGTCGCTATGAGTCAGAACCGACTCACGGCACACAGCCACCACCTCTCAAAGGTACATCTGACCTAAGCCATGGTATTTTCAGTAGCTTCATATACAAGAGAAAGTTGGACAGTGAATAAGGAAGACCATAGAAGAATTGATGCATATGAGTTATGGTGTTGGAAGAGAATACTGAAAGTACCATGGACTGCCAAAATAACAAACCAATCTGTTGGAAAAAGTACAATCAGAATACTCTTTGGAAGCCAGGATGGCTAGACTTCATCTCTCAAACTTCAAACATATTATCAGGAGGGACCAGTCCCTGGAGAAGCATATCTTATTTGGTAAAATGGAGGGTTGGAGAAAAAGAGGAAGACTGCCAATGAGATGGATTGGCACAGTGGCAGCAGCAGTGGGCTCAAACGTAGCAACAATTGTGAGGTTGATGCAGGACCAGGCTGTGCATAAGGCACCTAACAACAACAACTCAAAGTAGTCTGAAACAAGCAGCATCGGCATTGCCTGGAAACTTGCTAAAAATGCAGAATCCCAAGCTCCATCGTAGACCTACAGAATGAGAATGTTCAGTGTAGTACTGTTGTTGTTAAGTGCCATCAAGTTGGTTCTGACCCATAACAACCCTATATAAAGTTTGCAAGGAGCAGCTGGTGAGCTTGAACCACCAACCTTGCAGTTCTTTTAACCCGCAACACCACACTGATCCCCAAATTCTTTGGCTGTGTATTCGAATATGAATGCCCTGCAGGACCCCAGCCTTTTTAAATTCCCAGCTTAATCACAGGGACCCTAGTAATATATTAGGAGCCCTCTCTCAACTAACTGTTACAGACTGGAAATACAAGGGGGCTTCCAAAAGTTCTTGGAAATTTTTCACTATCTTTTCATTCCATTTTTCCACAAACTTTCTGAAGATGTAATTTTATATGTTAAACAGGGTATTTGTGCAAATCCTGTATAAAAGAGAGCAGGTGCAAGCATCAAGCTGTACACTTACTAATCTCCTCCCAACAGTGCCATCAGCTCATGGCTTTAGTCCTTTCGCCCTAGTTTCTTGGGCTAAGCTTCTTCCTCCAATCCCCACCCTCTCTCCCAAATTGGAAGGAGAGTAGCTTCCGCTCCAGCAACCTATTTCTCCAGTTTTCTGTATTCCCTTTTGTAACAGAGCTCTCCTTGCCTCCAGTTTTCTTGGTTTTCCATAAGCAGGTCTCACTGTTTGTTTGTTTTCTATTTTTAACTTTTTATTGTGAATTGAATAAACGTTTACAAATAAGATCTTCAGTCTTATATTGAACAAATCATACATTTTGTTTCATCTCCATATTTACAATCCCCTCCATGCAACAACACTTATCCTACTTACTCCTTTGGTTCCTATTAGCATTCCACCCACCTTCCTATCTATCCCTTCTCAACTTTGTCCTTAGAAAACTGTTGCTGTCTTGATTTTGAATGATTGACCATCCCATGGTGAGCATGCTTTACTAGTGTTGTTGTCTCACAATAAACATATCTACTCTTTGGCTGAAAATTGGACCACACGGGTGAGTTCGTTTCCAAGCCTGAAGGGTGGTCGTGGATAATAATCTCAGGTTCTTCCAATCTCTTTCTGACCAGTAAACCCGTTTTTGTTTTGTTTACTGTTAAATAATTTTGAGTTTTATTACACATTTTTCCCACTCTATTCTCGACACTCTAATGTGATCCCTTTCAGGGCAGCTGGTAGTGGTAGCTAGGCACCCTCTAGTTCTTCTGGTCTTAGGGTCATGGACACTGATGTTCACATGTTCTGTTAGTCCACTGAAATAATTGATTCCAAGACTCTTCAGTTCTTATCTCTCTTCTTTCTTCTGTACATAGAGAGACCAACAGCTATACTTTAGATGGCCACTCATGAGCTTTCAAGATCCCAGATGCTACTCACCCAAGCAGAATGTATAACATTATCTTTGTGGACAATGTTATGCCAATTGATTCTTGGTGTTCTCTGAAACTGTGGCCTTAGTCCCCAGACCCATCAACACACTGCCTTAACATGTTTGATAATATCTAGGAATTCTTTTATCAAATCCTTAAAACCAACAAGCAAGAATTCATCACAACCCTGAAACCTGGATCCTGACTTCCCCTAGGTCAGGATAGCCATGACTACTGAGCACAGCCAAGATCAGAACTGACTCTGGATGCCCATAAAGTTTGTTTTGAAATCAACCCTTCCTGTCCAGATGCCAGGCACTTTTTTTCCTCCTTAAGTCTGTACCAAGCCTGGATTGTTCACTTTGTTCTTTTTCAGCTAAGAAGAAATCCCATCATAACACCGCTACCAACAGTAGCAGTTTTAAACTGATGACAACCAATGTGTGTGTAAAAGTAAACTTGCTTCATAGAGTTTTCAGTGGTTGATTTTGCTGAAGTAGATTGTCTGCATTAGAACCTCCAAACATTCCGTTAGCAGTTGAGTGTGTTTATCATTTGACCACAGGATACAGCTAATGTCAAGAAATGGTCTAGCAGCAAAAGTAACTTGTTGCTGAGTGTCACTGTTACCTAGAGTTAAGTCTAAAGTGACCATATCAAGTACTTATTCTTGATGAGTGCTGGGGTAAGCTAAAACTACAGAGTGACCCTAGCAAAGTGACCCTACCAGGGAGGTGAATGTGGAAGCCTGGCAGAACCAAATACTCAAAGTTTGGTTGGGGCACAATATCAGTACTATCAACAAGTCACCATGAGTTTGGATGGATTAAAAAGAACATTAGATTTGACAAAATATAGGTTGTTAGCCTTTAAGAGAACAATCTCTGTAGAAAATATAGTGAATTAAGGATGGAATGAAAAGCAGAGGAGAGTAGGCAGCTGATAACAACTTTCATTTCAGACATTTATGGGCGAAAGGCAGAAACTATAAGATGTACCAGAATCAAGTGACATTTTGTAAGATAAGGCAGAAGTAAAAAAATTTTAAGGAAGGACAAAGGTCTGAAAATAAGATGTTGGAGACAAACTCAATAGATCATAAGAAAGATCTTTGAGAATCAAGATTTTTAAAATTTGTCTTTAAGGAGGAAGAACTCCTTATCATCAGAAACAGTAAGAAATATTAACTGGTTCATTTTAATGTTTCTTACATTCAACAAAGTAGTAGGTAAAAATAAGGAATGTGTTGCGTTACATTTGTGACTTTCATAGAGTCAAATAATTTTATTACAGGGAAAGTTTATGAAAACAAATAGTGTATTGTCTTCATTTGAAGAATTGTGAATAAAATAAACTGATTTGTTGAGATGAGTTTAAAAGAACTTATTGATGGTGAGGATTTGATACTACCTGGAAAAATCTCTATAGATCATGAGTTAGAGATGAAGGCAGGATTAACCAAGTATTAGAATTGAAAATGAGCCCAAAGCTGAGGTTAAATATGGAAATGAAGTGCAAGATAGAAATGAAGAAGTTAAAATTGTACTGCATAAACCAGTAGCCAACATTGTTCTCAATGGACAGAAACTGAAAGTCTTCCCTTTGCAAACAGGAACCAGACAAGGATGCCCTTTATTACCACTCATATTCAATATTGTGTTGCAAGTCTTAACCAGGGCTATAAGGCACGATAGGGACATTAAAGGCATCCAGATTTGAAAAAGAGGATGTAAAACTCTCTATTTGCAGATGGTATGATCCTATACATAGAAAACTCCAAAAACTCAGCAAGAAAACTACTAGAATTCATTGGTAGATTCTACAAAGTGGCCGGGAATAAGATGAACATACAAAAGTCAGTTGGATAGCTCTATACTAATAATGATAACACTGGAAAAGAAATTAGGAAAGCAATACCATTTACAATAACTGCCCACAGGATAAAATATTTAGGAATAAATGTAACCAGAGAAACAAAGGACCTATACAAAGAAAACTATAAAAAACTACTACAAGAAATCAAAAGAGACTTACAAAAATGAAAGAATATACCATGCTTCTGGATAGGAAGATTTAACATTGTGAAAATGTCAATACTACCCAAAACAACCCACGTATATCAGGCAATCCCAATCCAGATTCCAACAACATTCTTTAAAGAGATGGGGGGGAGGGGAAATCACAAACTTTATATGCAAAGGAAAGAGACTCAGGACAAGCAAAGCACTGCTTAAGAAAAAAAAGAAAGTTGGAAATCGCTCACTCTCTGATTTCAAAATTTACTACATGGCTACAGTGGTCAAAACAGCCTGGTACTGCTACAATGAAAGATTCATAGATCAGTGGAACAGAATTGAGAATCCAGATATTAACTCATCCACATACAGCCAAATGATCTTTGACAAAGGGCCAAAGTACATTAAATGGGAAAGAGATGGTCTCTTCAACAGATGGTGCTGGCAGAACTGGAAATTGATATGCAAAAGACTGAAACAAAACTTTTACCCCACGCCATGTACAAAGACCAACTCAGCATGGATTAAAGACCTAAATGTGAATCCCAGAATTATAAAGGTTATTAATGAAAAAATAGGGTCAAATTTAAGGGTTCTAATACAATGCATTAAGAAAGATGTGTGACCGCGTTCTATTCTTTCACCATACTTATTCAACCTGTATACTGAGCAAATAATCTGAGTAACTGGGTTATATGAAAAAAATGTAGCATCAGGATTGGAGGAAGACTCATTAACAACCTGTGATATGCAGATGATACAACCTTGCTTACTGAAAGTGAAAACATAAAATATTTACTGATGAAGATCAAAGAGCACAGCCTTCGGTATGGATTGCATCTCAATGTAAACAAAACAAAAATCCTCACCACTGGACGAATAAACAACATTCTTATCAATGGAGAAAAGATTGGCGTTCTCAAGGACTTCATTCTTCTTGGATCAACCATCAACATTCATGGAAGCAGCAGTCAAGAAATCAGATGACATATTGCATTAGGCAAATCTGCTGCACAAGACCTTTTTAAAGTGTTGAAGAGCAAAGATATCAGCTTGAAGACCAAAGTGTGCCCGACCCAAGCCATGGTATTTTCAATAACCTCATATGCATGCGAAAGCTGGACAGTGAATAAGGAAGACCATAGAATAATTGATGCTTTTGAGTTATAGTGTTGGAAGTGAATATTGAAAGTGCCATGGGCTGCCAAAAGAACCAACAGATCCGTATTGGAAGAAGTGCAGCCAGACTGCTTCTTGGAGGCCAAGATGGCCAAACTTCGTCTCTCATGCTTCAGACATATTGTCAGGAGGGACCAGTCACTGGAGAATGTTATCATGTTTGGTGATGTGGAGGGCCAGAGAAAAAGAAGAAGACCCCCACTTGGATTGGCCAAGTGGCAAGTTTTCAAGAGGGAGTTTAGTTTCAGAGTGCGGTGGAAGGTAGAATCCCTACTGAATAGTTTCATCTTGTCCAGACGGGTTAGAAGATTTGTAACAAAAAGAGGGGAGTAGTTAATCTTGCAGTCATTCCAGGAACAGAGAACCCTAGTACCATGGAGGGAGAGGAGTGCGAGCTGAATGTGAGACCCTATCCAGAGAAGCAGCAACACCAGAGATAGAGCATGTAGAGAGAGAGAGTAGCTGAGGATTCTCATGGAAAGAGAAAAACTGTGTGTTGACATTCAGGTGTTAGTGGCCAGAATGCAGGCTTGCAGAATGTGTCCTTTGGTTGTTTAAATGATTATCTATTCCTGAGTGTTTTTGTGTTCATCCCACCCCCAAAAAACACAACAACAAACCAACAAAAACCAGAGGGAATGGAAGCAAATGCTATTGAATGATGATGCACAGAGGAAATTGTAATCATTGGAATGAAACAATGAGTGTAAAACTGATCTTCACCCATGTAAACTAATCACTCAATTCACAATAAAAAAATTATTCTGCATACATGTTGGTTGTTATTGTTGTTAGGTGCCATCCAGTCGTTACCGATTCATAGCAACCTTATACACAACAGTACAAAACACTGCCTGGCCCTAATTCAACCTCATAGTCATTGCCACATTCGAGCCCATTGCTGCTGCCACTGTTCCGGTCCATCTAGTTGGGTTTATTCCTCTTTTTCTCCAACCTTCTTTACTAACCATGATATCCTTTTCCAGGGACTGGCCCCTCCTGCCAATATGTCTGAAGTATATGAGATGAAGTGTGGCCATCCTGGCTTCCAAGGAGCATTCTGACTGTACTTCCTCCAACATCGATTGTCTTGTTCTTTTGGCAGTCCATGGTACTTTTAATATTCTCCTGCAGCAGCATAACTTAAATGCATCAATACTTCTATGTCTGAGTATTTTGTTTCTGCCCTCCTTTATGATACAAAACAGGAGTAGGAATGATTCAGGGGTAGGACTTGATGTGGTCAATGAGCAAGAATGGATAAGAGGCTAGGGCTGTAGTGGTTTTGTTTGTTTTTCTTCCAATCTGATAGTCAGGTTGCTATGAGAATTCAATCAGCTCTGTAGGTAGGGAAAGCCCATAACCTATAATACATCAGCCAAGCAAGGGTCTCTGATACAATAAAAGTCCTCATCTTAGATTTTGCCTGGTGAATGCAGGACAGTTTAAATGGTAGTTAATGACTTGTGAATTAAACCCTTGGGTTTGATTCCACATTCCACTATTAATTAGCTACCTGACCTGAAACAAGATTCTGATTTGTAACTTCCTCATCTACAAATGAGAGAAAATAATATTCACCTCACAAGTATGTTGTAATAATTAAGTTACCAAGTATTTAAAACTGAATACCTGGACTGAAGTATGTGTTCAAAATATAGCTACAAATGGTTGCAGAAGCCTCTCTTTCTAATGAAATGCAAACATAATACATACTGGTGTGGTGCTGTAGGATAAAACACTGGACCGCAAGGTCAGTTTGAATCTCAATTCACCAGCTCCTCTTGAGAAACCCTATACAGGGTCGCTATGAGTTGGAACTGACTTGATAGCACATAACACCATTGTAAGGTAGTAAAATGTGTCTGTAAGTTTTTGATTATTATGATAAAAATTGCCATGAAGCTATTCTCTACAATAAGTGAGATTTCTCTTCTAGATCAACTCCAATACTATAGAAAGAGAAGACTCTCAGACTTGGTAGTGAATATGTGCTTTCTGTTCATCTTACTGCCTGCTGTTTTCCAGCATCGATAGCCTTGAAGGATAATGAATGCCACTTTAGGATACCATGGCTTTGAAGTTCACTGAACATCATTCTCTCCCATTGAGTTTACTAGGCATGAAACATTCTTCCCACAGAATGTCCACATCTCAGGGCAGAACAGGAAGAGATCCAGTTCTAATTACCATTGAACCAACCCTAACGCTTTCCCTCTGTGTTGGCCCATGTAATACATCAGGCTGTTAACTAGTAAAAGCAGAATAATGGAAAGATTGACTCAGGAAACCAATAATTAGACTTATTGTCAATGACTCCCACCTTTAAACACCTGAAATAGAAGCAGAAGGTCACTTATATTCGCTCACATTTACACAAAATATATTATTTTAACATAAAAGTATTTTTAAAGCACCTAGAAATGTCGCTGGTTCCTGAAGTAGGATAGTATAATCTAAGAAAAATTTAGTTTTTAGACTTTCTTTTCTATCTTTTGAATGACCTTGTGATTTTTTCATGTATGATGTCCTTAGTGTCATTCCACAACTTGTCTGGTTTCAGATGTTTGTGTTCACTGCATCAAATCTTTTCTTGAGATGGTCTCTGAACTTGGGCGGAATATACTCAAGAGTTGTATTTTGGCTCTAGTGAACTTGTTTTAATTTTCTTCAGCTCCACCTTGAACTTACATATGAACAGTTGATGATTTGTTCCGTTGCTGGCCCCTGGCCTTATTTTTGACTGATAAGATTGAGCTTCTCCATCATCTCTTTTCACCGATGTAGTTGATTCAATTTCTTTGTATTTCACACAACTAGGTCTTTGTATAAGAAGCTCTGATAGTGTAGTGGTTACAAGTCAGCTTGCTAACCTCAAGTTCAGCAGTTCAAAACTACCAGCCCTTCTGTGGGAGAAAGATGAGACTTTCTTCTCCCAGAAAGATTTATAGCCTCAGAAATCCTATGCAAGATCACTGTGAGTCAGAACTGTCTCCACAGCACATCACCACCACCACCACCAGGTCTATGTGCATAGTTGCTGTTTATGGTTTTTTTAAAAGATATTTGCTATGATTAAGTCCTGATCTCGCAAAATTCAATCATTCGATGTAATTTTCTTTATCAAACCATATTTTCTAACTACGGATCCTGCTTCTTGTTTCCCAACTTTTCTATCCCAATCACAGGTAATTTTCAATTCATCTTGGATTAACTTCAAACTGAAGACTTTGGTAAAATCTTCAGTTTTCTCATCTTTGGCCTTAGTGATTGGTGTATAAATTTGAATAATGTTCATATTAGCTGGTCTTCCTGTAAGTGAGCAGATATATGGATGTTATCCTATCACTGGCATCATTGTATTTTAGAATAGATCTTGAAATATTCTTTTTAACAATGATTGTAACACCTTTCCTCTTCAATGTGTGTATCATTCCTGGCATAGTATCTCTTATGATTGTCTTATTCAAATTGGCCAATACAAGTCCATTTCCGTTCACTAACACCTGTTGTTGTTGTTGTTGTTATGTGCCGTGGAGTCGGTTCCGACTCATAGCGACCCTATACAGGGTTTTCAAGGCTGTAAAATCTTTACAGGAGCAGAAAGCCTCATCTTTCTCTCACGGAACAGCTGGTAGTTTCAAACTGCTGACCTTGCGGTTCACAGCCCCATTCGTAACCACTACACTACCAGAGCTAACACCTAGGGTATCAATTTTTATACATTCCATTTCATTTTTGACAACTTCCAATTTTCCTAGATTCATATTTTGTACTTTCCAAGCTCCAATTATTATTATTGAATATTTGGAGCTATTTCTTCTCATCTTGAGTTATGCCACACCAGGAAATGAAAGTCCCCAAAACTTCATGCCACCCACATCATTAAGGTAGAGTCTCCTTTAAGGAGGCAACTCTTCCCTAGTCGTATTGAGTGTCTTCCAACCTGATAGGCTCATCTTCCAGCACTATATCAGACAATGTTTTGTTGCTATTCTTAAGGTTTTAAAGGCTAATTTTTTCAAAATGATTAATGAGGTCTTCTTTCCTAGTCTTTGTATGTCTGGAAGCACTGCTAAGAATCTTTACACCATGGGTGGCCTTGCTGGTATTTGAAAGATCAGTAGTGTATTTTCCAGCATCACAGCAACATGTAAGCCACCACATTACAACAAACTGACAGACGAGTGTGGTGGTGTCAGGAAAAAAATAAAAGACCAAAGTTGATCAGAATCCAAAAGAGACTCTGAAACTGGCTCTAGAACATAAAGAGGTTAAAGCAAAAGGAATTCATTACTAAGTAAAAGAGATTAACAGAAGACTTCAAAGGCAAGCCTGAAAAAAAATAAGTGCTACAATGAAATGCACGGAGTCCTGGTATTAGAAAACCAAAAGGGAAGAACACACTCAGCATTTTTCAAGCTGAAAAAATTAAAGAAAAAAATCAGCTCTCAAGTTGTAATAGTGAAGGATTATATGGGGGAAACAGGAATCGATGCATTTGAATTATGGTGTAGGAGAAGAATATTAAAAGCACTGTGGACTGCCAGAAGAACAAATCTGCCTTCTGTTTGAATGTTCCTTAGAAGCCTTAATGGCATGACTTCATCTCTTGTACTGCAGGCATGTTATCAGGAGGGACCAGTCCCTGGAGAAGGACATCATGCATGGTAAAGTGAAGGGTCAATGAAAAAGAGGAAGACCCCCAATGAGATGGATTTAACAGTGACCACAGCAATGGGCTGAAGTGTAGCAAAGGTTGTGAGGGTGACAAGAACAGGCAATAGTTCACTCTATTGTGTACAGGGTCACTGTGAATCAGACCTGACTTGACAGCACCTAACAACAACAATGGAGAAAATATTGAGTAACCCAGGAAGCATCAAAAGAATATGGAAGGACTGTGCAGTCATGGTATCAAAAATAACTGGTTGTTTGGCATTCTTCCATTTAAGGAGGTAGCATATGACCAAGAACCAAAGGTACTGAAGGAAGAAATCTAAGTGGCATTGAAGACACTGGTAAAAAACAAGTCTCCAGGAAGTAAGGGAATACCAATTGAAATGTTTCAACAAACAGAAGCAGTGCTGGAGGTGCTCACTCATCTAGGTCAAGAAATTTGGAAGACAAGGAGGTAGATAATTGTGCCCATTCCAAAAAAAAAGGCAATCCAACAGAATGTGGAAATTATCAAACAATATCATTGATATCACTTGCAAGTAAAGTTTTGCTGAAGATAACTAAAGCTTTCAGAAAGGAGCTCTGGTAGCATAGTGGTTACAAATCAGGCTGTGAACCTTAAAGTCAGTAGTTCGAAACTACCAGCTGTTCTGCAGGAGAAAGATGAGGCTTTCTGCTCCCATCAAGATTAACAGTCTTGGAAACCCTGTACAGGGTTGCTATGAGTTGGAACCGACTCGACGGCACTTAACAACAACAACTTTAATAGATACTTTGGGGGGGGGGCGGGGGGAAGGGGTCAGAGCAACAAGGGAACTACGCTGTTATTTCTGCATGACTTGCCACCAGAAATGTACTAGCTGAAAATACTGTTCTGTGTTACAGACTAGCATTTGTGTCCTAGATGATACTGTTAAGCTGGCTTATGCAGTGTCTGCATCACAAAAGGATGTCATTAAAAGTCTTATCTTACTCAGAGAAGCCAGCAAGTCATTTGTTTTCCATTCTGAAGTTGCCTCCACAAGTGCTTCCCATACACGTAAAGACAATAAATCCCTCTAGCCCAAATAAATGTGATGCTATTGCTGTTGGGCATTTTTATGGTCATCGAGGAGAAAACAATTTATTTCCATAGTCATTGATTCATTAGGAGTGCAGGGTGCCAGTGGGACCCTTAGGAGAATAAACCAAATGTCCTCAAACAATTTCAGTCTTCATTTGGTATAGGGCACCTCCATAAACAGACCTAACTTTAATTCTGGGTTCCTGAAGGAAAAGTATGAACAGATTGATGAAAAACAAGCAGGTTAGCTATTACTCAGATCCACACTCTCCCCAGAGAGATACAAATAAAACAGAAGCCAGTCACTCCTAGGGCTTCCCCCTGAGGATCCTAAAACCCTGGACTTCTTTTCTGCTGGGCATGAAAAAGGGAACAGATGGCCATGGGTGACAGTTTCACAACAAGGCCCTCCTGGGAGCCCTAGAGAAAGAAATGTATCCACAAAGCGCTGTAAGATGGAATTGTCCACCTGCTGCCTGTTCTTCAGATTCAGGGGTTCTTTTGTTTTCTTATAAATTCTGTAGAAATGGGATAAGCTTAATGTCTAACCCAAAACTGAGGATGAACCATTGCACAAAGCTGAAATCCCCACATCACCCTCTTCTGAAGACGGAGCCAGAAAATTCCAAGTCAGTAAATTATGTTCTGTGTCCATATATTCTTTTGTTCATCATCCTGAACTACTGCAATGGATTATGCTGGACTCAGGTTTCCAGTGATGGTCGGAACACTTTTATTCTTATGAAATCACTGTATCCATTCAACAAAGTGAGAAGAATATACTTACCCAGTAATAGTATCTTTCCTCTTCCTAAGGAAGGGAGAGTAGGTGAATCTGAAATTCACCTACACCATTTCTGCCATACCATTTTCCATCTCACCCTTGCTTTGAAATATGTTTCTCATCATTCATTAATTAAAAAATGTTTGATGAGTGCAGTCTTTAACCAGGTTAAGTGCCAAGAGTCAGAATTGCAAAGTTGAATTGAGAAGCAGGTCTCACCTTGATAGAACCTGGTAGCCAAGACAGACAGGTAAATAGAAAGGTATTGCAGTGTGCAATGTGCTTTAATAAAGGATATGAAGCTGCAGGAGAATAGAGGAAGAAATACATCCTTAACCAGCAACAGAGGAGGTGATGGTGGCACCAAGTCTCTCTGAGGCCAGTCCCCATCATCACCATTTGTTAAGAGACTGTCTTTTCCCCATTTATTGGATTTTGGCCCTCTGACAAAGGCCATCTGTTATATTAGTACCAGGTTTTTTGTTTTTGTTTTGTTTTGTTTTTTTACTATCATGGCTGTATTATAGGGTTTTGCTGTTGTTATTTTTGTTTTTTGTTTTTTTAATTTTTAAAGAAGTTTTTATTGTGAATTGAGTTAAAGTTTACATTCCATAAATCTTATTTTACGTCATTGCAATGATTACAATCCCCTCCATGTACCATCAGTCAACAGCATTTACCTTTATCCCCTTCCCCCCTTAGGTAAGTTTTTTTGTGTGGATTGAGTGAAAGATTACAGGGCAGATCATCAGTTTTACATTCAACAAATCATACATCTTGTTTCATTACAATGCTTAAGGGGCTTTGGTAGCATAATGGTTACGAATCGGGCTGCTAACCTCAGGGTCAGCAGTTTGAAACTACCAGACGTTCTGCAGGAAAAAGATGAAGCTTTCTGCTCCCATAAAGATTTACAGCCTCAGAAACCCTGTACAGGGTCGCTATGAATCAGAACCAACACCATGGCACATACAACATGTACCATCAGTTAACAGTATTTCTCACTATTCACTAGCTCTTAAACAAACAAAAAAAAAAACAAAAATAGGCATGTATAATAATTTACACCTCCAAAGGGCACATTCCACAAATCTGTCTCCTGACCACCAACTATTAGTCCCTCTCTTCCCATGAATCTAGAGTCTTTAGCCGCTCCCCCTTCCCATGTCCCCATCTCTGCCTCTGTCTCTGGTGTTGCAGCTTCTCTAGATAAGGTCCCACATTCTGCTTGTGCTTTTCTCCCTTGATGGTCCTGGGGTCCTCTGTTTGTAGACTGTAAGATTAACCACTCTCCTGTTTTTGTTACAAAACTTCTACCTTTACAATTGTGACAGTCACTCACTATTGAATCATTGGAATCTTATCCCCATCTCTTCTCACCAGACCCATCTAGACAAGATGAAAACTATTCAGTGGGAACACTTTCATCCCCCACACACTCTTAAACTAAACTCCATCATGAAACCTTGTAAGCTAATAACTTTGTGCCTTTATAGCCCTCCTCCCCCTATTTTGGGTAGCCAATGTCTAAGTTGCTCATCCCTATCTACCTTGTGTATAGAGGGGATAGCATTGATACTTAATGTGAACACTCTTTCCCTCTCTATTGATATTTAGAGTTACTACTTCCATGAGTATAGGTCAGGTTCATCAAATTGTAGCAATTTACCCTTGTTTCCTTTATTTTAAAAAATTTTTTTTTCTTTTTTTAATCTTCCTCTAGTCAAGTTCTGATTATCAAGTGGTTGAGGCTAGGTCAAATGGGTACTGTCTGCAAGTTTGGGTGTTCTTGTACATCTTCCCTCAATTCATATCAGCTGGATGCTTCACTCTCAGCTCTAGCCCTCTGTGGCTAAGTCCTTGTCCATGGGCTCAGGTGTCCCCAGGTCTCACCACACTTTGGAATCAAGCAGCCATTCCTCTTCTCTCTCTCATCTCCAGGTCAACGGGAGTAAATGGACTGTGGCTGAACTCAGCCCATTTCTTCATTGCTGCTTTTCCCCCTCTTCTACTCACCAGTAGACCATTGTGGTCACCAGCAAGCTTACATGCCTGCTCATCTGTTCCCTTTGAGTTTCAGTCTTAGAGGGAAGTTTGTCCTGAAGGAACTTGATTGCTTGCCTTAATGGCTTCCTGGCAAACAGCCTGCTTATTTTTGTGGTAGCCAGTCATGCTGACATTTTTGTTTTGGGTTTTTCCTGATGGTCTTTCTTTGAAGATGTATCTTCTGTCGCTCTAGCTGTTCCAGGCTAGTTTGTTTGTCCTTGCTAGTGGGAATGTCCCATCTCAGAAGGTTCTGGATGGGATTCAGGATTCCACCTAAGGTCCTATACTCTGCAAGAGGCTATTTCACTAGGCAAGTTCTAGAACCTCTTTTAGGTATTTCAATCAGTTATAATCATGTTTCCCAACATTCCTTTTTTTCCCACTCAAGTGTTCTTTTTACAATAGTAGGCAAGGGAAGCAAATATTCGTAAGACAGTCAAGCATCTTAGTATTCTTTCCCCTCTTCAAACTATGCCTAGATCCCTGTATTCCAGAGCCCTGTTGTTCCAAGATTGAGCACGCATCACTATTTACGTCTGTTCCACTTCAGCCATGCAAACCTGTCTCAGTGTTCCCCTATATATCTTGTTCTTCCACCACCTCCCCCTTCTTGTATTGCCCTCCCCAACACCTGATCTAAACCCCGCTCCTACCCCAACCCCACTGTTGTGGTTACCTTATGTTCCATTAACTCTTCCCTCCATTTAAGATAGTCTATTTTATCCTGTAATCTACCTGACCTTATCACCACCTGGATCTCTGTTCCTCTGTGCTTACCTTCTTTCACATTGTAATTGTTTTGATCATAGACTGACCTCCCAGATCCTCTGTTCTTATTATTTTATTCTGTTATTGACTCTTCCATTTCTCGATTGAGTTCAGGGTGATGCTGCCATATATGTCATTCTGTAGTTGTTGTGTGTTCTTGTTGGTTCTCAGTCCACAGAACTTCCTTTAGGATGTTTTTCAGAGCAGAGTTGGCTTTGGCAGAATCCCTTAGCTTTTGTTTATGCTGTAATGCTTTATTACACCATGGTAGTTGATTGACAACTTTGCTGGGTAGAGGGTTCTTGGGTGACAGTTGTTTTCTTTCCAGGTTTTATATATGTCTCCCCAGTGCCTTCTTGTCTGCACGGTTTCTGCTGAGAGATCTGAGTTTAATCTGATTTGCTTGCCTTTGTATGTTACACTTCTCTTTTCCATAGCTGCTTTTAGTAGTGTGTCCTTATCTTTGATTTTGGAGAGCTTGATTATTATATGTCTTGGTGATTTTCTTTTAGGGTCTATCCTTCTGGGGTTTGTTGAGCTTCTTGAATGTTTATCTTTTCACTTTTCAGGATGTTAGGGAAATTTTCTTCCAGTAGCTCTTCAACTATCTCATCTGTGGACTTGTGTGATTATTCCTGTTCCAGAATGTCAATAATTCATAAGTTATTCCTCTTCATGTTGTCCAACATGAATCTTAGGCCTTCTTCAGACTTTTTTATCCTTTTTTGTGCTTGCTCATATTCTATCTTAGTGGTGTTGAGAGATTTATCTTCTAGCTCACTAGTTCTGGTTTCTAACTCTTCAATTCTACTCCATTGCCCTTTTAGTGTATTGTCCATTTCTGATATTCTCTTATTAATTGTTTGGATTTCTTTCTGCAGGTTTTGAATTGTTTCCAATGCTG
>NW_006408554.1:18510845-18518273 GCF_000296735.1 Chrysochloris asiatica | reverse complement strand
AAAAAAAAAAGAGTGTCCACACCTTTATCTCCACAGTTCTGTCAGGTGTCCGTGGCTGCTCTGATCCTTCCCCCACTTGGTTTCTCTCAAGATAGTGGCTCCAGGAGCAGCTGAGCATCTTTAATTAGAAAGCAATGGATTTCTTGCTTCTATTACAAATTCCCCTAGCTGTAAGTCTTCCAACCTTCTAAATATTCCTTTATATGTGGTTCAGAGTTCTGGCACCATCCCCTGAACTTGCTTGGTCTGGTATTCTATGTGGTTGCTGACAGAGCTCCTCACTGCACTTCCACCCAATCTGCCATTTTGTTTGGTCACTGATTATAGGTTTTGAGATCAAGAAGTGAAAGGTTTCCTACTTTGTTCTTCCTCTACAGTATTGCTTTGTTTATCTATGGTCTCTTTCCTGTCCAAATAAAGTTGGTGATTGGTTTTTTTCATGTTTTTAAATAATGTTGATGCAATTTAAATTTGGATTGCATATCTATAAATCACTTTGGGTCATGTTGACATTTTCACAGGGTAAAGTCTTCCAATACATGAGTATTGTATATTCTTCCATTTGGATAGGCCTCTTTTGGCCTGTAGTAGTGTTTCTTACAATAGTGTTTTATAGTTTTCTTTGTAAGTCCTTTGTATCTGTAGCTAGGTTTATTCCTAAGTATTTTTTTTCTTTCTGATACCTATTTGGTAAGTGGTATTGTTTTCCTGATTTCCTTAAAGAGTTCTCTTTGTTGGCGTAGAGGAATCTGACTGATTTTTTTATGTCAATCTTGCGCCCTGCCATTTTGCTGAGCCTTGCAATTAGTTCCAGTAGTTTCCTTACAGAACCTCTGTGATATCCTATGTAGCAGATTATATCATATGCAAATAGGGATGGTTTTACTTCTTCCTTCCAAATTTGGATGCGTGTGGGTACGTTCTCAAGTTCAGAGGCAGCAGGAGCCCATGCCCTAGCCAGAAAGGCACCTGGTGCCTGGTATGCTCTCCCATGTTTGTACACCCTGCACAGTGGAGGTGGTATGTTCCTGATGCACAGTCTACACATTGTGTACACTTGTAACAGATAGCAGAAGATGTTAGCTTGTGGCTTATGGTCCATAAAAGTGCACCCTGTCAATCACAGGGGTGCAGGCCCCACTGAGCTTGATCAACAGTCGAGGTTGTTCACTGGGGTCATGGTGTGGAGGCAGCTGCTGTTTAGGAAAGGTATTCTAAGCAAATTGGAAGGGCGAGTGCCTCAGAAGGCCTGGAAACCTACTTCCAAAAAACAGTCACTGAAAATACTATGTATTGCAATGCTATTCTGACACACATGGAGTCACCATGAGCTGGAGTTGATGCAAAGGTAACTGGTTTTTTAATGGGACTACTATTAAATTTAAAGGTGTTCTGATAGCATAGTAGTTACAAGTCAGGCTGCTAACCTCAAGGTGAGCAGTTCAAAACTACCCCAAGGTAGTTCCAAGGGAGAAAGATGAAGCTTTCTACTCCAATAAAGATGTTTGTTCATTTGTTTGTTTGTTTCAAATAAAATTCCAGGTCAATAACATTTTATTCCAGATACTGATTTTAAATAGTCATGTGGAAAGAACAAGCTGTTGACAATGGTGCAAGTCAACAGGAACCCTTATATACTTTCTACCTTTTTGAGTCTCACTTCACACTCTTCTAAACTTCACTGCTTTTGGTGGCAGTGGTGTGCCTGGAGTCAGTTCCAAATCACAGCCACCCTTGCAAAGGTTTTTCGAAGCTGTAAATCTTTATGGGAGCACAAAGCCTCATCTTTCTCCCGCAGAATGGCTGGTAGTTTCAAGCTGCTGACCTTAAGGTTAGCAGCCCGACTCATGACCACTATGCTACCAGAACTCCTTACTACAGTAAAGAATTCTCTCTGGCCTTAAACTAATTTCGGCGGTCAGCAGCTTGCCTAGAACATGTATTATTTTGCTTTCTTTCCTGGGGCTATTCGGATGCCCCATCACAGGATATCAGTGGTTGAATGGGGTATATTTATAAGTGTGAGGATTTTAACAACCCCTAAATCAACCTGGTGTGGCACTGTGGATTAATGCGCCGGACTACAAAGCTGTTTGAACTGCAAGGTCGGCGGTTCAAACTCACCAGTCACTCCTCAGAAACCCTACACAGGGTCGCTACAGGTCAGAACTGACTCAACAGCACTTAACAACAACAAGTCAACTTGTAACCAAAAAGGAATAATGGACGTATGTTTCTCCCTATTGATCCTTGGATGAACAATTATGAAACAGGTCCTACACATTTCTCTGATGTTCCTGGCTATGTGGAACCTCCATTTCCCACAGTGCATTCTTTTTTTTTTTTTTTTTAGGTTTATATTGTGAATTGAATGATAGTTTACATGGGAGAACATTGGTTTTGTACTCATCCTATCATATTTTGTTACATTGCAATGATTACAATCCCTTCCATGCATCATCATTCAACAGTATTTGCTTCTATTCCCTGTTTTGTTTGTTTGTTTGATGTACACAAAAAACTCAGGAATATATAATCATTTAAACAACCCAAGGGCACATTCTACATACATGACTCCTGACCACCATGCTCCCATAAAAATTTACAGCCTCAGAAACCCTATGCAGGGTCACTATTAGTCAAAACAGATTCCATGGCACATAACCACCACCACCACCACTATGAAACTTAAAGCATATTTTCACCAGGTGATTTACCACAGTTAATTTTTAAAGTATAAAATGTAATGTTCATAATTCTTTTTTTTTCCATAATTCATTTTTTTAAAACAAAATAGTTTCTGATTTGTGGCATTCCTTTTAGAGCCAGGGTCTATCAATACATCTGAGAGATTAATACTTTTAGTCTCCAGGTTAATATTTTAAAGTAAATGTAACCTGGATCATATGACTTAATCTGACACCCTGTTGAGAAAAAGATATATCACTTTATGGCATTATGATATGAACTACAGTTGTTAATTTTTAGCATACAGCAATGTCAGAAAAACATGTCTGTAATTATATATATGAGGGATCACGGTAGTGCCATACCATAAGCACTGGACTGCAAACCACAAGGTCTGTAGTTTGAGCCCATCAGCTGTTCCATGGAAGAAAGATGAGGTTTTCTGCATCCACAAGATTTAATGCCTCGGAAACCCTATACAGGGTCGTTGAGTCAGAACTGACTCAACGGCGCTTAACAACAAAAATTTACGCAAGGAAAATTTATAAATTCTGATCAGAGGGTGGGCACTATATAAATGAATAAAATTCTTATGCTTTCTTTAGACACTCCTCCTTGTAGGCTGCTTTAGCTCTGCCATAATCCTCAGTCTTACAGAATTCTGTTATACTCTTCAGTTGCCTAGTTCAACCCCCATCATGCCTGCACCTCTCATCAGCTATATAACTCACCTGCCTTTCATCTGTTCCCCTCAGATACATGCTCAGACCTTGGTCTTGTTAATAGCTTTGTTCATCTGTTTCCAGACTGCAAGCTCATGATTTTTACCATTTATTTTCCTTGCAGAATATAGTAAGTGCTCAGTAAAATGGATGAATGACTAGATAAATTAAATGGCACAAAATGATTCATTATCATGGATCCTTTAGACAGCAGCTCTATCCACTTATTAGATTTACAGGCAATCTGCCATGGACTCTGAGAGTCCCTGTACATTTTTGCTGGATTTTCCAAAAATTCAAGTTGTATGTGCAGCAAGCTGACTTTAAAGATAAAGTGACATCTCCCCTCCATCTGTCAGTTTGTCATACTTTGGTGGCTTACATGTTTTTATGATGCTGAAAACTATGCCAGCAATATTCCATGGGTACCAGCAAAATCATCCATGATGAACAGATTTCAGCAGACTTTCCACATTAGAAAAAAAGCCCTAGCTATCCACTTCCTAAAATCAGCCAGTGAAGACTGTATGTGTCACTATAGAATATTAGATAGTTCTGGAAGATGAACCCTCTATGTTGGAAGGCACTGAAAATATACAGTGGCCTCAAGCATGAAGGTGTCTCAGGATCAGCAATGTGTAGTTCTGTTATACACAAGGATCACTGTAAGTCAGAGCTGACTCCACAGTAATTAACTATAAGGTCACCCTGATTATGACCAGGCTTGCTTCTCCCTATGTAAATGTGGTAGAGTTCCTCTCATGTACCTCGGTTCACTGTGTGCAGGCACCATTATGAGCCCAAGGGGCAAGGAGAGTCCTAGCAAATGAATACAAAGTTCATGCTTTCTGCTGTGCTGTAAGTAGTAGGAAAGTCCTTTGTGTTTGACCCAGCCTTTCTGAAAGATTAACTTGTTAGCTAGTAAACAGGGTAAAATTCCAAAGCCTGCACAGTTCTTGATGTTAGGTAGCTATCCTTTCTCTGAATAGTTAATACCTTAACACAAATAAATTGTGTACAGCAGCTTTCTACTCCCAAATGTTCATCTTAATGGTTTCACAGGGATAGCATTCTACACAGAGTGTATTGTGTCTGTCTCAAGCTGCCTGTCAGGGGTGGCCTTATCTGTGGCTTAGATAGTTATTTTGGACTTAAAGAAAAGTGGACTAATGTGCATTTTAGACCCTATGTGTTAAAAAAGAATAACTTTTGTCTTTCCTTAAGGATTCTCTTAAGCTTTAAAACTGGGGGTGGGAGGATGGAAGCTATACTATCTAATCAATTTTGATTCATAGCAAGTGCATAGGTCAGAATAGAACTGCTCTCTCGGGTTTGGTAGTGATTGTTTGCCATTGAATCACTTTCAACTCATAGCGACCCTATATGGGTGTCCTAGGCTGTAAATCTTTATGGGAACAGAAACTGTATCTTTCTACTGAGGAGCACCTGATAGATTCAAACTACTGACCTGACAGTTAGCAGCCCAACTCACAACCTACCTCATAACCCTCTGTGCTACCAGGGCTCCCTTAAGGTTTATTGTTGTTGTTAAGTACTGTGGAGTCCATTCCAACTCATAGTGATCCTGTACAGGGTTTCTGAGGCTGTAAATCTTTATGAGAGCAGAAAGTCTCATCTTTCTTCTGCGGAACAGCTGGTAGTTTCGAACTGCTGACCTTGAGGTTAGCACCCCGATTTGTAATCACTACGCTACCAGAACTCCTTCGCCTAAGGTTTATGAGGCTGTAAATCTTTATGGAAGCAGATTCCCTCATCTTTCTTCCACAGAACGACTAGTATGTTTGCATCACCAACCTTTCAGATAGTAGCCCAATGCTTAACTCACTGCACTACTTGTTGTTGTTTAGTGTCACGGTGTTGGTTCAAACCCATAGTGACTTTGTATAGGGTTTCAGAGGAGCAACTGGCAGGTTTCAACTGTCGTTAGTCCAGTGCTTATCCTACAGCACCATACCACAGTTCCACTGCACCACTACTGCTCCTTCAAGCAATGATGCAAAGGCTAGGAAATGTATGAAAGCGATTAGAGAGTTTTTGTTCAAGGACTCTTTTGGCTTCCCTCAAAATCATTTGTTTAACGCCAAGCCTGAATGAGCTCTCTTCTCAAAGTTCCCTAGGCAAGATTTTCTCACCCACCTAGCTCACCCAAAAATGATTTCTGAAGACACTTAGGCCTTCAGTGATCACTCATTTGTTTCACTCATTCTTAATAAGATCCACAACTAGCAGAATCACAGCTGATGGTTGATCCTAGTGGCTACATGTGTGAAACATAATCTTCTCCATCTTCATACAGCATCTACAGGCCAAACCAACCCCATATGCAAATCTTACTTGCAAATATGAACCAAATCCTTACACAAAAAAGAGGTGCTGCAAGGTCTGTTTGAAGTGCCAGGCCGGTGGTTTAAGCTCACCGAACACTCCTCAGACCCCTATACAACAGGGTCACTATGAGTCAGAAGCAACTCAACGGCACTTAACAACCACAACAATTTAGTGTTATGTCATTTAGATTCATAAACTATAATGAAGAAGTTGGAACTTATACAGCCAGAATTTATGAGACCCAAGGGCAAACCATTCTAAATAATATTAATATGACAATTTAAATGGGAGGGGGAAAATGAGAATGTTCAAAATGAATTAATCTTACAAAGCTTTATTAAAAACAGAGATAACCAAGAAAAGTATCTTGTTTGATTTACTATGTGTGTCTTTGCTCTGAGTGAGAATGCACTCTATTCCATTTCTTGAAGCCAAGCAGTAGGTCCACAGGGACTGTTCCAATTTATATACTAGGAAACCGAGAACTACATAACAGCCAGCCATCTACAAATTGGTGATTAACATGATGTCTAGACAGGTTCTCATGAACATAGCATTACTAATTAAATAGCAGTTTGGTTAATAATGATAACAAAAAAATTAGGAATAAATATTTTATTAGTGTGCCCATCAATAAAACAAAAGTAAAAGGAAATGAATTTTCATTAATTCATTATGACAATATTGAGTCTCTGGCTAGCAAAATCTGTGCACCTAGAAAATGATCTAATACTTCTAGTACGGTATGTCTTCATCCTAACTGTTTTTGGCTAATGGTGTTATATATTTCAATTCCCTGGCCAAAATTCCTTTCATGTCATCTATCAAAATAATAATACTAATAATGGACTAAAGTGAACAATTAGATTTGACAATTTTTCTGTTGCTATGCATTGCTGTGTTCTTTTAAATCTGGATATTCTGACATTTCATCATTGGGAAAATTTTCACAGAACAGAATGTGATGTTGTTGTTGTTGTTATGTGCTGTGGAGTCGGTTCCAACTCATAGTAACCCTGAACAGGGTTTCCAAGGCTGCAAATCTTTACGGAACAGAATGCTTCATCTTTTAGGAGGTTGTAATTATGATTAGGACCCTGGCCATACTTTCTACCAATCATAAGACATGTTATTTGGAAAATGATAAGTAAATGTCTTACTTCTCTCTTCAGTGTATACAAAAATGAATTTTTCAGAAAGCAAAGTTACTAAACTACTTTTGCATAGTCCATAGCATTCAAATTCTAGGGGAGGAATGCATGATAAATGAAACTTATTAAAAACTTCTGGAAAATTTCATCCAAATGAGCTTGCTTTATTTTGTCTTCATAAATGTACATCTTTGACCCTATAATGATCTAAACAGATTGAAAAAACAATAACCCTCAAATGAGATGTCATCGAGAAAATTATTTGGAATTGTTGTTATTATGTACCATCAAGTCAGTTATGACTCATAGAAACCCTGTGTAGGGTTTCCAAGGAGTGCTGATGTACTGTTTAAAACTATGTACTTCCTGTATACTCATATAGTTAAGTGTAAAACACAACAAGATGTACACATAATGAGTTGATGAAAGTAGTTTTCTCCCAAATATTGAAAGAAAGCATTGCCTGAGAAGAATGAGTTAATGTGTAATATTACCTCTCAAAGCTTCCCTACAAGTCT
>NW_006408554.1:18500541-18510745 GCF_000296735.1 Chrysochloris asiatica | reverse complement strand
GTAATTTTCTCAGTATTACTTCTACATTTTCACTATGGACTAAATTATACAAAAAACAAACAAAAAACAAAACTAAACTAAAATATGAGTTCACAAAGCTTCCCTACAAGTCTTTTTTGTTTTTTTGGTGTTTTTTTGTTTTTGTTTTTTTTTTTTTTTTTTGCACTCAGGGCTTTATGACTGTACTTCATACATTAAACTTTAAGTAATTTTCTCAGTATTACTTCTACATTTTCACTATGGACTAAATTATACAAAAAACAAACAAAAAACAAAACTAAACTAAAATATGAGTTCACAGATACGGTTGGCGTAACAGTGGTCCTAATGCCTGGAACCTGTGAAAAATGTTGCATCACATGGCAAAGTAGAATGAATGAAAGATGCAGAGCAAATTAAGGTTGATTATCAGGAGCATTAACCTGTGGAGGTTATCCTGGTTTATCCAGGTGGGTCCAGTGTAATGATTATATTTAACATGAAAGATGGAGGCCTAAGAGGAAGAACAGAAAAAGTTAGCAGCATGAGAAGGAATCAGCTTGCTTTGCTGACCTTGAAGAAGGAGGAAGTTAGCTATAAGTCTGTGAGTGTGAGGTCCTCTGAAAGCTGAAAGAGGCAAGGAAATGGATTATTCCCGGGAGCTTTCCGAAGAAATGCAGTCCAGCTGACACCTTCGCTTTCGCTAGCAAAACCCATTTAATTTAAGCTTTGACCTCTAAGTGTAGGATAAATTTGTGTTCCTATAAACCACTAAGTTTGTAGTAATTTGTTAAAGTAGCAAAAGAAAATTAATACAAGTTCTTGATTTACAGGCTCACACACTTACAGGAGAGCCTGCTGAGACACTAGTAAAGTTGTTTATGACAAATGCTTTCCAACATATGGTTTCCTAGGAAAATGACCCACCGTTAAGTTACCACTATCACTTGCTGACATAGAGAAAAAAATTGAACAAATACAGTAAAGGCCTACTACATTTACCCTATAAGACCTCATACAAGGAATGTTGGGGCTCTGTAGAATAAGCTCTGAACTGCTAACCACAAAGTGGGTGGTTCAAGTCCACCAGGTGCTCTGCAAGAGAAAGTTGAGGCATTCTGCTCACAACGAATTACAGCCTCAGAAACCCTATACCAGGTCTTTGTGAGTCAGAACCCAATTGACAATGCTTAACAGCAACAACAAGATATCATACAAATTAAAGACAAAGTCAAATTAAATGGGCAAAGGGCTTTTACATATAATCCACAAATTTAAAAAAACATAAAAGGCTAATAAAATATGAAAAGATTTCAGACAAAATAAAACTATTGCAAAATAGATAAATGAAGAGATGGCATGTTGTCTATTAAATTGGCACATCGCTTTTTCATTAAAATATTCTATGCTGGAGCCCGTGGCATCTGCAACAGGGAAATGACAGAAATGGTGGCCAAACCCGACTGCTGATCACCAAGCCGCAGAACCTGAATGACGCCTATGGACCGTCCGCCCAGCAACTTCCTCGAGATGGAAGTCAGCAAGCCCCAGACCGTGGGGGTCAGTAGGGGCCGCTTCACTACCTACGCAATCAGTGTCAAGACAAATCTTCCTATATTCAAGCTGAAGGAATCTGCTGTTAGAAGAAGATCCAATGACTGAATAGTGAGTTAGAAAGAGAGAGCAAGGTTGTAGTTCCCCCACTCCCTGGAAAGCATTTTTGCATCCACTTCCTGTTAGAGGAGATGATGGAATATTTGATGATAGTTTTATTGAGGAAAGGAAGCAAGGCCTGGGGCAGTTTATAAACAAGGTCGCTGGTCATCCTCTGGCACAGAATGAACGTTGTCTTCACATGTCTTCACAGAATGAAATAAAAGATAAAAACTATATTCCTTCTAAAATAAGACATGCCTGAAATTTGGTGAGAAGGAGGCAAAAACAGAAAAGACAAAAAACAAAAACAACAACAAAAAAAAACCACTTTCCATGACTTTTAATGATTCGCATACATCAGTGAAGAAGTTGTGAGTAACTTTTCGCATGCTGCACAGAACCTGGTCTAACATGCCTTCAGTATACTAACACTCATTATGATGCTCAGTTTTGTTTGTTTTAGCAGTTGACAAGAAGGTAATTTGCTTTAGTGAAAAATCCCTCATTCCAGCCTTTCCATAAATAGCTGCTTCTTGATGGCATTGCTTGAGAGCTTCACAAACCTGTTATTCCAGTGTAATATGCAGTGTCCTCACTACAGCGACCCACTTGGTCTAATAGGCACAGATTTTGTGTCATGCTTGCTTCTTGAAACTGATTAACTAGAATATTTTGTACCCCCTTTTTTAATATGAAACATCACCTGTCCTAATATATGTGTAGGAGCTCTACACCACTGGTTTCTCATACCACACTTGTGTGCAGAAAATCTCTTTCTTCAAGCTTGTAAAACCTTCACCTAGAAGATTAATGAGGGACAGCTTTATATTCTGTGTAAAAACAAAATCAAATTTATATGCTAAAATCATTTGTCTAAAATTTTAAGTTGTTTTCAAATAAAAATGCCTTTCTGATATAAAAAATATATATATACATATATATTTTATATATATGCTACTAAGGGTGTGGCAAGGAATCCTGGGGTGATGCTGTAGGATAAGCACTGGACCACAAGGTCAATTTGAACTGCAAGGTCAGCAGCTGAAACTCACCAGCTGCTACTTGGAAACCCTATCTAGTTTTGCTAGGAATCTGAACTCAGTGGCACTTAACAACAGTAACAACAAGGATGGGGGAAAACAAACATTGTCATTCACTGCTGTGATTAAAGGTGATGTAAATCTTTTGACAAACCATTTAACAGTTTATTAAAAAGTGATAAGAATGTTCCTACTACTTCTGGTTTAGTAATTCTGAATCTGAGAATAAGATGGCCCATTATGTATGGCGAAATTTGGTCATAACAAGATTATTTATACTATTAAAAATTTGAACCAACTTTCAATAATAGGAGAAAACCTCAATACATTACAGCATATTTAAATTATGTTATTTTTATAGTTATAAATAATTACACTTACGGAATCCAGAGCAAGATGGTTGTGCACGCAGCCCCACAATCCCATCACCCTACAAAAATGCCAAAACAAAAAGTAGAAATTGTTTATCTTAATTTCACCCTCATTTGAAGGAAAGCTTTGCCAGATAAGAGTTGTTGGTTGATCCCTCTTTTACTTTAAATATCATTTCACTGCCTTTGACTTTAATCATTGGTGAGGACAAACCAGTCCAGTGTTTAATCCTACTGAGGATCCTATACTGCTTTCAGGATTCTCTCTTATCTTTGGTTTTTGAGAGTTTGATGATAATGTGTCACAGTGTGGTTCTCTCGTGGCTTATTCTCTTGAAGTTCATTGAATTTCTTGGAGATTCTCTGCCATATTTCTTCTAGTAATTGTTTTTACTGCTTTCTCTCTTCTCCTTGGATAACTCTGTGACCCCTAATGTGTCCCACAAATCCCTTCAACTCTGTTTCTTTCTTCATTCTTTTTTCGCTTTGTTCCTCATGCTTGCTAATTTCAATTGTCTTGTTTTCAAGTTCACTGATTACTTTTTCTGCCAGCTGAAACCTACCGACCTCCTCAAGTGAGTTTTCCATTGCAGTTATTGTATTTTTCACTTCTAGTATTTGGTTTTTTTTTTCCCCCCCCTTTCTTTTGTTTTTAATAATTTTGGGTTGTTTGTTTTGTTTTGTTTTTGGTAGCTTTAGGTTTACAGAAAAATTGTTCAGCAAAGAACGTATATAACATTCCCACTGACCACTTTTCCACTATACAATTTTTTCTCTTATTAACATCTTTGCATTCCTGTGCCAGATTTATAAAAATTGAGGAACTGACATCAGTACAGAATTCTTAACTGAAGTTCATAGCTCGCATTATGGTTGCCTCCTTTTGTTTTCAGAGTTATGTTTGATATGATTGGTCCTGTCAGTTTCTGTATGGGTTTTGCTGGTTTTGTTGGTTTTGTGTTGTGCTAGGAGTGTGCAGCTTCTTGTGTAGTCATCTCGCTTCTCTATTCAGCTCCTTGTCCTGTGACTTTTCTAAGTGTGAATCAGATGTGAAATCCCTGTGTTTACCAAATTATAAGAAATTACGTTGAGCTTCCCCAGTGGTTCTAAAGTACCTCCTCCTGTCGTTTTAGATGACTGAAGGGAAGACACTCCAGCACTGTGCTAATTCTCTATATAAAATGCTCTCACTCCCTGACCTCTCAATCCTTCAGGGATTTCCTGGACTTTGTCTAGACAATCATGAAATGGACAATAAACTCAAGGCTCCAATCTTCAGGAGTTGTCTGAAAAACTAAATATATTCATCTCATACTGAGACTTCAGCCTCTGACTCTGAAACGAGCAGAAACATTTCTTTTACAAATGATCTTTTATCATGGGGTGTGAGGAGGAAACAGGCTGTAACAGTGGGAGGAAAAGCAAGAAACCAGACTATCACAGCTGTTGGAGTATCTTTTTCATGCCTACCAAAGTACGTATCAGAGTAATTTTAGACTACACTAAATCCATTGACAATTTTCTATCCAGGAATTGAAGTATCTCTGCTTCCATAGAATTGAAATAATATTTTCAGTATAATAAGTGCCAAAAAAACCACATTACACACACACATAAAAATCTAGAAAACCTCTGCTCTGGCATCTGGCTTTATTCTTTTGACCTCTGCTACCAAAAGTATAAATGATCTCTTCTATTTTATGACAATGTAATGACCTGGAAGTTAATATATTTTCTTATAACTCAACTAACAAAAATGTTTAGAAATAGAAATTACATTTCAAGAACACTTCTAAAAGTTTAGCAGTGATTGGTATTTAATTTATAAGTATATGCTTTGCATTTAGTTTATAAGTACATCTTTAGTTGTAGTAAGAGTGAATTTTTGTACAATTCATTGTAGAAATAGTTAAACTTAAAAAGATACATTCTGAATAATCTTTGGTGATGTAAAATGATAAGAACTATGCTGTTGTTATGTGCTGTGGAGTAGATTCCAACTCATAGTAACCCTATACAGGGTTTCTGAGGCTGTAAATCTTTACGGGAGCAGAAAGCCTCATCTTTCTCCTGCGGAACTGCTGACCTTAAGGTTCACAGCCCTATTGGTAACCACTACACTACCGGAGTTGCAAACCCAATCAAAATCTAAGTAAAGTATCTAGAAATTTGTTTTTTTCTTATTACCCATCCACTGCCACAGAATGAATTCCAGGTTATAGCAACCAATGTATAGGGTTTCTGAGGCAATAATTCTTTATGAAAGTAGATAGCCTCATCTTTCTCCCTCTAGGGGCTGGTGGGTTCAGATAGCTGACCTTGTGGTTAACAGTCCAGTGCTGATCATACAGGATGACCAGTGATCTTTTCGTTCCCCATTACTGTGTACTAATTTATTTTGTTTTTTTTTTTTCCATTCCTATATAACTTTTAGAAAGATATTGAAGGTAAGAAAATCGAAAAGCTTCTTTAACATGATAGTCTTACTTAAAAACAAGATTGTTTTCAGTTTCAAATTCACAGAAATAACTATTGAGTATCCGTTAACTTTATCTATTGGATTTGAATCAAGGGTGGAGAACCTTTTTTTTTTTTTTTTCCAAGAGCCATTTATAACATCATTCATGGGTCATACAAAATCATCAACATAAAAATTAGCCTACTATAATGTGATGGCTAGAACTGCAAATGGTTTGGCAAGCCTTGTATTCCCCACTCCTGGATTAAATAGAACCCTTAATCATGGACATTTGGCACAGATCTTAAAGTCTTTTTTTTTTTTTTTTTTCCTTTTTACAGTTGGTTGGTTTTGTGTATGCCTGTTACGTGATCAGTATTTTCATGGAAGAGGAGGACACCTGTAAGTACTGTTATATCTACCTGTGGATTTATTTTTGGATACGGCTTAGCTTCCAAACCTAATTGTTACAAGGCTATGAAAACTTTCATATCTTTTTAAATGACTGAGCTCAGTATGGCAAAGTTCCAATTAAAAGTTGACTAACTAAAGTTCCCACAAATAAGTGGGCACTGCTTCAACCCAAGTTATGTGGGAGGATGCACAGAAACACAGGAGCCTTGGACTGGTGTCATGTCCTGTCTTATGACTTGTCATCAGAGACATAAACATTACATTGGATAGGAGCATGGGGGTTGTTTTATCCATCACTCTTTGTAAGTATGCTGCTTGTAGAATTTTAAAGTCTGGACAATGGCAATATTAATACCATACATTGCAGCAAGATCTTTGTGCATGCAAACTATAGAAAATGCTATGAGAACACTAAGAATAACAACCCTCAAGGAGAAATGTGAAAGAAAAAATGAAAAAAGACAAAATAGATGCAGAGCAAGGATTAATGGGATGTTGAGAAGCTCAATTGTGTTCTAGCAGAATGCAGAAGTTAAAGGCATAAGGACCTGAAATTGTATGTATAGAGATTTAGCAGCATGATTTAATGGCTGCTGTATTTTGAGCAGCTACTAATGTAAAAAAATTTGGCTCAAAACTACTCTGTTGTGACTTCATAAAGAGCCAAAGAAATTTTCATATTTTAGAAAAATTAATCAGTTTAGATCAATAAATGCATCCACACATTCAATTGGAAATGTAGTTATATTATTGCAGCTACTGTTTGAGTTGACTGCAGCAAAATGAGATAAATGTCTAGCTTGTCACTATGACTGCTTTCAAAAACACCTATCCAGAGGGGTCTAGTGAGTACTTCTCACCAAAAACCTGGAATTCAGATTACAATCGGCTCTCATCTCAATTTATTTGATTAAATGGAAGAAATTTTAGACCCAACATTCAAACATACACATATCTGGTACTTATTTAGTGGTTTGTTTTTTTTTTTTAAAGCTAGATAATTCAGAAAGAGCCTGATATAGCAAAAGTGAAATTATAATTGTAATGCCCACTATGAGGTTAACTTTTAAAATGGGTAAAATTATGGGGGTTCATGTAGTAGGTTCCACAATCTAGTAAAGTCAGTATACAGAACATCAGCTGCATGCTTTCTACTCTGCACCTAAGACAGCAGAACCACAAAACACAATTGGTTGAGAATGAGCAATTTTAACTGGAATTCGGAACAAGCAAAAAAATTGATATACTAATAAATCCCAGTTGAATCTCTTATCAAGTGCTTCTGAGAAGTACAAAAAGTGCCTTTTGTCCTTTTCTCTTTTCCTTTTTCATCCTCATTTAACTGGTTGGAGGCTCTCAGTAGATGCCAGTATGCATTCCTATCTTACTGTGCAAGAAAAACTGATTAATCAAGCCAATCTATTAACTAATGGAATAAAAAGGGGTCTTTTCCATGAGACTTATGACTTTAAATAAAACTGGTAAATGCAAAATGGAATGCAAAACTGAAGTATTCATCAAATTTAAGTTAACATCTTCAGATCTTCCATCAGCATCCTTTCAAAGTAATACTGCCAATGTACATGGATTCTATTGCTCCTGGCAGATATTGTATTTCTATTAACTTTGGTGTCTTTAATTAACTTAAATTTCTCTGCAGAAATGCCTTCATCAGCTATTTTAATGGCCACCATGTTGGCACTGAAGTAGCTGTTAACAACCCATTCTATTTCAATGTAATTCTTAAGATTAGGACCATACATTAAGTTATGAGAGACATCTGAGTGTAGTGGTTGTGTAGGCATGAAATCAAATAATATTTACAGTTGGAAAGAGCATTCGGTGCTTAAAGCAAAGTAAATATGCCCAAGAATATGATAATCTGCTTGAAGAAAGATGACAGTGAAAATCACTCAGAAACCTTTTAGTCTGATAGTTTTTGAGCAAGAATAAATTTACTCTTCCTTACTGAAAGAAGTAGAAATCCAAAGTGCAGTTGTAATTAAATTGCCCCAGTCTTCAGAAGGCATAGCTGAGCAAGAATAAATGTCTGAAACCAATTGTAATGAGCTCATCATTGTTGCTTAGTGCTGCTAAACCAGTTCCATTCATAGTGCTCCTGATCAGCAAAATTAATCCAACACTTGGTTTTTTGGTGCAGCAATGAATGGCCCTTTAGATATGACATTGCTTACCTATAGTCAAAAAGCCATGTCGCTTGGATTGTTTTTCCAGTATGTAAACATAAAATACTAGGACAATACTGGTAGCTTTCCAAGTCATATAAGTATGCCCTAGAATGCTTATTCTGAAAGGTAACTGCAAATATAATGGAATGTCACAGTATTTTGGCAGACGATATATCATTTATCATCTTGAATTCTATTCTAACTAATGAAAATCTCTGCATTATTCAAAATGCAAAGTTAAGCCTTCTTAACTGAAGGTTTCTGAAAGCTGTCAGTCAGGTTTAAAAATTAATAATAGCTACCCACTCTTCTCCTCTGCACTGCTTAAGTGGTTCTTTGGGACCCACATTTCAGCTGATGGACACTTCTGAAGAGTAACAAATGCTGGAAGAAATACTTATTTCCAGCCACCTGGAAGTTACCTTAGTTGGTCTCAGTCTGTTTTGCTCACTATTTCTTATTAAGACTATGACTGCAGATCAAAGGCAGCAAAAGGTGAGACAATACATTATATCATTCATTCCAATGAAAAAGTTAGTTCTATCTCTTCCTTTCTTTGGTTTTTAAAATATTTTTTTGTTCTCTATGAACAATTTTGTGAGACTAAAATATTTGGCATCGGTAATCATACACACCTGTCCACATCTCATTTGTGAGTTCTCTATAGATGAAAATGAGCTTGGGGGGTGGCTACAATCTTGTCAGACTTACTAAAAAGAATGTTTTTAGTTTAGAGCAGTGTGGGTGTGAGGCAAAATATGCTAAGAAATATTATTAGCTTTTATAAATATTATTAGCTTATTTCAGATGATCTGTTGCCAGTAGCACTCCTTCTGAAGTTGTTGTTGTTAAGTGCTTCCGAGTCAGTTCCAACTCATAGCGACCCTGTTTAGGGTTTCCAAGGAGTGATGTGAGTCTGAAGGCCAAGCTTGTGGTTCTAACTTAACTTTCTGTCCCGTGCTTTTTCCCACAACTCCACACCAGGACTCCTTCTGATGTTAGATTGCAAATTGCAAATGTGATATCTGTTGGGCTCACGAAAACCAGTAGGGGTAGTACACACTGAATGGTGGGGGGAAATTATGTTGGAAATCCTAATAGTAAGCTTTTAGAGAGGAAATGAAAACCCAAGAGAGGGTTTAATAATTTATATTGAAAACAGAAAATGAGTCTTTATACAGACATTTGATTCTTGCTAGTATAAGGAGCTCTGGTAGCGTAATGGTTACGAATCAGGCTGCGAACCTAAAGGTCAGCAGTTCAAAACTACCAGCCGCTCCGCAGGCAAAAGATGAGGCTTTCTGCTCCCGTAAAGATTTACAGCCTCGGAAACCCTGTACAGGGTTGCTATGAGTTGGAACAGACTCCACGGCACACAACAACAGTATATGCTATAAATGGTTTGTGTACTTATACTAGGGTAAGACAAATGTATTTTAGTAGGGTTCAAGTTCATATGTGTATGAGTTTATGCCAAACAAAACCTGTTTAAACATTTCTCCGTGCAGACAAATTCTTTCAGGAATACACTTGTCTTATTCTCATTCTCTGATACAGGGAAGAAAAGAAAACCCATTTTCAAGTATATAAATAGTAATACAAGCTCTTTATTTAACCTTAACCAAGAGTAAACACAAGACAAAGACAAACATAGATCACCTGGATGACAGAAATAACACACACCATGATGAGTTTCCAAAGTTCTAGCTCCACATAGCGACCTTTTATAGAGCACAGAAAACAAAGGAATCTCCTTCCACAATGATGACTAATGGTAGCAGGCAAGCAACACAATATGCATGCTGGGCCCAGAGAAAGCAGGGAGGGACTAGTACATATAGGAAATCTTTATAGTCTCTGATGCTCTCGAAGTATGACATCACAACTTAACGACCATTAGGGGTGTGTATAGGAATGTTCCTGCAAGGGAAGTGGCCAAAACGTCACTTTTAAATATACTCTGTTTCTAATTCCAGCAGATCAGCTGTCAGAGATCCATCATGTACTCAAGAAATTTTGACATATAAACACTTAAACCTAGGCGCAAGATAGAATTAAGCTCTAGCTCTGGTAGCGTAGTGGTTACGAATCGGGCTG
>NW_006408554.1:18497958-18499496 GCF_000296735.1 Chrysochloris asiatica | reverse complement strand
GAACAAAACTATCAAAAATAAACAATGAGGGTTAGTAATAAAGCAATGATTTCAAATAACATTGATTAACTAAAGTAAACTCGCCATAGAAACTTAGGACATATAGCCCAATAGTAAAGAATATGAAACTAGATATTAAATATAACATTTTTTTCATTTCATAAACTCAAGTTGCTATGATAAGGCTACTTCAAAAGCAATAGAGATTTGAATTAACTCAAAGTATTAAAACCTTTAAAATAACCACCTTCTGTTTCTGCTCCCTAGGGCAGTTCTACTTCAAGTCCAAAAAGAGTGTTACCGTTCTTTTGTCGTTAAGTGCTGTCAAATGGGTTCTGACTCTTAGTGACCCTGTATAGGGTTTTCGAGGAGTGGCTGGTGAGTTTGAGCTGCCAACCTTGCAGTTCAAACCAATCTGTCGTCCAGAGTATTATCCCACAGCACCACACCAGGACAGTACATGACATATATGCTTTTATTTAAAGACACTAAAGTGGAGTTAGTTTTAGTAGAGTTCTGAATGAGTTCTCCTCATGTCCCTTCTAATATATAGCATTTTGGGGTGAAATCAGGTAAGCTTGGGAATCAACTTTCTCACCTTTGAAAAATGTTACATTTTGCAAAACCAAATCTAAAATTCCGTTAAAAAGACATGTAACATAGGGTGAATCTTACTGTAAGTAGTCTATTAAAAATATCCCAGTGTTCTTCCTACAGGCAACTGCCCATCCCCAATAACAGTTATGAGTCACCTTTTTAGAAACAGGTCTAATGACAAAAAAATTTGTGCACTCCTACATATCATTCCCTTCTCCGATTGCAGATTTCTGTAGAAAATCTTTTATCACAATAACTGTAGGGCAAAAACCTATTGGAGGAACTATTTTGTTTCCTGAAAAAACAACTTGAGCTAACATTGAATTTCTTTAGGCTCTGGATTCAAACTTTGTAATAAGGTGGTTGATCATGATTAATTTTATAATATTGTTTTATAGATTAAATGAAATTACTGATATTGATCTAACTAAATGCTCAGTAGTGGTTGATTTACTTGATGTTTCTCTAGTTTCTCTGGATTGCAGCTTGAATTAAAATGGTTTTTAGGTACTTATTTCTCTTTAAGACTTGTGCTTTAAAAGAGTTGTTGTTGCTAAGTGCTGTCAAGTCGGTTCCGATCCATAGCGACCCTGTATAGATAGGGTTACCAACGAGCACCTGGTGAGCACAAACCGCCAACCTTGCAGTTCAAACGGCTTTGCAGTCTGGCGCATTAACCCACAACGCCACACCAAAGAGGAGAGTATAAATATTAATAATAGCCAATGGTCTAAGCCAGTGGTCTAAAACAAGCATGAAATTAAAATCTGAAAGCCTGTGTAGTAATAATGTTGTTAAGTGCCTTGGAGTTGGTTCCAACCCATAGCAACCCTGTATAGGGTTTCCGAAGAGCGACTGGTGAGCTTGAACTAACGACCTTGCAGTTCAAACGGCTTTGCAGGCTGGTGCTTTAACCCACAGCGCCACAGCAGGACTCTGTA
>NW_006408554.1:18495967-18497058 GCF_000296735.1 Chrysochloris asiatica | reverse complement strand
TAACTAAAATTTTGAACATCTTTAGTAAAATTCTTTTGTTGAATCTATACTAATTTGCTAATAAATAAGGTAAGCATTAGCTTCTTAAAAAAAAAAAAAAAAAAACTCATGGCTTGGCAAAATCTAATTTACCCTTATCCTGGAACTCAGATTATTTAAAGAATGAATTAAACCTGTAAATTAATAATTAAAGAAAATCTTGTTATTTTAATGACAAGAAACACAGTTTTTAGTTTTATACTGAAAAGATGTAAATTAAATTATTAAACTTCAGTCAGGAGGATGTAACATTATATCAGAACTTTCACAGAATTTTCAAACATGCTTTTAATTGCAAGCCCTAAAATATTTTTTAAACGGGAAAAAAATGAGCACATTCATTCAGAAGACTTCAAATGCATAATAGGCTTCTCTCTGAAAAGCAAAAGCATGTGAATTTCAAACATTTGTTAAGTCAACAGTAGTAAATTTATTAAAAGACCTTGAAGTTACTCAGATACTATAAAGCTTAATTAATGCGGAAAATAAAATCTGTTTAAATAGCTTAAGGTTTCTTTTAAATGTTTACTCAAAAAATCTAATCAAGCCATTGAGTTTAGTCTCAATTATGAGGATACTATAGAAGAAAACCAGGACAGCCCTTTAGGGTCTCCTGGAACAAAAATTTCCTTGGGAGGAGTACTATTTTTTCCCCTCTCGTGGAGCAGCTAATAGAATTGAACTGCTAACCTAGAGGTTAACTGCCAAATGTTTAACACACAAGTCACCAGAACTCCCTCCAATTCTTCTTATTTTCTTTGATGTTATTACTGCATCATATAAATTTAGATTGAGTGTCCTCCCCACATTTCAAGAGGGGAATCCAATGATACTGAAGGAAGAAGTCCAAGCTGCACTGAAGGCATTGGGCAAAGAACAAAACTCCAGGAATTGATGGAATACAAATTGAAATTTCTCAACAAACTGATGCAGCAGAGGAAGCACTCACTTATCTGTGCCAACTGATTGGAAGACAGCTACCTAACCAACTGATTGGAAGAGATCCATATTTGTGCTCATTTCAAAGAGAGGTGACCCTGCAGAATGCAGAC
>NW_006408554.1:18471805-18494417 GCF_000296735.1 Chrysochloris asiatica | reverse complement strand
GGGTTCTGACTCATAGCAATTCTAGATAGGGTTTCTGAGGGGCGGCCGGTGGGTTTGAAGTGACAACCTTGCAGTTCAAACCGGCCTTGGAGTATAGCGCCTTACCAGGAGTCCTGTTTGTTTAGATTAGTTGTTGTTGTTGTTAGGTGCCATTGAGTAGGTTCCGACTCGTAGCAACCCTGTATAGGGTTCTTGAGGAGTGGTTGGTGGATTTGAACTGCCAACCTCGAGGTTCACTATGGGTCACAATGGACTTAAAGGCACTTAACAACAAATTTATATGCGAACAGAAAAGCTTCTTTCTCCTGTGGAATGGCGGGTCAATTTGAACTGCTGACCTTGCTGTGTACAGCCCTTACATAACCAGCTACACTACAAAGGATACTTTGAGTCTTGTTGTTGTTGTTGTTAAGTGCTGTTGAGTCGGTTCTGACCCATAGCGACGCTGTACAGGGTTTCCAAGGGTGTAAATCTTTACGGGAGTAGAAAGCCTCATCTTTCTGCCGCGGAGCGGCTGGTAGTTTTGAACCGCTGACAAGGTTCGCAGCCCGATTCGTAACCACTACGCTACCAGAGCTCCTTAAGTAAAATTTAGCTGAAGATAATTCAAAAATGGTTGGAACAGTGCCTTAAAAAGTAAACAAGCTCCTATCAAACCTGTGACTTCTAAGGGAAACGTTTAGGCCAGTTAAATTTAAAACAGTGAGTTCATCTCAGAAGGTTATGGTAACTATTGTTTTGACTCCAAAGGCGGGTGATCTTTATAGATTGTCTTGAAGGACCTAGAACAGTTATAAGTGCTTATAATGAAGAAGTTGTAAGAAAATTGAAAACTGTATTGGTGATCTAAAAAAACAAACAGGAAAATTATGTGGAGGATTCCCCCTCCCTGCCCCATAATGACAATGCTTCCAGGGTAGGAAGGGCTGTCCTATGAGAATTTCATTAGGAAACCTTTCCCCATATTCCCTTCTGCCGTGGTATTCCCTGTCACAGTTGTTTTTGTTCACAAAATTCAAAGAACTTTTAAAAGGAACATGAGTTGAGTGAGTCCTCCAAGGACACTAAAATAGCCATTTTGATGTGTTGTAAATGGAAGAGCACAGAATTCTTGGGGGAAGGGTTGTTAAGTGTCTTCAAGTCAGTTCTGACTCATATGACCCTGTGTTGGGTTTCCAAGGAGGGGTTGGTGAGTTTGAACCTTGCAGTTCAAACGGACCTTGTGGTCAAGTGCTTATCCTATAGCACCACATTAGAGAGATGGAAATGCTGTCTTTGGAAATATATAGATCTAGAGGGAAAGGAGAGTATGTTGTGAAACAGTAGCTTTACATTTTTGTATTGTTGTTTAATAAAGGTGACTAGAGTTTTGTAGTAATACTTTTTTACCTAACCTCATGTTCCCTTAAATTTTGACTAAAATTTGACTCCTGCAGACAGAGGATATGAACACAACAAGGGAGTTTTACTTTTCTTTTCCACATGAAACTGGATGTTAGAAATCATATAAATGAAAGTGATCCTGACTCTGCCAATACCTACCTATCTCTATGACCTTCAGCAAATCACATCACCTCTCTGGGTCTCATTTCCTCATTTATATAATATAGGGTAGGGATTTGGGATCTCAAAGGTGCTGACAGCTCTAATACTGCAATCCTATGCATAGACCTCATAGCTAGAGGCCATTCCATAATGCAATTGGAGCCATAATATTTTCTTCTGCATTGATTTATAAATGGTCAATATTTGCAGCTCTTCTGAAAGATCTTGATCTCTCGGATCCAAATTAATCTTCAATGGAGTAGGAAATGGAGGCTGAGAATAATTGACAACTCAAAAGATATAAATGATGTCACTGAGTTGTACAGGTAGAAACTTGAATTACTGTATGTTCAACAACCAAAAATAAAACAAATTAAAATAAATTAAAAGGTAAACATATTGGTAAGAAAATAGATGATTTAACTTCTTTCTTTGTACTCTTCTGTGTTTTCAGTGATTTCTCAAATGTATATTCAGTATGTGTATGATGAGAAAAAAAATGTTACAATTACGTGCAACCTTATAATTTAAAGTTTCCTTTCTCAATGATAGATTACGTCATCAAGTAAATACATGCTTACTGTGCTTACAATATAGTTGGTACTTCATTTCAGGTAACCATGGGTTAGTAATAATGTTGCTAATTAGTTAGTTATGTACTATGGAGTTGGTATAGCAACCATGTATAGGGTTTCTGAATCTGTAACTCCTTACGGGAGCAGAAATCCTTTCTTGCACAGAATGGCTGGTAGTTTCAAACTGCTGACCCTGAGGTTGACAGCCCGACTCAAACCACTACTCTACCAGAGCTCCTTAATAATGTTGCTGAGATGCTACAAAAAAGCTAGTTGTCAATATCTATATTAGTTGTTGTTGTTAAGTGCTGTCGAGTCAGTTCCGACTTAGAGTAACCCTGTATAGAGTTTCTGAGGAGTTGCTGATGGGTTGAACTGCCAACCTTGTGATGCAAACTAACCTTATGGTCCTGTGCTTATCCTACAGCCCCACACCAGGAGCACCTTCAGAAACACACTTTGATGGAAAGGAGCCTGATTTCTGTATTATAGGAAAAACACTTTTTTGTTCATATTTTTTTCCTTTTGGTATAAGAATCACCAATGCTACAAATTGGCAAATCTTCATATATCCAGCACCATATTCCTTAATGCAATTGCAGGTAGTGAGTTATGTTCACAAAGACTTCCCCATCCCACATGGGAAAACTGGGATATATTAACCCAGTTAAGGTTATCCAAATTACATCATGTAAGTCAGGAAGTTTAATTGTCTTTAAAACGAAAACTACAAACTGACATGAATAAAATTAGCCGTATCATCTTCATCACAGAATATGCATTAAATCCTTAAGTGCCTGTCTTTGTTATCTAGTCCTATTATAGCAAGGAGCTCTGATAAAGTAGTGGTTATGAGTCAGGCTGCTAACCTCAAGGTCAGCTAGTTCAAAACTACCAGCGGTTCTGCAGGAAAAAGATGAGGCTTTCTGCTCCTGTAAAGATTTACAGCATTGGAAATCCTATACAGAGTAGCTATGAGTTGGAACTGACTCCATGACACACCACCACCACCACCACCACTTCTATAACAGAAATACCACAGTGTGTAGCTTTAACAAAATGTTTAGGAGGTCAAAAGTCAGAGTTCAGAGTACAGGCTTTACGACAGTTTCGTCTATCACAGCTTCTACTCCTGGAACATCATCATGTTCCTTGCTATCTCTCCCCGTGACCCCCCAATCTCAACTTGTTTCTTTATCTCATTTATATCTCAAAACATACGGATTTAAAACATACTTTACACTAATCTTGTCTCATTAACATAACAAAGACACCCCTTTTCAACATGGGATTATAATCACAGGAATGTTGTTGCTGTTAAGTGCTGTCGATTTGGTTCTGACCCATATTGACCCTGTATAGGGTTTCCAAGGAGCAGCTGGTGAGGTTGAACCACCAACTCTGCAGTTCAAACCAACTTTGCAGTCCAGTGCATTAACCCATAGCGCCACACCAGGACTCTAGTCACAGGAATAGAGGTTAGGATTTACAGCCGGTATTTTGAGGGAACACAATTCAGTCCACAACATTCTACCTTTTGGTTCCCTAGAATTTATATTCTTGCCACATGCAAACACATTGACCCATCATCATATTATCCCAAAAGATTTAAGTCAACTCCAAGTCCAAAATCATATTTTCTGAATCATGTAAATCAAATATGGGTGAGATGTTAGGCATATCCCATCCTGGTGCAAAATTCCTCTTCATTTGAAAACAGAGGATCATTTACTTCCAAAATACAATGGTGAAACAGGGATAAGGTAGACATTTTCATTACAAATGGGAGAAATTGGAGGGAAAGAAGGGATAACAAACATCAAGCAAGTCCCAAACCCGGAAGATGAATTTACATTAGCTCTCAAGGCTTGAAAATACTCCTCTGCTCTCTGAGACCATCTAGGCAATGGCCTTGTCCTCCAGATTCTTGTGTTGGCATGCTCTCTGTATTCTGGGTTTAGATCCCTCAGTCCAGGGCTTCACTGGGATGATAACTCTGCTCCCTTGACATTGAGTCCATCTGAGTGATGACCCTTGGCCTGGCAGACCTCATTCTTCAGCCTCTTGTACATGACAGCCTGGCCCCTTCGGCTTTGGGCAGAGACTGATCCTCTTGGCCAAACTGAATGGCAGTCCTACATTAATGTAAACTAACTACTCCTTAAGGTTCCTTGGTAATCTTTTGCTTTTGTTCATTAGTTAGATCTCATATTGTTGTTAAGTGCTATCAAGTTGGTTGTAATTCACAGCAACCCTGTGTAGCATTTCAGAGGAGGGGCTGGTGAGTTTGAACTACTGACTGTGCAGTTCAAAGCACAGTCTGCTGACCTTGAGGTTTAAAGCCCTGTTCGTAACCAGTACAATACCAGAGCTCCTTGTACATGTTTATGAGGCAACTGAAAATACCACGGCTTGGGTCACGTACACCTTAGTCCTCAAAGTGACATCTTTGCTCTTTAATACTTTTAAAGAGTCTTTTGAAGCAGATTTTCCTAAAGGAATTTGCTGTTTGATTTCTTGACTGCTGTTTCCATGAGCATTAATTGAGGATCCAAGAAAATGAAGTCTTTGATAACTTCAGTATTTTTTCCATTTATCATTATGCTATTTGTTGGTCGAGTTGCGAGAATTTTCATTTTCTTTACATTGAGATGTAATCCATACTGAAGGTTGTAGTTTTTGATCTTTGTCAGTATTTCAAATCTTCTTCACTTCCATCCAGCAAGATTGTACCATCTGTATTATCACAGGCTATTAATGAGCCTTCCTCCAATCCTGATGCCATGTTCTTCTTCATATAATCCAGCTTGTAGGATTATTTGCTGTGCAGAAAGATTGAATTGTTTTCAAGTGCTGTCGAGTCAGTTCCGACCCATAGCAACCCTGTATAGGGTTTCTGAGAAGCAGCAGGTGAGCTTGAATTGCCGATCTTGCAGTTCAAACGGCTTTGCAGTGTGATGTATTAACCCACAGCGCCATACAAGGACTCCACAGATTGAGTAAGGATGGTGAAAGAGAAAGAATACAACCCTGATGCACACCTTTCCTGATTTTAAACCATTCAGTATTCCTTTGTTCTGTTTTAACAGCTGCCTCTATTACAGGGTTCCTCATGAATACAATTAAGTGTTCTGGAATTCCTATCCTTCACAATGTTATCCACAATTTGTTATGGTTCACAGAGTTGAATGCCTTTGCATAGTCAATAAAGCACAAATAAACATCTTTCTGGTATTTTTCCAAGCTGTCTTCTGAATCTAGTTTGAATTTCTGGCAACTCCCAGAAATGTACAGCTGTGATCATATTTGAATTATATTCAACAAAATTTATTTATATGTGGTATTAATGGTATTGTTGAATGGTTTCCACATTCTGTTGGTTGGGACCTTCCTTTGGAATGGCACAAATATGATGGACCTGATGGACAGGTAGTTGTCATCCAAATTTCTTTGGCACAGACCAGTGAGTGCCTTCAGTGCTGCATCACTTAGTTGAAACATTTCAATTTGTATTTTGTCAATTCCTGGAGACTTGTTTTTTGCCAATGTCTTCAGTGTAGCTTTGGTTTTTCTTTCAGGAACATCGATTCTTGATCACAACCTCTTGAAATAGTTGTCCACCAATCAGTTTGGGTTTGTTTTTTTGTTGTTGATGTTGTTTTTTGGTACAGCGACTCTGTGTATTCCTTCCATTTTCTTTTGATGTTTCCTGGATCATTCAAAGAACTGAGGAATACCCAGAGAGCCTCCTGGTCTTATGTGCTGGGTCTCAGAAATGCTGACCCCTGAGCAGAAGGCAGTGCTTCTCTGTCACCAACAGGGATAGAGCATTCCAGGCTTTCAACCAATAAGTGAAGGCATCTGTGTGCCTAGACCAAAAGGATGGAGAGGTGCCTATGAGACAAAGGGCCAGGAGAAGTATATCTCTGGCAAAAGAAACAGCAAACATAGAAAATCACTTCCTGGGAACTTCAGGATGGTTTGAAACATCAACCAGATGATCTGGACTGTTCTGATCTGCTGACTCTCAAAAGAGTAGAAATTCAAGGACAGATTTTATCAGGGACTTGCTTTTAAATACTGTAGTGAACAGACAAGCTACATGAAAATGATCAAAAGCATACCATTTTTGTGATGAACTGTTATGAGAAAAGACTGTTCAGTTTGCACTTACACGCTTTGTTTTCCTTTTCTTTGCTCTGTATTTGCATCTTTTACCGTTCATCCTAGTATTTATTTGGAAAAGTAAATTAAGTTTGTTTTTTCCCATTAAAGTTCCTTTGCTTTTAAAATTATTATTAGATGTGAAATTCACATAATATAAATTAACCATTTTAAAGGGAACAGTGCAGTAACATTGAATATATTTACAATGTTGTGCAATCATTACCTTTATCTAGTTTCAAAGCATTCATTATCCCAAAGGGAAACCTTACGTTCATTAAACAGTTATTCTTTTTTCCCTTTTCCCAGGCCCTAGCAACCATCCCTCTGATTTCCATCTCTATGAATTCTCCTATTGTGGATTATCTCATGTAAATGTGACCTTTGGAGGTTGGCTTCTTTCATTTAGCATCATATTTTCAAGGTTCAACTCAATACTTTAGTCCTCTTTATGGTTAAATAATGTTCCATTGTATATATGTACCACGTTTTGTTTTATCCATTCCTCAGTTGATGAATGTTTTAGTTTGTTTCTGCCTTTTGCCTATCTGAATAATATTTCTATAAACATTCATGCACAAGGTTATGTGTATACATATGTTTTCATTCCTCTTGGGCATCTAGCTAGGAGTAGTATTGCTTGGCCATATGGTAATTTTATATTCAGTTTTTCAAAGAGACCATAAACTGTATTTACTGTGGCTATACAATTTTACATTCCCACCAGCAATATATGTTTTTGTTAACTGTTATTAAGTGCCATCAAGTTGGTTCCAACTCATAGTGCCATTTTTAAGGTTTCCAAGGCTATAAATCTTTGCAGGAACAGAAACCCTCATCTTTCTTCCATGGAGTGGCTGATGGGTTCGAACCACTGACCTTGTGGTTCGCAGTCCAGTGCTTATCCTACAAAGCTACCATGCTCTGTACATAGGGTTCCAATTTGTCCATATCCTTATTATCACTATTTCTTTTGCTTTTAAAGAATTATGATTGTAGCCATCCTAGTGGGTGTGAAGTAGTGTCTCAACGGTAGTTTTGATTTGCATTTCCCTGAGCAAGTCCTGGTTGTGGCGCTGTGGGTGAATGTGCCAGACTGCAAAGCCATTTGAACTGCAAGGTTGGCAGTTCAAGCTCACCAGCAGCTCCTCGGAAACCTTATACAGGGTCACTATGTGTTGGAACTGACTCTAAGGCACATAACAACAGTGACTATGTTGAGCATTTTGCCATGCACTTCTTGGCCATTTGTTTATAAATGTCTATTCATGTTCTTTTTCCATTTTTAAAACAGATTTGTTGTTGAATTGTAAGTTTTCTTTGTATATTCTGGATACTGGACCCTTAACATATACAAGGGGCTTCAAAAAGTTTATGGAAATAATTCATTTTCTTTTAGTTCAATTTTCTACTAACTTTTGAAGCCCCTTCACATATGACTTAGGATTGTGTTTTTTCCATTCTGTAGGTTGCCTTTCCTCTTTGATAATGCTTTTTAATGTATAATAGTTTTTAATCTTGATAAAGTTCAGTGTTGTGCAACCCCCAACTCTATTTTTTCTTTGGTTGCTCACATTTTTTAATATCATAGCTAAGAATATACTACTGAATCCAAGCTCATGAAAGCGTATCCTTGTATTTGTTTCTAAGAGTTTAATGGTTTGAAAGCTTATGTTTCAGTAGTTAATCCATTTTGAGTTAATTTTGTATATGTGGTGTGAGGAAGGGGTCCGACTTCCTTCTTGCATGTGGATATCCAGTTGTGCCAACACCATTTTTTTGAAAGAGAAAGTCTGTTTCTTTATTATTTAAGAAAACCAAAGACTAAGTTATTAACCCTAAAGTCAAAACTGGGCTGTCATATTGATTATGTCTTCCTCCAGAGACAAACAACTACAGACAGCTGTTTTCTTACTTTTTTTTTTTTTGAGGGAGTGGGCAGGAGCAAAGAGTGAGGGTTAGGGTTGGGAATATGGCCAGGTCTAGGAGTCCTGGTGTGGCGCTGTGGGTTAATGCGTCAGACTGCAAAGCCATTTGAACTACAAGGTCAGCAGTTCAAGCTCCCGAGCTGCTCCTCGGATACCCTACACAGAGTCGATATGGGTTGGAATTGACTTGACAGCACTTAACAACAGAAACAAGGCTAGTTCTAGGACTTTGCTTATTGTTACAGTTATGGTTAGGACTTAGGTGGCATTAAGGGTAAGAGCTGGGCTAAGGCTTGGTCTAGTTTTAAAGATTACAATTAGGTTCATTCTTATTTATTTTATTTTCTTGAAATCTACTTAACTTCCTTTTCATTTGGAAATTCTATAATTACAATAGTCCCTGTTTTACTTTATTTTTCTGTGGTTACAGCTGTATCTCTGGTTCTCAATTTTCAGTCTTACAGGTTTGTTTTATGTTAGTCTAAGTTTGTTGCCTGCTACCGCTGATTCTCTGTCCAAAGAATTCCCTTTACTATTTGTAAGGTTGGTCTGGTGATTTACAAAAGCTTTTTTACACATTTATGTTTGTCTGAAAATGACCTAATTTCATTGTCATCTTTGATGGACAGTTTTGCTGGCTATAATTCTTGGTTAGCAATTCTTTTCTTTCAGAGTTTTATGTATGTCATTCCATTGTTTTCTCACCTGGAAATTTTTTGATAAATCAGAGCTTTGTCTACCTTTTGGAAACCTTTTCATTTTTTCTGAGCTTGTCTCAGGACTTTTCCTTGGGTTTGAAACATTTGGTATGTCTCGGTGTTTTATTTTTGGAGTCTAGAGGTTGAGTTCATTCAAGTTCTTGAATAGCAATCTTCTAGTCATTTCATGGTGGCCTTGTTGTGTTGCAAAGTGCCATTAAGTCGGTTCCCACTTATAGTGACCCTGTATAGGGTTTCCAAGGAGTGGCTGGTGAGTTTGAACCATGGACCTTGCAGTTCAAACTGGCCTTGTGATTGAGTGCTTATCCTACGGCGCCACACCAGGACTTCTTGATGATAGTTGTTGTTGTCATTGAAGTTTTATTCCAACAACTTTGGGACAATAATCTCTGTGGGTTTCTTGTCTTGGCCTGTTCTGGAATTCCTATCATATGTAAATTGTTCCTGTTGGTTGTCGTTGTTGTTGTTGTTAAGTGCCGTCGAGTCGGTTTCGACCCATAGTAGTGTCCCACATAAATCTTAGACTTTCTTTGGATTTCTTCTTTTTTCTGATCCTCTAAAGGATGAATATTCAGAGTTTTTTTTGCAAGCTCAGTAATTCGGCTTTCAGTATATTCAGTTCTAATTATTTGCCCTTTCAGTATATTATTAATTTCTGAATTCTTAGTATTAATCTTCTGTATTTCTAATTTCTGGTTTTGTGTTGGTCCCATTTTTTCAATTATTTTGTCATTTTGTTTCCTGAGTATTTTCATAGTTTTGTCTGTTTTCCTTGATTTCATATGTAGTTTTCACACAGTCTGTTGAAGTTGCTAATTAGTATTTTTGTGACTTGTTGGACACTCTGCCTTGTTTATTTGTGTTAGCTAAAATTTTCTATTTTCTCTGAGACATTGTGGTGTCTATTTATATTTAGGTGGTGATTGTATATTGGTGTATTCACAGGCTATTCTCAGGCCCTCACCACCTGTCTTCTGGTGGATGTGGTAGAACCTGGAAGTGTGAACACAATTCTCGTCACTATTTGTGTAGCAAAGTTCAGTGCATGTCCATGGGCCTCCAGAAGCCATGGCACTATGCCTGGCACCCAACCCAGACAAATCCGAGGCTGCAGAGGAGGCAGTGCCACTGGCTGCTGGGTTGACAAGGATGGGGCCTGACCATGAGTCCAGCTACCAGGAGGGCATGGAGAAAAGGAAGAATTGCAGCCCATTGTGGCCAACCTCCAGTCATGTCCTGCACCCATAAACCACTGTATCAATAACCACTAGCAAGAGTTCAAGGTGTCCTTGCTGCTCCACAACAGCCCACAGTTCACCTATTTTTCTCTTCTCTCTCACTGCTTCTATGAAGCGTCTCTTCCAGTCGCACATCCTCTGATGCTCAGGGTTCCAGGATCACCATCCTTATCTGTTTCACTTGGTTTCTCAGGTCTTTGTTGCAGAAGACTGGCTCAGTGCATCTGCATATTCCGTTATCTTCCCCAGACGCTCAACAGTTTCTTTAGAATATTTTCACCGTGCACTTTTTTATGTCCAAGACAGAGACTTTTTTGCACAGAAAAGTCTATTTGTTTCCACTCAGGGTTTTAAATCATTTTGACAGATACTTTAAAGCATTTGTTGTTGTTGTTGTTCCCCTTAAGCACTAAACTTGGTGAAGTGATTAAATCCTCAACTGCTGCTAACAGAAAGGTCAGCAACTTAAACCCACCAACTACTCCATAAGAGTAGCAATCTACTACCATAAATATTTACAGCCTTGGAGACCATATAAGTCACTTCTATTTTGTCCAGTCAGGTCTCCATGAGTAGAAATTGAGACCATAGCAACAGGTTTTAATTTTTCAACCACACATATACAACTTTCAGTATGCTTCATAATTCTAGTAAATTCTTTAATTTAAAAGAAACCTTCAATTACTATTTGTTCCATTTTAAATCAATAGTCTAAAATCCTTTAAACAATCTGTTTCTTTTGAAACTTAAACTCATTAAAGTCCTGAAACACTTTACTCTACATTCATAAATTCACAGTAATTATCACTTTTAAAACATTTTAAATACCATCTCTAATAAAGAAAATATTCACTTTTTAAAAATTATTCAAGCAAATCTAATAAGTCTAATAAAGTAAGATTGTATATAAATTAATTTTTCATGACCAAAATATTTTCTGCATAAGAATTTTTGTGATAAAATGTATTTCAAGTAATGGAAAGCTTGCTTAAATCAAGGGACAGGAAATTTATTTGAGATAATATGGATTGTAATATAATTATGTATGGCACATACTGATATGTCCCAACTGGATTCCAGTGGCAGGATTGGCAGGGAGAGGCCCCTTTCTTCATATTCACGCAGCTCTTCAAATTCCCACTAGATGGTAGCATGCACTATAACTGGGATTACAGTTTCCCAGGAAAACAGATGCTGAAAATGTTGGTAAAAGATATGTCCCATGGTCACAAACGGATTAATTCTCTTAAATAATGCATTGTAGTTTGCAAATGTAGTAAAATGATGTCAACTCTGTCAACCTAAAATCACAAGAGCAAAATCATGTACCCAATTCAAATTTTGAATTGGATTTACCAGGTTAATCTGCCAGTTCTATCATAATCTATGTGATGATATGAAGCATCACAAATAACTGACAAATAGACTCAGATTATCCCAATGATTACAAAATTTGTGTCTGGACATCAAAAAAAATAAATAAAAAAGCATTAACAGTATGGGTTTGGTTAACTTCCTCATCTCTCCAGTCAATTCCCTGCATTGGAAAAGCACTTCTCCGATAAATATCTCAAGCAATTTCAGGCCGCTACATATGAAGGTTTTTCAGCTGGAATTGTTGTTGTTGTTAGGTGCCATCGAGTCCGTATCAACTCATAGAGACCTTTTGCACAGCAGAACAAAACACTTCCTGATCCTGGGCCAACCTCACGATAGTTGCCACACTTGAGCCCATTGATGCTGCCACTTTGCAAATACATCTCGCTGGGGGGCTTTCTTTTTTTTTTTCTGACCCTCCACCTTACCATTTACAGCTGTTTCTCTTCATTTTGAGTTGTCCCCCATCAGCAAATGAAGGTCATGTGGGCTTTTCTTCCACGAGCTTTACTCAATTCACATCATCACAGTCAACTCTACTTTGAGGAGGCAGCTCTTCCCCCGTCACATCTTGAGTGCCTTCCAACCTGAGGGGCTCATTTTCCGGCACTATATCTGACAGTGTTTCTCTGCTCTTCATAAGGTGACTAAATATTCAGAAGTAGTTCATCACTCCTTTTTTCCTAGTCTTTCTTCATCTGGAAGCTCATCTGAAACCTGTGTACCATGGGTGACCCTGTTAGTATTTTAAATGCCAGTGGCATCGCTTCTAGAATCACAACAACTCACAAGCCACCACAGTATGAAAAACCGACAGACAAGTGGTGGTCAGGTGGAATAGAGGATCTAAATTTAAGGGAATTTTCACTTTCCAATAACTTGCTAACCTTTATAATTAGAACAAGAAAAGATTTATTTCCAAAAACCAAACCCAAACCAAATCAGTTATCATGTCTTTTTTTTTGACTCATGGTGACTTAAAGAACAGAGTAGAACTCCTCATTGGAATTCCAAGGCTGTCCTGCTATGGAGCTGTCAGATAAGCACTGAACTGGCAACCACAACAACAATAGTTCAAGCCCACCAGTTGCTCTGTGTGGGGTGGCTAAGAGTCAGAACTCACTTGGCACTTAACAACCATAACAACAATCTTTAGGAATGCAGCAGGTGCATTCAAACCACTGACCTTTTGGTTAGCAGCTGAGCTCCTTAACCACTGCATCACAGGGTTACTTTCAATCTATATCCTACAAATATGGTTTATCTAGAAGCCCACAGCACAAGGAATTGAGTGACATTAGACTTCAGTAGAAGACATCACTCCAAGTAAGGATCTTTATTTGGTTAGTTTTACATTCCTTGTTGTTTGCTAAGTGTCATGGAGTCAGTTTCAACTCTTGTGACCCTGGTTAGGGTTTCTGAGGCTGTAAATCCTTAGCTCCTTTAATATATTTCAATGTCTTCCAATCTGACTTGACAGACAGTTTGTTGACATTCCACTTTCTTCTTTGTGTCATATCATCTGATGAAATTCTGGATTCTTTCAATATTCTGCTAACTTGTCAACTCTTATAGACATTTAAATATGTAAAAGGATTCTGTGGTTTTTCTCATCTGTTCTTGTTCTGAGGTCATTAACCTATCCAGAGCCAATATATTATTGTTTAGTTTTAGAGATTTACATAATTATAAATGGTTGATCCTTCATTGATTTATTGGTTCAGTCACTCAAATTAAAAAAAAAAAAAAAAGTTTTCAAAGACTTTTGTGTGTTAAACCACAAATATGGAGATGAGTAAGACTTAGTCTTTTTCCCAACACAGATGTTACATTCTAATAAATGATCCAGACATGTAATTATACAAACTGAAGTAAAGAACATTGTTTTATAAAGTGATACACTTTATAAAGAAAAGTAAGCAGAGGCTGACTATATCTCAGGGAATGAAGAAGAGCAGGTCAGAGTATGTGGACATGATTTTATAGGAAGGAATATCATCAGGAAGAGAACAAAGGAAATATATCTCAGATACAGGGGAAAATATTTTAAAAGCCACAAAAACTTGGGGAAACCACAGGATCTTTAAAAAGACATGGAAGAAAACATGGATTATTCAGGAAATTATGAGTATATTCATCTTACTAAGGGAGCAGTAGGTCAGTCATTGTTGTTAAATGCTGCTGAGTTGAGTCTGACTCATAGCAACCCTGTATAGAGTTTCCTAGTAGTAGCTGGTGGGTTTGAACTGCTCACGTTGTGGTTCACAGTCCAGTGCTTATCCCACAGCAACACCAGTCTTTGAGGGACCATGAAAATCTTTCTGAAACAACAGTGATGTCTTACCTGTTTCACATCTAGGCACTCATGGAAAATGCCAACATTCATATGGCATTATTCTAAATTACTCTTCTACTTGCCAGAAAAGGCTAATGGTAACCATTGCCCAAGGAGCCCTGGTAGCATAATGGATTACAAACTGGAGCTAGCCACAGGGTTAGTAGTTCAAATCTATCAGTCACTCTATGGGAGAAAGATAAGGCTTTCTGCTCCTGTAAACACTTAAAACCTGGGAAAACCTACATAGGGTCCACTATGAGTTGAACTTGAGTCCACGGCACCTAACAATAACAACCCTTGTCCAGTACAGAAATCTGCCCGTAAGTGTACACACACGTGTGTGCAAAATGAGGGGATTGATATCTTCTCGCATTTTTGCTGAATCTTTCATACTAATTTGGATAGTCTGCTAGCTGATATGTAGCCAATAAAAGGATTTAGTCTAGGAAATTATATGATTATATTCCATTTTATTTTTAACAGTAATTCATAGAGAAGAAAATAATTATCAAAGAAATATTAGTGAGGATATGGACTTTTAAAAAAAATATGATTGTCCTAGGAACATGTGAACTAAAATAATAATGTTGCTGTTAGGTATGGTTGAGTTGAGTGGCTGGTAGGTTTGAACCACCAACTTTGTGGTTAGCAGTCCAGTGCTTATCCTATAGGGCCACACCAAGACTCTAAAATCATAATAGAAGTTGTAAATAAATAAGTGAATTTATATTTCAGAGAAGAAGTGTCCAAATTTGTAGAAGTATATCTTAAAGTGAATTAAGGAAAATCTTTAGGACTGATGAGTATTTGTCACTTGATTCATTGAGAGTAGTAAAACATTGGCTAGATTTAACTGAGAATGATAGACATATTGTAGGAAAAACATGAATAATGAAAGGGAAAGTTCTAGCTATTTACACAGATTATTAAAGCTGTTTTTAGCCTCCTACTTCATTGAACATAATTTTTCCTTTCATTCCATTGTCTCATAGACCCAAAAGAGATTTTACAAGTCTCTGTTCCATTATTTAAATATTGTTTACTGTTATAAATTTATAACTTGGAAAGACATTCTCAGCACAGAATATGGGAGACATTTGATCCCAGAGAGTTTGATCCAGGAAAGGAACAAAAGCCTAAAGTGCAGCCAAAGAGAATATAGAAGTGGTGGTGATGGTTGTGTGCTCACCAAGTTGGTTCCAACTCGTACAGAACCTCTACTGGATTTCCAAGGCTATAAATCTTTACGGGAGTAGAACGCCTCATTTTTCTCCCTCAGAGCAACTGCAAGATTCAAACTACTGACCTTACAGTTAGGAGCCCAGATTTTAATGCATTATGCTACCAAGGCCCTCTAGAATATAGAATAGCTGAAAAAAAAAAAAATTATCAGAGTTTGTTTATTCAAACTTGTTTCTCCATAGTAAAATGATCCTCCAACTGAGCCCAGCAATACTGACACAAAGACCTTGAAACACCAGTGAGTTTGAACAGTTAGGAATTGGAAAATTGCAAAAAATATTGAAAGGGCTCCCATAAAGCCAAACTGTATTTGATAGTCTTAAGCAGCCACCCTTTTAAATTGCTGAGATTAGCAAAAGGGTTAATGCTATAGGTACTTTAACAAAATAGAGCACAATTTGTGTGCTTTAAAAGGGTTGAGTATTTTTAAAAGAGAATAGAAAATGTACTATTAAAGATGGAGACTAAAGTCATGGGGAAATTTTAGCTACTTTTTCTAAATATAAGAAAATCGAAACTAAAAAGTTGGCATGAAAGGGTAGTGTTGACAGGGATATTTGTAAAGGTGATATAATTCTTGTACCTAAGAACTAAAAAAAGTCACCTTAAAACTAAAGTAGTAATAGATACTTATTTAAATTTCCCTAAGGGACACTTTAACCAGGTTCCCCTACACAAGAATCAAAGAGAAACTGCTAAAGTAAGCAAGCTCCAGGGGAACTTTCAGAATGGCCAGAATTAAGATATCACTGCAAAGAAATACACTGGAAACATTAGAAACAAGACACTGTGGGTACTTGTCACAAAAGGGACATATATTATCTACAAAGAATCCCATGAAGTGAGAGGAAAGAGAAAGAAATCTCCTTCAGTGTCCATGCTGGTGGGGGAGAAAAGAAGAGACAGAAAGCAGTGTCACTCAAAAGCTAAGTCATTGTTCGTTGTTGTTGTTGTTAGGTACCATCGAGTCAGTACCAACTCATAGCGACCCTATGCACAACAGAACGAAACATTACCTGGTCCTGGGTCAACCTCACAATTGTTGCCACGCTTGATCCCATTGACGCTGCTACTTTGACAATCCATCTCCCTGGGGTCTTCCTCTTTTTCTCTGACCCTCCACCCTATGAAACATGGTATTTTTCGCCAGTGACTGGTCCCTCCTGATAATACGTCCAAAGAATGAGAGATAAAGTTTGGCCATCCTTGCCTCCAAGGAGCACTCTTTTGGCAGCCCATGGCACTTTCTTTTGGCAGCCCATGGCACTTTCTATATTCTCCTCCAATACCAAAACTCAAAAGCATCAATTCTTCTACAGTCTTCCTTATTCACTGTCCAGCTTTCGCATGCATATGAGGTTATTGAAACTACAGTTTAGGAAGCATTAAATTTCTGTTTCTGGTGTTGGAAATTTGGCAATAGATGCTAGTAATGATTTTCAATAATTAAAAAAATAATAATTAGAACAACAAAAACACGGTGCTAAACAAGTGGAGAACAAGGTTGTTATGTGTACACTCAGTGGCCCATATGTTCCTGTAATTGCCACCTGACACTCCAGCCCTGGGGAGAGAGAGAGAGCTGGTATCCCCACTGGACACCAACTCCCATAATTGGATCTGCTCTAAGTTTTATTTCCTTCTGGCACAATAACTTTATATGGGAAGTTTAACTTTCCAGAATAACAACACTTGTAGAAGATAAGACCTCTACGCTTCAAAATGTGGAGGACTGATAAATTCCCCTTCCTCTATACTAGCTCCTCTCTCTCTAAATACGAGATAATTAAAGTAAACACAAGTTCAGAACTCTTTACAAAGACCTAGAAGGGAAAGAATGTGGGTTTTCTCACAAATCATTATGTTTCCCTAAATTAAATAAAGCTTTTGGAAATTTAAGCAATCAATAGTTAATGAGAGTGTTATCAAAATAAATGGTGGTGGTTATGTGCCATGGAGTCAATTCTGATTCATAACGACCCTGTATAATAGCATTTCTGAGGCTGTAAATCTTGACAGGAGCAGAAAGCCTCATCTTTCTCCCACAGATTGGCTGGTAGTTTCGAACTGCTGCCCATGAGATTAGCAGCTCCGATTCATAAAATAAATGTCTAAATAATGTCAATAACCACCTGCTGTTGACTGTATGCTCTCTGTGGTCCCACACTCCATGGGCATTTTCTCATTTAGGGCAATGGTATCCTACAAGGCAGCCACTGTCCTCATTTCACAAATGAGTAAACTGTGAATTTTTTTCCCCAAGTCACTTAGCTTGTAGGAAGTGGAACTCATTTGGAGAGTTTGGGAGAGATCTTTCTAGTGCCTGTTTTTCCAACAATACAGAATAACAATAAAATTCTTTCTAAATAAGTAAATAAACATACAATAATGACTCACTGGATTAAAACCAGAGCACAGATATTTAAATATTAAGAATGAGAATATAAATGTCTGGCACAATAAAGAGAAAAATAATGGCTAGGCCATTTAAGCTTCTAAAGTGGATGAAACACAGATGCAATTTCACATATCCAGTGATCTTTATCCTAGTCAATTGCATTGCTTTAGCATGGAGCACTTCAAGTGTGTGAACCATATCATTAGAATAACAGATACACAGGATCTAATTCTAATACTGCAGAATTGTAAAAACAAACCAAAAAGCAAAACAAGTCACATAGCTGCAAAACTCTATTGACTGCAAAATTCTGTGTACCAATACAATAAAATCCAAAGAACTCACTCATTATTAAGCCTGGCTCAATAAAATATAAAAGACTATGATATAAAGCAAATATGGTAGTGGTGGTGGTGTGCTGTGAAGTCATTTCTGACTCATAGCAACCCTGCATAGATTTTTTCCAAGGCTGTAAATCTTTACAGGAGCAGAAAGCCTCATCTTTCTTCCACGGAACAACTGGTAGTTTCCAACTGCTGACCTTGAAGTTAGCAGCCTAACTCATAACCACTAAGCTACTAGAGCTCCTTAAAACAAATATAGCGGGTATGATTTTGAAAAGCAAAAATACAATGTCCCTTATTTTCACAATCCAGGTTTAGTGTTTCTTCCCCAAGGTAGAAACCTCCGCCTTTTCATTTCCTGAACTACTTGGCTATGTCCATGATTTCTCAGCCACATCAGGTTTAAGACCAGCGAGGCCTGTCTTTCCCCAAGTATATTTTCTAGGTCATGGTTACTGCAGTAGTGCCAGCTTCGAAGCCTCTATATCTTTCCCCTTCTTTCTTGATGTGCATCAGTCCAACAATGTCTTAGTTGTCAAACAAAACATTCTCTTGTCTGCTAATGTTTCAGATGTGGAAAAACAGTGGAGCCTGTGACCCTGCCCGAAATTCGGAGCATGACAACTGATATTTCACTTCTGTCTTCTGAATCTCACTCATATTTCTGGCACATCCAGAATCAGAACAATGCAGGGGGGTAATTCTAGGAAATGTCATTCCAGATTAGATAAATTGACTGACACAGAACCGCTTCAAATAAAACTAAAACTACACTTTTGAATGTATCTAGTGGAAAGGAGCTCTGGTAGCGTAGTGGTTACAAATCGGACTGCAAACCTTAAGGTCAGTGGTTTGAAACTACCAGCCACTCCACGGGAGAAAGATGAGGCTTTCTACTCCCGTAAAGATTTACACCCTCGGAAACCCTGTACAGGGTCACTATGGGTCAGAACTGACCTGATGGCACTTAACAACAACAACAACAGTGGAAAGTAAATGCCATAGCAATTTAATACCCATCATCTTCCACTTAAATACATAAACAGGCTTTAACAATGGAACTTTAAATTATCCCACTTTCTCTTTGAACTTTCAATTTCCTTATAGAATTCTGTCCTAATGTAATATGCTTATTTTTTTAAGTTGTTTTTCTTAGTCTATCATACATTTATGCAGTAAAAAAATAATAATAAATAAAAGCTTGTGACATTTGCCTTTAAGTGTTACCTTTTTGTGAATAAAAGTCATTATTTCATATAGTCTAATTAAGTTAAATTAGGAAACTTTGTGATTAGACTTCTTATATGCCATTTGAAAAAATCGTTCTCTAATCCATGTCCATAAAGATATTCATTACATTTTAATTTATTTAATCTCTAACACTTTGATCCATTTACATTTATATGATATGTCAGAGTCAACACCCTTACCTCACAACTTATATAAAAATTAGTAGAGCAAAATGTGAAAGACTAAATAAAAAACACAATATCTGGATGGACTTGGAATAAACAAAGATTTCTAAAATAATATACAAAAGACTAACCACAAATCTTCCTAGGTTAAGATTTAAGATTGATAGTTGGACTATATAAAGTAAGGAGTTTTATTCATTGAAAACACAAAATTTAGAGGTAAAATTTAAACCTATAAACATTTCATATAAGACTCAACACTGCAATTCATCTGTCAATTTGTCATGCTGTGGTTGGCTTGTATGTTGCTACGATGCTCAAAACTGTCACTGGAATTTCAGATACCAGGGTCACTTCATGGTGGATAGGTTTCATTGGAGCTTCCAGACTAAGGCAGACTAGAAAAAAAGATGTGGTCCTCTTCTGAGAAATTAGCCACTTAAAACCTTATAAATAGGGGGGTAGGCTGTAGGATATACCCTACCCTGTGGTTGGTTGTTGATGCATGGAGGGGATTGTAACCATGGCAATGAAATGATATGCGATAGGATAAATGTAAAACTAATGTTCTCCCATGTAAACTATCACATAATTCACAATAAAACATTTTTAAAAACAAACAAACAAAAAACCTTATAAATAACCAAAACACCGAGGTAGGAAGAGTTACCTCTTCAAAGCAGAGTTGTTCTTAATGACATGGATGGGGCAAAAGTTTGAGGAGCTTTACTAGCTGATATGGTTGACTCAAAAACAGAAGCAGCTCCAAATATCCAGTAATAATCAAAACTTGCTAATTATAAAATAAGAATCCAAGAAAACTGAAAGTTGTAAAAAATGAAATGGAACACATAAAGGCTAATATCCTAGGCATTAATGAGCTGAAATGGACTTACACTGGACATTTTTAATCAGATAATTACATGGTCTACTATGCCAGGATTGATGAATTGAAGATGAATGGTATCACATTCATTGTTAAAAAGAACATTTCAAGATCCATCCAGAAATACATTGTTGTTAGTGATAGAGTATTACCATACACCTACAAAAAAGACCAATTCATACAACTATTAGTCAAATTTACGTAGTAGCAACTAATGCCAAAGATTAAGAAATTGGAGATTTTTACCAACTTCTGCATTCTAAAATTGATCAAATATGCAATCAAGTTGCATTAATAATTGCTGGTGATTAGAATGAGAATGTTAGAAACAAAGAATCAGTATTTGGAAAATATGGAATTGGTGATAGAAATTATGCCAGAGATAGCATGATAAAATTTGCAAGACTGACAACTTACTCATTGTAAATACTATTTTAAAAATTACATAAACATCAATTACATACGTAGATCTTGTCAGACAGAATACACAGTAATCAAATCGACTATATCTGTTGAAAGAGACAATAGAGGAGCTCAATCTAACCAGCCAGAGAAGTTCAGAGTCTGACTGGAGAACTTACCATCAATTGATCCTACGCAAGTTCAAGTTGAAGCTGAATGAAATTAAAACAAGTTCTCAAGAACCAAAATATGACCTAGAGTATATTCCACCTGAATTTACAGAGACCGTCAGAATAAATTTGATGCATTAAATATTAACAACCAAAGACCAGATGAGCTGGAGAATAATATGAAAGACATTAAACATGAAGGAACCAAATAGTCATTAAAAAGGCAGGGAAAAAAAAAAAAAAGACCAAGTTGGTTGTCAAAAGAGACTTTTAAATGTGTTGTTGTTCTTAGGTGCCGACGAGTCAGTACTGACTCATAGTGCCCTTATGCACAGCAGAACGAAACACTGCCTGGTCCTGGGACAATTCACTATTGTTGCCACGCTTGAGCCCACTGATGCTGCCACTCCACCAATCCATCTCTCTGGGGGTCTTCTTCTTTTACTCTGACCCTCCACCATACCAAACATGATCTCCTTCTCCAATGACTGGTCCCTCCTGACAACATGTCCAAAGTAAGAGAGATGAAGTTTGTCCATCTTGGCCTCCATGGAGCACTCTGGCTGCACTTCTTCCAACACAGATCTCTTTGTTCTTTTGGCAGTCCATAGCACTTTCAATTTTCTCCTCCAACACTATAACTCAAATTTATCAGTTCTTCTATGGTCTTCCTTATTCACTGTCCAGATTTCACATGCATATGAGGTTATTGAAAATACCATGGCTTGAGTCAGGCCTACCTTAGCCTTCAAGTTGACATCTTTGCTCTTCAACACTTTATAAAGGTCTTGTGCAGCACATTTGCCTAATGCAATATGTCATCTGATTTCTTGACTGCTGCTTCCATGAGTGTTGACAGTTGATCCAAGAAGAATGAAGTCCTGTACAATTTCAATCTTTTCTCCATTAATAAGAATGTTGTTTATTGATTCAGTGGTGAGGATTTTTGTTTTCTTTACATTGAGATGCAATCTATACCGAAGGCTGTGCCCTTTGATCTTCATCAGTAAATATTTTAAGTCCTCTTCACTTTCAGCAAGCAAGGTTGTATCATCTGCATATCACAGGTTGTTAATGAGTCTTCCTCCAATCCTGAAGCCACATTTTTCTTCATATAACCCAGCTTCTCAGTTTATTTGCTCAGCATACAGGTTGAATAAGTAGGGTGAAAGAATACAACACTGTTGCACACCTTTCTTAATTTGAAAACAGTCAGTGTTCCCATGTTCTGTTCAAACACTGCCTCTTGGTCCAGGTACAGATTCCCATAAACACAATTAAGTGTTCCGGAATACTCATACTTCACAATGTTGTCCATAGCTTGTCATGATCCACACAATCAAAAGCATAGAACCTTTGCATAGTCAGTAAAGCACAGGTAAACATCTTTCTGATGTTTCTGCTTTCAGTCAAGATCCATTGGACATCAGCAATTTTATCCCTCATTCCATGGCCTCTTCTGAATCCGGCTTGAACCTCTGGAAGTTTTCTGTTAATGTATGGTTGCAGCTGTTTCTTTTTTACCTTTAGTAAAACTTTACTCACATGGGATATCAAAGAGATTGTCTGATGATTTCTGATTCTGTTGGGTAACCTCTCTTTGGAATGGGCACAAATACGGATTTCTTCCAATTAGTTGGCCAGATAGTTGTCTTCCAAATTTCTTGGCATAGAAGAGTGAGTGCGTTCTGAGCCATCTCACTTTCTTGAAAGATTTCAATGTATTCCATCAATTCCTGGTGCCTTGTTCTTTGCCAATTCCTTCAATTGGCACCTTGGTCTTCCTCCTTCAGTATCATTGGCTCTTGATCATACACTACCTCTTGAAACAGTTAAACATCAACCATTTGCATTTGGTACAGTGACTCTGT
>NW_006408554.1:18468021-18470315 GCF_000296735.1 Chrysochloris asiatica | reverse complement strand
CCATGGGTGACCCTGCTGGTATTTAAAATACTGGTGGCATAGCTTTCAGAATCACAGCAACACACAAGCCACCACAGTACAACAAACAAGTGGTGGTCTTAAATGTAGAATATCTAAAGTAAAAGGAAGAAATGATGACGTGAAAGAGATGAACAAAAACTTTTAAAGGGTTGTTCTAGAAGACCTGGTATCATAATGAAATGTGCAGAGACCTGGAGTTAGAAAATCAAAAGGATAGAACATGCCCAGGATTTCTCAAGCTGAAAGAACTGAAGAAAAGATCGAAGCCTTAGGTTGCAAAGAAGCATCCAAAGAAGATGAAAGATACGCACAGAGTCACTGTACCAAAAAGAATTGGTCAACATATAAGTATTTCAGGAGGTAGAATATAATCAAGAACTGAAAGTACTGAAGGAAAAGTCCAAGTTGCACTGAAGGCATTGGACCAAAAAAAAAAGTGTCTAGAAATTGACAGACTACCAATCAAAATGTTTCAATAGATGCAGTGCTGGAGGTGCTCACTCAGCTATGCCAAGAAATTTGGAAGGCAGCTACCTGGCCTACTGACTGGAAGACATCCAAAGAAAGATGATTCAACAGAATTCAGAAATTATAGAGCAATATCAGTAATATCACATGCAAGTAAAAATTTTTCTGAAGATAATTTAAAAACGGTTTCAGTGTACAACAGCAGGAAATTGTCAGAAATTCAAGGACATTGCACATGCTTGATGGATCTTAGCTGAAAGCATAGAATACCATAAGGATCAGCATAGTGGTTACAAATTTGGCTGCGAATAGCAAGATCAGCAGTTAGAAACCACCAGCTGCTCTGCGGGAAAAAACATGAGGTATTCTGCTCCCGTAAAGATTTGCAGCCTTGAAAACCCTGTCCAGGGTCACTATGGGTCAGAACTGACTCAATAGCACTTAACAACAACAATCTACCTGTATTTCATTGACTATGCCATGAACTGCATTCAACTGTGTGGATTTTTACAAATTATGAATGACACTGGGGGGAATGGGAATTCCAAACCATTTAATTGTGTTCATATAGAACCTATACATAGACTAAGAGGCAGTCATTCAAACAGACCTGGGAGAAAAGGTGTGCATTGGGGTTGTATTGTTTACCATACTTAATCTGTATGCTGAGGAAATCATCTAAAAAGCATGGTGCTGGTGAAGAATATTAACCAAACCATGGACTACCAGAAGAACATATAAATCTGTGTTGGACGAAGTACAGCTGGAATGTTCTTTAGAAGTGTAGCTGGTTAGACTTTGGACATGTCATCAGGAGGGACTAGTCCCAGGAGAAGGACATCATGCTTGGTAAAGTAGAGGGTCAGTGTTAATATAGTTGCTACAGAGGCTGCAATATTGAGCTCAAACATATGAATGAGTATGAGGATGGCTCATGACTGAGCTGTGTTTCATTCATTCTGTTGTACATATTGTTGCTATGAGTCAGAACTGACTTGAGGACATCTATCAACAAGAGTCAATATTTATTCTATTTAGTAAATGTATGTATCTTGTTTTACCCAAAACCACTATACCAAAGTCACTCTTCAAAAGATTATCTTTTGTCTCCTGCCTTTTGATGGTACTTTTATCATAAAACAAGTAGGTCTATATTTGGACTCTATTCTATTTCATTTATGTGATTGTCTCTCCTGTGTCAATAGTATCATCTCTTAATTAACTTTTTAGTAAATCTTGTTAAAGATATCAAATGTAAATTCTCCAATGTTCTTCTATTTCATTTTAGCTAATCTCAGTGTTGTATCTTCTTACATACAGTTTAGAATTGGCTTTCTTTTTTACTTAAAAACAAAATCTGGAGATTATTATTAACATTACATTGCATCCATAGGTCAGTTGTCATCTTTACAATATTGTTTCACAATTCATGCCCATGTTATATCCTCCTATTTTTGTAGACCTCTAATTTTATAAATTATACTTTGTTGTATTCAGTGTAGAGAATTTTCAAATCTCTTAAATTTATTCATATGATTTTTTTTTTTTTTTTCCTGTGTCCAGGAGATTCTCAGAGTTAAAATTTTTGTTTGGGTAGGTTTACTTTGCAATTATTGGTTATCACCACAATTGATCATGCATCAATGCATTATTAATTTTGATAAATAAATCTTACAACATAAAATTAAATACTTCTTGGCAATGACCTCTTCATGAGATGAATGGTACAATCTTATTTCAATTAATTTATGTATTCATTGTTGTTGTTGTTGTTAAGTGCCATTGAGTCGGGTCCGACCCATAGC
>NW_006408554.1:18417148-18466816 GCF_000296735.1 Chrysochloris asiatica | reverse complement strand
CCATTTTGTTTGTTGCTCTGGATGTATTTACACCATAGTACAATACACCCAGTGCCACACCAGGACTGCCATTTTGTTTGTTGCTCTGGATGTATTTACACCATAGTACAATACACCCAGGATGAGTTCAAATGACTGAGATAAATACCTTTATTACAAAGTACAAAAAGGCAGTTTTGAAAGGGGAGGAAGAGGGAACCAAGAACCTGAATGATTACAGGCACTTTCTCTGTCACCTACAATTAGGAATTCCAAAGCAAAACCAAACCTATGGCCATTAAGTTCATTACAGCTACAATAGTGACCCCACAGTATAGAGTAGAACTCTGCTCCATAATACTTCCAAGATTATAATCTTTACCAAAGCAAATGGCCTCCTTGTTCTCCTGAGGAGTGTCTTGGTGGGTTTGAACCAATGATATTTCAGTTAGCTGCTAAATACTTAACTACTGCGCATCAGGGCTCCTTAAATTTTTGCATCACAATGATCATTAAAATAAGTACCCATAAAGTTTGCACTTGCCCCCTTGAACAGCTCTAAAATTAATTGGGGAGGCAGTATTTACAGCCCAACCCCTCCTTCTGGGAATCAGCAGTGCTTTAGGGCATTGCCAAGTCTGTTGTACCCAACAAACCCTTCCCGGCATTGCTGAGGCCACTCGGCCTGCTGTGAGCAGCTCTGACTTCACCCTGCAGTTGGGCTCAGCAGGCCAAGCCCTCTGAAAGCTCATATGCTCCAGACTCAGATCAATGGCACTGTAGAGTAGCTTATTCCCTGGTAACACAGGCAGAGTCCAGTTTCCAGCTCCCTCTGAGATAAATAAAAAGCCAGCCTTGCTGGTGGGGAACCATGAAATCCACGCTGCAGTCTATTAAGGGCCACTCTGCATGAATTCAGTGAATGTCCGGCCTCTACCCAGGCTTTTTTCATATGAATTCATCTCACAAAACAAGTAAATCACAATGTAATGGTGCTGATATTTGTGTTCTTCAAGACCTGAGCAATGCTTCCTTAAGACTTTATTGCTGGACTTGGCAACGTGTAAATAAATGTTTATTACAACAGTCTAATAATTACAGTCAAGAAATCAGACAACATATTGCATTAGGCAAATCTGCTGCACAAGACCTTTTTAAAGTGTTAAAGATGTCAGCTTGAGGACTAAGGTGCACCTGACCCAATCCATTGTATTTTACAATAATCTCATATGCATACAAAAGCTGGACAGTGAATTAGGAAGACTGTAGAAGAATTGATGCTTTTGAGTTATGGTATTGGAGGAGAATATTGAAAGTGCCATGGGCTGCCAAAAGAACCAACAGATCTGTGTTGGAAGAAGTGCAGCCAGAGTGCTCCTTGGAGGCCAGGATGGCCAAACTTCGTCTCTCATACTTTGGACATATTGTCAGGAGGACCAGTGGCGGGATAAAGATATCATGTTTGGTAAGGTGGAGGGGTCAGAGAAAAAGAGGAAGACACCCAGTGAGATGGATTGGCAAACTGGCAGCATCAATGGGCTCAAGCATGGCAATAATAGTGAGGTTGGCCCAGGAACAGGCAGTTTTTCCCTCTGTTGTACATAGGGTCTCTGTGAGTCGGTACCGACTTGGTGGCACCTAGCAACAACAACAATTACATTGTGAAAACAATGGTAGACCAGAAAGCAAACTCAGAATAAATATGTTAATTGGTTCTATTCTTCTTGAGTCTTGTTTTTCTAAACTAAATACTAAATTACGGGGCTTAGTGTTTTTAACTCAATGACAAAGCAGTGTGTACTGTAGCTGCCATCAGAAACAAAGCAACCACATTTAAGTGAATTATTTGGTGAATATGTTAAACCTGGAGCATAAAGAACCACTTGAATGATCACTGAAAACAGCATGCTTTTGTTTTAAGAGTTAAAGTTAAATGCAAAAGTCTAAATCTAAGGGCCTCGAACCAAGGAGTCTATGAACTCTATGAAATAATGGGTAAAATTTTAATAGGTGCAAAATGTGCACTTTCTGACAAAATAGTTCTGTAAATTTTATAGGATTACAAAAGAGGTCTGGGATGCTAAAAGTAACAGATCAATAGCTAAATGCTTTCAAACCTTGCACTATTAAATTCCTTCCCTTCCTCCACTCAGAGTGAGTGCTTGCTCTATGTCTGTTACATCTATGGTGTTGTACCAGAGACTTTGGGGAAATAAACATGAATCAACAATTTAAAAAACAACAACAACTAATTCTAGTTAAAAAAAAAAAGCTCTAATATACTAGAGCTCCTACCAAGGTTGACCAAGCACTGTCTTACACTTACTTTATACATTTTCCCATTAATTTTCATAGTAAACCTACTATAAATAATTACTAACTATTGTGGCAGATTTTATTTTCCAAAACTGGTCTCAACAGTATTTCTTATCTAACTTGTCACTCCCTCCTCAAGAGGTTCTCTGCCCTTGAACCTGGTCAGGCTTGGTGACTGTTCTGACCGTAAGAGAATTTGGTGGCAGTTGCTCTGTATGACTTTTGAAGCTAGGCAACACAATTTCTGCCTATGTCTCTATTGGGTCACTAGCCCTTGAAACCCAAATACCATTCCCCAAGGAAGCCCAGGCCACATAAGACCTAGAAAGAGAGCACCTGGTCCCCAGCCCTCAGCCCCAAGTGAGCCAACAGCCAGTTGTATTTCTTAAAAATAAGAAAAGATTTGAAGAAAATACTACCATCTACTTACTCCTTGTAGAGGAAGTGTGAGTGGCTGTTATATTCTGTTCTATATTTTCCCGTACATTTGTTTTATAATTTAAAGCTATCTTTTAAAAAATAAAAACAAATATTTGTCAAAAAAAATTTTTTTAATGTTCAAATTAAAATCAAACAGATTGCAAACAAGCCTCAGACATCAAAATGGAATTAAATTCCAAAATGGGTAATTCCAAAATTCAGTCTGAACTATAACCCATGTGATGCTTAAGTGACAAAGAGTTTGTTTCTATTTGCCAAGGAATACATAGAGTTATTGAACTATAAAGATATGGTAGACACTCAACCATTTCAAGACGCACCATATACTAAAGACGTTAATAGTACTAAAGTCCAAGCTGCACTGCAGGCATTAGCAAAAAACAAGGCTCCAGGAATGGGTAGCACTTTCAACAAACTGATGCAGTACTGGAGATGTTCACTCATGTCAGAAAATTTGGAAAAGAGCTACCTGGCCAACTGTTTGGAAAAGATCCATATTTATGTCCATTCCAAAGAGAGGTAGCACACCGGACTGTGAAAACCATTGAACAGTAATATTACTATCACATGCAAGTAAAATTTTGCTGAAGATAATTTGAAAGTGGTTACAACATTCCATTGACAGGGAACTGCCTGCAGTTCAAGCCATATTTGGAAGATGACATGGAAGGAGGGATATAATTGCTGTTATCAGAAGGATCTTGGTCAAAAGTAAAGGAAACCAGAAAGATGTTTACTTGTGCTTTATTGACCATGCAAAGGCTCATGTGTGGATCATGGCAAACTATGGATAACATTGCAAAGAATGGGTATTCCCAAACACTTTATTGTGCTCATGACAAACTTGTATATAGACCAAGAGGCATTTATTCAAACAGAACAAGGGTTTAAAACCAGGGATGTTATATGCCAGGGTTGTATTCTTTCACCATACTTAGTCAACCTGTATGCTGAGCAAATAATCTGAGAAACTGGATTATATGAAGAAAAATGTAGCATCAGGATTGGAAGAAGATTAACAAACCAAGATATGTAGATGATACAACCTTGCTTGCTAGAAGCAAAAAGGACTTAAAATACTTAGTGATGAAAATCAAATACCACAGCCTTCAGTATGGATTGCACCTCAATGTAAAGAAAACAAAAGTCATCACAACTGGACCAATCAATAACATCATGATAAATGGAAAAGAGATTGAAATTATCAAACACTTCATTTTTGTTTTGATTCACAATCAACACTCATGGAAGCAGCAGTCAAATAATCAAATGGCATATTGCATTAGGCAAATCTGCTGCAAAGGACCTCTTCAAAGTGTTAAAGAGCAAAGATAATTACTTTGAGGATTTAGGTGTTCCTGACCCAAGCCATGGTATTTTCAATAGCTCATAAACATGCAAATGTTGGACAGTGAATACGAAAGACTGTATAATTGATGCATTTGAAATATGGTGCATGAAAAGAATATTTGAAGTACCATGGTCTGCCAAAAGAACAACAAATCTGTGTTGGAAGACGTACAGCCAGAAGGCTCTGTAAAAGCCTGGATGGCAAGACTTTGTCCTTCATATTATCAGGAGGGACCAGTCCGTGAAGTAGGACATCATGCTTGGTATAGGGGAGGGTCAGTGAAATGGGGAACGACCTTCCAATGAGATGACTTGACACAGTGGCAGCAGCAATGGGCTCAAACATAACACAATTGTGAGGATGGTTTGGGACCAGGCCATGTTTCATTCTGTTGCACTTATGGTTGCTAAGTCGGAACCAACTCAATGGCACCTGATAACAACAATAGCACTCTTAGCTCAAATCTCTTTATATTAAAATCAAGGAATCTAAGAAATCCTGAGATGTACATAGCCAAATTAAAAAGTCACAGAAAGAGATCCAATTATCAGTTCTGGATTTATAGTAAATACCACGTCTCTGTGATGGAAAGGAAGCAAGAACATTTAGACAGTCTCTGAGAAATACATTTCTTTGCTGAAGGTAACCCTTCCCATAGCCTTTGAAGGGCTGTAATCTTCAACTTCACATTATATATAATGAATTCTTTCTCATATGAAGTTGTCAGGGCAGGAACCAGCCACCATGCACATGTTCTATCTGAAGAGCAGCAAGGATTGGGAGGCTTAGTGCCTTTGATTCTCATTTGCTTATGTTGATTAGGAGTCTCTAGAAGGTGAACAGAGTGACACTGCATAACACATTTTCCTGTAATAGGATTTTGTCAAATGCATCTTCTCCTTTTGTTAGATTTGCCAGTGGTTTGTCAGTTTTATTAATCCTTTCAAAGAACCAACTTCTTGTCTTGTTGATTCTATTGATTTTCTTTTGAATTTATTTCTGCTCAAATCTTTATGCTCATCTAGTAGCAGGAAACTTACTTTGCTGCTATTTTTCTAATTGTTGGAGATGTTGGGTTCAGGTGTTAATTTTGTGTCTTTCTTCTTTTTGGATGCTTTTGGTTCTTTCTTCATTTGGGATGTGTGTGTTTCTTGCTATAAATTGCCCTCTGAGCACTGTTTTTGCTATGTCCCAAAGGTTTTGGCATACTGTGTTTTCATTCTCATTTGCTTCAAATCATTTCTTTGTCTCATTTTTCATTCCTTATATAACCTAGTAACTTCTAAGCAGGCTGTTATTCAATTTCCATGTATTTGATTTTTTTTTTTTTTGGGGGGGGTGGGGGCTTGGTTTTCCTACTGTTGATTTCTAATTTTATGCCATTGTGATCAAAGAAGATACTGTGGTATTTCAATGTTTTTAAATTTATTGAGGCTTACTTTGTGACCTAACATATGGTCTATTCTGGAGAATGCTCCACGTGCACTGGAAAAGAATGTACATCGTGCTGTGGCTGGGTTGAGTGCTCTGTATAAGTATATGAAGTCAAGTTGGTTGATTGTGTTATATAGTTTTTCTGTGTCTTTGTTGAGTTTCTTCCATCCTTCATTGGAAGTGATGTATTGAAATGTCCAACTATTATTGTAAAGTTGTCTATTTCTTTCTTTAATTCTATTAGAGTTTGATTTATTTGGGGGTTTGCTTTGTAGCCTAACATATGGACTTATTGTGCTGTTATTAGCTTATTGCAAGTTTTCTATTGCTTCTAATTTTTTCCCTTATTTCATCCATTTGTGCTTAGAGTGTGCTTCTGAATTCTTTTGCAATTTTTCTCTATTATCCTGTTTTTCTCAGTCTCTCAATTCACTGAAGGTGAGAAAGATGCAATTCTTTTGAATTCCATCTCAGGTAGTTCCAGTACAATTCTTCCTCAGAAACATTTCCTGGCTTTGCATCTTAGTCACTTGTTTGAGCCACTCTGTCTTGTTTCCTTTGTGTGAACTGAAATTGTCTCTTGTCTCCTAGACATTATGGTGTCTTTGTACTTGTATTTAATTGATAATTGTATGTTGATGAGTTCTTAGGCACTCATCAACTGCTTTCTGGTGGGTGTGATTAGAGAATTAAAGTGTGGGCAGTCCTCCATTCACTGTTCATGTAGCTCTGTTTAGAGAGGGTTTGGTTAGTGTTGGCTGCTGGCTATCATTGATCAGATGGTATAGGAGCTGGCATTGGATCTTGCCCAGTGGGTGGGGCTGCAGAGGGTATGGTTGTGGCTGAACTGTATAGACACAGTCACTGCCTCCCTAGGGTGGGACATGAAAAGAAAACATATATACATACCAAAAACAAACAAACAAACAAACCAAACAAACAACAGTGAGAAAAGAAAACTGTAAAGGAAAATAAGGCTACTAAAGATAAAAGTCGGAGGAAATTGAAATAAAACCACTAAATAAACTAGGGAGAAGGAAGACGAAAAGAGAAATAAACCATAGAGAAATAAAGAATAATCATGATAGAAACAGAAAAAAGAAGAGGGAGGAAAAGAGAAACAAAAGAAAAGAAGAAAAGTGAAAGCAGAGATAGAAAGAAGAGACAAGGGAAAGGAAGGAGAAGAAAAAGAAGGAGATGTGAGAAGCAGTGAAACAAAAGTGTCAAAAGGAAAAAACCAGGGTGGATTAAGAGAGGAGAAAACTCTGGGGGCTCCTGCCAGCAAAGAAGCTAATGAATGGTGGGTGAGGGATGAGACAGCAGTGTTCCTAACCCTCAGTAGAGTTCCTATAGGCCTATGAATTGTCTATGTTCAGGGCACCCAATCCAGAAGTAGTCCCTGCAGACCTTAAAGGTAACTAGGGTCAAGGTCTTTCTGGCCCAGAGGGAAGCCAGGGGAAGAGCTACTGGCTAGGACAATTCCCACTAGTCTAAGGCTGGCTCAAGCTGGCTCTCCAAGTTTTACACATTTGAAACAGGGCTCACCTGAATTCAAGTGCAGATGGTACAGCCAACACCTGAATTACATGCTCTGGCTCATGACTATGTGGTTCACAACTGCACTGCTCTGACCTCCAGAAGGACTGGATAAGGATGAGGGGTTGGCCATGCCTATGGATACTGAGGCATGTGGGGAACAAGATAGAATCACATCTTTCTCATTGTCAGCCAACTTTGATTACCTGAGCCATCACAAAAGTCACTCACAAAAGCTCAAGATGGCCACGCCACATATGCCTGGCCAATAGAATTCAACCGTCTGTTTCCTTTTTTTGCCACTGCTGTTCGCTTTCCTCTCCTCATTCTATCCACTTCTCTATCCTTTCCTCCAAAACTTTCGGTCCACTTCTCTATCCTTTCCTCCAAAGTTCAGGATTCCAGGATTATCATCTGTATCTGTTTCATTTAGTCTCTCATGTCTTTGTTGTCAAAGGTCTGTGTAGCATATCTGCCTGATCTGCCATTTTACTTGAAGTCTCATGGAGAAATGTCTTAATTCACATCTGCCTTTCTCATATTTTTCTCATGAAAGTGAATGTTAGAATGCAGAATTGCTTTACTTTCTTATCAGTGTAATGCTACTCCCTTCCTGTATTTAATCAAAAGCTGAAGATCTTCCCCTACTGCATTGTTTTCAAATTATTTTTTAAGTCATCAGTTCTTTCTCTGTTTTTCAATTTGTTTTGGCTTGGTTTGTTTATCATTTTTTTAAATATTTCTTATGTATATTTCAAGCATTTGAAATAATCATTAAAAAAAAGTTTATAGCATCTGTAAACTCACCCTCATTTAAGCTTCAACTCAATCCTTCATTCACATATCTTCCCACCCAAATAAATGTAAAGCATTCACACCCATGTAACAGACTTTGTTTGTTTGTTTGTTTTCATACGGAAACATTGCTTTTTGTGTACTTACAAGCTTCTGTTTCCAAAAGCTTCATTGCTGGGTTCTACTTGTGGGTTCTGGATGTTTTCAATGTCTTCACTACCTACCTTTCAAAGATTCACTAATAGTTAGATTTTTTTTCTGTAGTCTTTTCTAATCTGGGATCTTGATAATTTGTTTTACCTATATACAATATTTTATTTTTAGAGGTTTGCAAAATTGTATCACACTAAAATTCTGATATTCAGGAAAATGTAGCTCACTGTTATTTGCCAATGATTGTGATAACCATGTGTACTAGTTAACTTGAAACAATCCCTAGAGAAGGACCTCATGCTTGGTAACGTGAACGGTCAGTGAAAAGAAGGAAGACCCCAATGTGATGGATAGACACAGTGGCAGCAGCAGTGGGCTCCAATGTAGCCCCAATAGTGAAAATGGCACAGGACCAGACACCTAACAGCAACAACATTTAAAGTAAATGAACTAGAATAATTGTTTGAATGAAGCTGGCATTCAAAGCAGACTAAAAGAGCTTCAGCATGAAAGAATATGTTTTCTCATTTCACTTCTCTCCATCAGATTTAGGAATATTTTAGCCTTTATAGAACTACACTTTAAGTCAGTCTGTGTTTCTCACATTATAGAATGTGAGCACTTCTATAAATCAATTTTCTACATTTTAGTTGCATTACATTTAAGATCAGTTGAAAAACTTAAACCGTTCAACAAATGTTGTGAAGTACCATCAATATGTTCTGATTTATAGTAACCTTTGATAGGTTCCCAAGGAGCAGCTGCTTGGTTTGAACAGTTGACCTTGCAGTTTGAAGTCCGATGTTTATAAAAATTCAGCTTTTGAAGATCTTAGTAAATGATGTTAATTGAAAGCTTATAAAAAGGAAAACATTGAGATCTTTCCTCACAAAGAAGGAAAGGAAATATGCAAATGAAATGATAGTTCAAATGTCATACAAGATTTAATTTTCAATTTTTTTTTCCTATTGGAACATCTAGATTTCAGAGAAGAATCTTTTGATGGAACTTCTGTTTTTAAATGGGCAAATCTATGTTCTGCCCAAGAATGGAACCACCACTCATCTCAGTTTGTCGTACTGTGGTGGCTTGTGTGTTGTTGTGATTCTGGAAGCTATGTCATAGGTATTTTAATAGTGTGGAAAAAAGTTGGTTTAGAGAAGACCTAAAATTTTATAACATCTATTTGAGGATGCTTCAAAAAGTTCATGGGAAAATGGGATTTTTCCTTGAGCTCTTTGAAGAATTCCTAGGTATGAAAACTGTTAACATTCCTAGCTGCTAACCATAAAGCTGAAGGTTCAAGTTCAACCAGAGATTCCTTCAACAAAATACCTGGTGGTCTCTACTTCCAAAAACATCAGCCACTGAAAAACCATATGAAATACAGTCCTACTTTCTCATAGATGGAGTCACCGTAAGTCAAAATCAGCTCAACAGCAACTGGAAAACATTTTTGGTAGATGGGATTAGGGGGAAATGGGAAGAATCATAGATTCAATATGTTTCTTGTTTTATAAACTGTTTGCCAAAGAAAGATACTCTGAATGGAAATAAAACAATAGTAACTAGGGAAACATTTGGACTAAAATGCATTACATTTATCCTTCCTTTAACAAAATTGTTTGGTGTTTACTAGTATCTATAGAGTCCTAGTGTGGCACTGTGGGTTAATGCCCTGGACTGCAGGGTCGGTTTTAACCACAAGGTCAGTCTGAACCACAAGGTCAGCAGTTCAAGCTCACAAGCCACTCCTCGGAAACCCTATACAAGATTGCTATCAGTCGCTAAGGTGAGCCTGGCACAAGTCATGGTACGTTGAATAACCTCATATGTATGTGGAAGTTGGAGAGTGAATAAGGAAGACCCTGGTGAGTTTGAACTGCAGAGCTTGCAGTTAGCAGTCCAGTGCTTATCTTACAGGGCCACACCAGAACTCCATAGTTTTAGTAGTCTTTTGTATTAAATGAAAGGTCCCCATAGAGTTCAAGCAGTTTGTGATCAACTGTTAACCTAACAGTTGACAGTTCAAACCCACCCAGTAGTACCATGGAAGAAAGGCCTGGTGATCTCCTATTATTACAGAACATAGAAAACCTTGTGGAACAGTTCTACTTTGTGGCATTCTGGCAGTGGTTTGGGGCTGTTGTTGTTGTTGTTGCTGTCACTGAAATTGAATACATGCTTCCATTTTTCATAATAAACAGATCTTTTACTATTATTTTTATGTAGACTATTGTAAACATGGTCTAGTATGTATTTTCAGTTACACATTGATTCATACTGGGCTATGTTATATTTTCAGTTGATTTCATAGGTGGACTTGATACACACTCCTACTACCAGGATCATGTTGAGTTAAAGCCTGTTAAACCTGTAAGTAAAGGTGTGATGATATGGAAAACATTAATCCTTCTAACTTGGTCAACACTAACAGCCCTGAAATAATTTGGACCTGCTACTACTAACCACTGGTTTAACATTCCACTCATATTTTAAATATACCTTTCCCACTTAATCCCACATCATCATTATTATTCATTCCAAAATGGATTTGAAGTACGTAGCATGAGTTGTCATTCTAAAATTATATTTTTATTTTCTCTTGTCAGTAGTTGATTGCTAAATTAGAAAAAAAAAAATTGAATTATTTAGTTTTCAGAAAACTGATTATGTGTGCTGGGGTGAACAAGGTGAGCCATCTAGGTTAGAATGCAGGTTTTCTGGATGTTGCCTTAGGTCCTTGACTCAACCTCACTGAGATTTGACTCCATCATCTATAAAATGGTTCCAGAGGTGGGGGCAGGCTGTGTTATTATTGTTAAATGCCATTGAGTTGGTTTGGACTCACAATGACCCAAGTGAGCAGCAGGTGAGTTTGAACCACCTACTTATGATTCAAACTGACCTTGTGGTCTTGCACTTTTCCTCTAGTGCCACACCAGGACTCCACTGGGGGGTGGGGAGTTGGGGGGATGGTTAGGTTGGAGGGGGGGTAATTTATGTTTAATGTATACAAAGTTGCCTGTTACTGTGTCCAGAAAAGAACAGATGCTAGGTAATTGTTGATGTTGTTGTTAAGTGCCTTTGAGTGGTTTCTGACTCATAGTGACCCTGTATAGGGTTTCCTAGGAGTGACTGCTGAGTTTGAACTGCTGATCTCGCAGTTCAAGCCAACTTTGTGTTTGAGTGCTTATCCTACAGTGCCACACCAGGACTCCAACTAGGTAATTAGTGGTTATTATATTAAAATATATTATCAAATATAATGCCAAAATTATTATATTCAAATATTTGAGTAACAAGTTCAAAAGCAAGTTTTTTTTATATCCCTGGAGGACATGAAAGGAAGTCAACATTAGCAAAAAGCACTTAAAAAATGGACAGATTCCATTTGAGTATGAAAAAGAAATGTCATCACCTGATTGACAAAGCACTAGAAAACAGGGGAGCAGGCAGAATGACACCATTCCTAGAAAACTCAGAGGAGCAAATAAATGCCAATAGATAATAATAGTAGCCGTCATGTGCTGAGCACTTGATATATATTATCTCACTGAATTCTCATAAAAATACCTTAATTTTTCATTAATATCCCTACCTTATCAATAAGAAAAGTAAAATTCAAAGAGTTTTAGGCAACTTTCCAAAGTTCCACTATTAATAAGCAGTGACCTGGCATCTTTCCTGGGTGGTAAATGATCACGTTGCCTGCTATTGTGAACTTGCTCAAATTTCCCCATTCTTTCTGTCAAATGTTCTGCAATTCCATGGTGGTAAACTATTTAAAAGAATCGTAAAGAATTTGAGTGACTGGTATCATAAACATGTATAAAAGTTCCCTTTGCTGCCTCTTTGCCATGATGGATCTGCCCAAATTTGCTATTGTCACCCAGCCTCTTTGGAGATGGAAACCTTAAAAAGTCTAAACTGACTCCTCACTTCTTCAGGAAGGAAAACATAGTGTCCAAGAGAACCAGATACTCAAACTCTTTTGAATCTGGACAAAATGACAAAATGGGTGAAATGCATTAGGAACATGCACTAGAAAGAAAAAGAATGATCAATTGAGAAAAGTTCAATTAATTTTATTGTGGCAGAATGACCTAAAGGAAACATGGCTCTCAAGCTGTGAAATCAGCACTGTTCCTGTCACATGACATGTTGAAATACATTTCAGTTTCTTAAAGCAAATCCAATCTGGGGGAACATTTATCCTCTCTTACACTTAGACTGGTCACTACCTCATTCCTCATGCTTCAGTGATTGGGAAATGCTGTGCTCCCAATGCTGACATGGATTTGGAGACCTTGGGAGGAACCGTGATAATAATAAACATCATCAGAGCATCATAAGTGAGAACAGACCTGAAGCAATGTCTGGTGGGGACATGAAGACTCTTTATATATATGTTAAGTGATAATAGGATGATGAATTATTTCTTTCATCTCCTCTGTGGGGGAAAAAACTCTGAAGAGAAATTGCAATATGAAAAATGTTGGTCAGATGTAAGACAGAACTTTCTATTAGAAAAGGTTCTTAAAATTACACTTGATTAATGTTGATAATGAAATCTCATTTCTTAAATGACTTTAAAGAATGGACACATGCATACCTATGTAATTTAAATTTAATTTAAATGTATGTAAATATGTAAATTCTGTGGCATGGTCCAGAAATAAATGACTCCAATTTGTGTTCTCCAAAGACCCTTCTAGCTCTGTGAATCAAGAATACATGAAACATCCTCTTCAGATCACTTAAAAGACTTTGATCAAGTGTGCTCTCTTCTCAATGGGGTTATTCAACAACTCTGTTCATTACTAAACTATCAATCCCATTATGCAGCACAAACTACAGGCTGTAGAAAACAATAAAATAAGTTTCTGCTTTGAAAGATTATGTATGTTATATGTCACATGACTATGATCACTCTTTAGCCATGAAGTTGTTGTTGTTGTTGTTATGTGCCATTGAGTCGGTTCCGACAGAGGAACAGGAATATGAAATATCAAACAAAACTTTAATGAAACTCATTGTGTGCAAAGGTATCTAAGAAGTCAGTAACTGTGCTACCACCAATATGCAAACACAAAGCCTTTTCCCAATAGACATCAGCTATTCTGCAGATTTCTTTAATAAGGTCCTTATATTGGATTCCACTCTGCCCACCTGAGTATAGCATACCACCAAGCAGCATCTAGAAGAGAAAGTCAATATTTTTTACTAAGCTGTTAGAGAAGGAAATTAATGCTGATTTTTAACTTTCATTACATCTCTTTAATCTCCATGGACTACTAAGCCAGGTTTTATGAGGAAGTAACTTTATTAAGAGTGCCCAGAGAATCCTTCGTGTAGTCCCAAACATATGTATGTGGGAAGGTAGCTTTCCACTCCGGATGAGCAGTTAGAAGAAGACAGTCTAATTTCAGAGGATGCTGCAGAATAGTATCAGAAAAAATAAATCCAGAGTCCCTCTGACTCATGGTGACCCCATGCATGGAAAAGTTTAACTGCACTCCATGGGTTTTTTAGGGACTGATTTACTAGGAGATGGCCTTGTCTTTCTTTCTCAGACCTGCTGGATGAGCTCAATTAAAGCTGAGCACGTTAACCATTTGCACACCCAGGAAACCTGTGGAGTACAGGAAACCTTATGCTTTGTGTTTTGATTGTATCATTGCTTGGAACCAGGAAATCTGCCTTTCAGGTCAAATGTTGTGTAAATGTGCATGCCAGGGGTGAAGTCATGATAGGGGTGAGGTAAGTCATGTGTGGTTTTAATCATTCATGCTTGTTTTTCTTTCTTATATAATGTAACATCAAGCTACCAGAGCCCACTGATTAAATAAATTGTTATACTTTCATTTAAAACCACTTAGCAATTACCGACAGTGTGTGTACTAGACTCTTTGTTGGGTGTTAGGAATATAAAGATAAATAATGCATGTACTTTGACTCCATGAACTAATGGTCTAGGTGATGGTGGTGGTGGTGGTGTTTATGTGCCGTGAAGTCAGTTCCAACTTATAGTGATCCTGCATAGAGCTTCCAAGGCTGTAAATCTTTATGGGAGCAGAAAGCCTCATCTTTCTCCTGTGAAACCGATGATAGTTTCAAACTGCTAACCTTGAGATTAGCAGTCCGATTCGTAACCACTACGCTACCAGAGTTCCTTAATGGTCTAGGTGGGGAGATCTATAAATAAAAAAGTAGATGCAAAGCAATGCTGTCAAAGCAGTATTCAACAGCAGGGGGAGTGGTTAGTTTTCATCTAGGGATGGAAAGCTTCAATGGAGAGATGATGCCTGAGCTGATTTTAGAAAGATGATGATGAGCTTGTCAAAAGCAGAAGTAGTATATGGTGTCCCTGGCACAGAGGTTACTTTGCTTGGTCATTTTACTGAGGACAGAGCTAACATTGTGAACATAAAATCTGATGCTCACTGTTGTATTTGCAACATAAAGTGAGCAGTCCTCTTTAAGGAAGCAGATGTTCAAGCAGAACTAAGTCTTGACAGATGGGGACAGTAAAGGAATCTTAGCAACAATTGCTCCATCATTTAAATAGCATCATTCTTATCACTGAAAACTACCAAAATGCCTCTAGTGACTGTTTTCTGGGTCTGCTTTGGGGATATGTGACATGCATGTCAGAGACAGTCTAGGTTGGGTTCCATCATCTGGCCATGACTGCCAGTAAAGAAAGAATAGCTCCCAACAACACTACTACCTCCGCAGGGCCTCTCAGACCTCCTATAGTCAGGGTCCTTACAGGGTCTCCTCCGTCTCTAATGCTACCACACACATATACCACCATTCATGAAGAAAAGATCAAGAATTACTCCTAATATAGAGCACAGAGCCAAGTGCTCAGTGGTGGCTTACACTGTGGTTTATACTGGAGGCAGCTGTAATAGCGAAGAAAGAAGGGCTTCCAAGACCAGATTTAAATGTATAAAAAGCAAGTATAAAATTACGTTACAGGGTATATAATAAATAAAGATATAATTGTTGTTGTTAAGTGCCGTTGAGTTGGTTCTGACTCATGTGACCCTATATAGGGTATCTGAGTAGCAGCTGGTGAGTTTGAACCACCAACCTTGTGATTCAAACTCAACCTTGTGATCCAGTGCTTATCCTACAGCACCAAATTGTTGTTAAGTTGTTAAGTGCCTTCGAGTCGGTGGTAACAAAATTGGGAGAAAGGGAGAGAATGGTATAGATATAAAATTCTTATATGTTACTGAAATTGGTACCAACTTAACCTAAACCCAAATCAAACTCATTGCTGTCAACTTGATCTGACACATAATAACCCTATAGGACAGAGTAGAACTGCCCCATAGGGTTTCAAAGGCTATAAATCTTTTTAAAGTTTTTATTGTGAATTATGTGTTAATTTACACGGATGAACATTATCTTTACATTGCAATGATCACAATTCCCTGCATACATCATCAAATGCCCAAAGGGTACACCCCACACTCCTGCACGTCCCCGCCCATGCTGCCACAAGCACACAACCCCTCTCCCTCCCTGAGTCCAGAGTCCCCAGCCTCTCCTTCTGTCCACTTCATTGCTTCTGCCTCCATCCCTAGTGTCACTGCCTCTCTCTCCCCTTCAAGTGTTGATTTTACAATAGTAGGCAAGGGAAACCAAGATTCAACAGACAATCAGACATCTTAACATCATTTCCCCACTTTATCCATTCAAACCATGCCTCAATCTTTGTATCCCCAAGCCCTGTTGTTCCACATTTGTGCTTAGATCATTATTTACCTCTGTCCTATTTAGCCCATGTAAACCTGCCTAGCTATTCTCCCAGCCACCTTATTTTTCCTTTCCCCTTCCTCTTCTAGTGTATTGCCCCATCACCAGCACCAAACTATCCTGTGTCTATTCCATACCCTGTGTTCCACTATCCTGTGCCTATTCCCTACCCTGTGCTCCACCTTCCCCTCCCTCTCCCTCCCCCCACCCATACACCCCAACAAAAAAATAAATAATAATAATAAAATAAAATAATAAAAGATAATGATAATTTCCCATTTTTAGTGTGGGTGCTTTTTCTTAATTTTTTACAATAATGGCTCTGTGCCATCTTTCTCCTTTTGTGACTGACTGATTACACTCAGCATAATGTCCTCAAGGATCATCCATGTCATGAGGTAGCTTGCTGATTCCTTGTTATTCTTCAGGGTAGCGTAGTATTCCATTTTGTGTATGTACCACAGTTTGTTTATCCATTCTTCCATAGATGGCCAGTTAGGCTGGCTCCATCTTTTTGCTATTGTAAATAGTGCTGCTATGAACATTGGTGTGTATATATCTACTCGCGTTATGGCTCGTATTTCTTGTGGATAAATACCAAGTAGAAGAATTTCTGGATCATAAGGTATCTCTATTTCCAACATTCCGAGGAAGCGCCGTATTGTTTTCCAGAGTGGTTGGGCCATTTTGCAGTCCCACCAGCAATGGAGGAGGGTCCCAATCTCTCCACATCCTCGCCAACACCTATTGTCCTCTACTTTTTGATCTTTGCTATCATTACTAGTATGAGATGATATCGCCAAAGTTGTAAATCTTAACAGAAGCTGACTGTTGCAGCTTTCTGCAAAGCAGTTGGGGTATTGAACCACCAACTTTTGAATAAGCACTCTGCTATCAGAACTCCTTCCAACTTACCTTGTTGTTGTTAAGTGCCAAGTCTGTTTCAATGCATAGTGACCCTGTATAGGGTTTCTGAGAAGCAAATGGAAAGTTTGAACTGCTGACCTTGTGTGTTCAAACCAATCTTACATTTCAAAGTGACCTTGCAATCCAGTGCTTATCCTACAGCAGTGCAGCTTAGAATGCTATAAATACAAACTGTTGCATGTAACATTTATGGTAACACTAGGAAAATACCTAAAATGCATACACAAAAGTAAAGAAGAACAGCTCCAAAATGGCTCACTATAATAAACCAACAAAGCACAAAACTAAAAACAAACTAAAAACCAAACCTGTTGCCAATGAGCTGATTCCAACTTATAGCAAGGAAAAATACAAGTCTTAAGATGCACTCAAAAAACAAATAACAAAACTACAGAAGTCACTTTTTATTGATAACTACAGTGAATGTAAATGAACTAACTGCTCCAACCAAAAGAGAGTTGGCAGAATGGATTTAAAATTAAAAATTAAAAAAATCTACTATATGCTACTTACATGACACATGTGTAAGAGTCAAGGAGAATATAGGTTGAAAGTAACAGGAGGAAGGAAAATATTCCATGTAAATAAATAATAACCAAAAGAGAGCTGAGGTGGCAATCTTAATATCAAACAGATAAAATGAGTGATCAAAAACATCCCAACAAAAAGAAGTCCTGGACCAGATGGTTTGCTTCACTGGGGAATACGACCAAACAGTTAAAGAAGAATTTACACTGATTTCTATTCAAACTCTTCCAAAAGATATAGAAGGAAGGTGGTTGTTGTTGTTAAGTGCTGTCAAATCAGCTCAGACTTACAGTGACTCTATGCACGACAGAATCAAACACTGTCCAGTCCTGCACCATCCTCATAATTGTTGTTACACTTGAAGGAAGACTCCCAATCCATTCTACAAATGAAATGTAGCCCTGATACCAAAACAGGACAAAGACACCACAAGGAAAAAAAAAAATCCCTTATGAATATAGATACAAAATTCTCAACAAAATACTAGCAAAGGGAATCCAATGGCATATTAAGAGTCAAGTGAGATTTATTCTAGGAATGCAGGAATGGTTCAATTTTAAAAGTCAACGTACCACATTAATACTTACTGATGAAGATCAAATGCCAGAGTCTTCAGTATGGGATGTACCTCAGTGTAAACAAAACAAAAATACTAATAACTAGACCAATAAATAACAATATAATAAGTGGAGAAAAGATTGAAGTGGTCAAAGACTTCATTTTGATTGGATCCACTGTCAACACTCAATGGAAGCAGCAGTCAAGAACTCAAACGATGTATTGCATTAGGCAAATCTGCTGCACAAGAACTCTTTAAGGTGTTCAAGAGCAAAGACTAAGGTTCACCTGACCTATGTCATGGTATTTTCAGTAGCCTCATATGCATATGAAAATTGAACAATGAATAAGGGTAACCATAGAATAATTGATGCATTTGAATACGGTGTTGGAGAAGAATATTGAAAGTACCGTGGACTATCAGACAAACAAATCTATGTTGATAGAAGTACAGCCAGAATGCTCCTTTGCCGGGATGGTGAGACTTCACCTCTCATAGTTCAGACATGTTATCAGGAGGGACCAGTCCCTGGAGAAGGACATCAGGCTTTCTTCCAGTGAAAAAAGGAAGTCTCCCAAGAGATGAACTGACATAGTGAAAGAAGTAACAGTCTTAAGTACATCCACAATCGTGAGGATGGCACAGGACTGGGCATTGGTTTTTTCTGTTGTGCTAGGGTCACTGTGAGTTAGAACTGAATCAATGACACCTAATAACAACATCAACTCTCAATAAGGTTGTAATAGAAGGGAAATACCTCAATATGATTCAGGGCATATGTATAATACCTACAGCCAACATTTTACTTAATGGAAAAAGACTGAGAGTTTTCTCTTTGAAATCATACCTCAATATGATTCAGGACATATGTATAATACCTACAGCCAACATTATACCTAATGGAAAAAGACTGAGAGTTTTCTCTTTGAAATCAGTAACAAGACAAGGCTGTCTACTCTCACCACTTCAACTCAGTATTGTATTAAAAGTGCTAGCCAGAGCAATAAGACAAGTAAAAGAAACATGATGTATCCAGATTGGAAAAGAAGTAAATTATCTCTCTTTGAGGATTACATGATCCTATATAAAGAGTCTCAACAAATTCACAAGAAAATTTCTAGAACTAATAGAGAAATTAAACTAAGTTTTAGGACACAAGGTCAGCAAACAAAAATCTATTGTGTATCTCTACACCAGCAGTGAGAAATCTGAATGTGACATTCGGGAAACAATTTCATTTACAATAGCATCTAAGAGAATCAAATACTTAGGAGTAGACTTAATCAGGGATAATAAAGACTTACAGAATCAAAACTGTAAACTCTACTGAAAGAGATTTTTTTTTTAATGTATTTCAATAAATGGAAATATGTTCACGTTCTTTGGAAAACTTAATATTGTTAAGATGCCAATAGTACCCAAAACAATCATTAAGATCTTGATCAAAATTCCAATAGCCTGCTTTACAAAATAGATAAACCCATACTAAATATTATATGAAATGGCAAGGAGCCAAATGATTAAAGCAATGCTGCAGAAAAAAAACCAATTAGGATGGCTCCCACTTCCTGGCATTAAAATATTTTATACAGCTACCATAGTCCAGTCTGGGACTGATATAATAAGAGATATATGTTATTGTTGTTGTCAAGTACCAGAAAGTTGGTTCTTAGCCTATATAGGGTTTCTGAGGAGCAGCTGGTGGGTTTGAACCACTGACCTTGTATTTAGCAGCCCAGTGTTTATCCTACAGTGTCACATTAGGACACCACAGATTGAAAATAATAAACACAAGAAATGAGATTTCAGAAATAAATTTACACATCAGTGGGCTTTGACAAGTTTTTTTAACAAATGATTTTTGTTAAGAGAGCTAAGTCCATTTGATGGGGGGAAAAAAGAGAATAAATGGTGTTGGGAAAACATCCACATGCAGAAAAACAAAACAAGATCCATGCCTCATACTATATACAAAAACATTTAAAATGGGATGTCAGCTTGAGGACTAAGGTGTGCCTGACCCAAGCCATGGTATTTTCAATAACCTCATATACATGCGAAAGCTGGACAGTAAATAAGGAAGACTGTAGAAGAATTGATGCATTTGAGTTATGGTGTTAGAGGAGAATACTGAAAGTGCTATGGGCTGCCAAAAGAACCAACAGCTCTGTGTTGGAAGAAGTGCAGCCAGAGTGCTCCTTGGAGGCCAAGATGGCCAAATTTTGTCTCTCATACTTTGGACGTATTGTCAGGCGGGACCAGTCGCTGGAGAAAGATATCATGTTTGGTAGGATGGAGAGTCAGAGAAAAAGAGGAAGACCCCCAACGAGATGGATTGGCCAGGTGGCAGCATCAATGAACTTAAGCGTGGCAACAATATAGTGAGACTGGCCCAGGATCAGGCAGTGTTTCATTCTGCTGTGCATAAGGTCACTATGAGTCAGTACCGACTCGATAGCACCTAACAACAACAACAAGGACCTAAATGTGGAAATTAAAACCATAAAATACTTAGAAGATGCAGGTCCAAGACTGTGGAGCCTATCTTTTAACAATAAATTACTTAATCTAATAACAAAAACACAAATAGCAAGAGCCAAAATAAATAAATGGGACATCACAAAATTTTTAAAATTTTGCTTATCAAAAGACTTTACCAAAATGGTAAAATACAAACTACCTTCTTGGAGAATATCTTCAGAAACGATAGTATCTGATAATAATATAATCAAAATCCTAATTGTCTTTATTTTCCTCTAGTCATGGAGATTTAGTAAATGCCTTGGAACCATATTGAATTCTCATAGCTTGTGTGTGTTACTTTAATATTTGAACTCAACTGGGGTTAGAACGCTATCAAAATATATGTATGTTCCAGGATATTTGACCTGTCATGAAAAAAAAAAAGTTTTACAGTGATTTAAAAAATATATAGATAGAAAACTTTAACAACTTAATAAAAAAAATGGCCAAAGGAGCTGAATAGACATTTCACCAAAAAGGACATTTATATGGCCAACAAATGAATGAAAAGATGTTCAACATTATTAGTCATGAAAGAGATGTACAACAAAAGCATGAGATGCAATTTCACTCCCACTAGGATGGTTAAGGGAACTCTGGTGTGGCACTGTGGGCTAATGCGCTGAACTGCAAAGTTGCTTTGAACTAGAAGGTCAGCAGTTCAAGATCACCAGTCGCTTGTTGGAAACACTACACAGAGTTGCAATGAGTTGAAACTGACTCTACGATACTTAACAACAACAAAAGGATGATTACTATTAAAAAGTAGAAAATAACAAACCATGACAAGGGTATGAAAAAATTCAAACCTTTGTCCATTGTTGGTGGGTAAGCACAAATAGTACAGCCAGTGTGGAAAACAGTGTGACAGTTCTCAAAAAACTAAACATATAACTACCATTGTTGGTTGACTGGTTGGTTATATGCTGTGGAATCGATTCTGACTCACAGCGACACTAAAGAGAGTTTCTGAGGCTGTAAATTTTTACAGGAACAGAAAGCCTCATCTTTCTCCTGTGGAACAGGTGGTAGTTTTGAACTGCTGACTGTGACCAGTATGACTCATAACCACAATGCTACCAGAGCTCCAAAACCAAGCAATTCCACCACTAGAAATATAACCAAGGGACTTGAAAATGGTGATGCAAACATACATATGTATCCCAGTGTTCATTGCAACACTATTCACAGTAATCAAAAGATAGAAACAACCTAAATATCCATCAATAGATGAATGGATTAACAAACTATGGTATGTATATACAGTAGAATATACTCTACCAGAAAGACAAATGAAGTCTTGATACATGCTACAACATGGATTGAACTTGACGCCATTATTCTGAGTAAAATATGTCAGTCACAAAAGGACAAATATTGTATGACCAACTTGTTTAAAAAGACAAGCACAGGCAAATGTATACAGACCAGAGTATATTAGTTGTTACCAGGGTAGAAAGGAGAGGAAACGGGACAGCTATTACTTAAAGGTGCTAAGTTTAACCTTATGTTGATGGGAAAGTTGCAAAAATTAAGGGTAGTATTGCACAGGTGATTAATATAATTATTATCAATAAATTGTACACCTGTAAAAAGTTTAAATGTGTTTTATTCCTTGGTCTGCAGGCTTAAGGTCATGGTTTCATTGGTTATCACAATTAATTGGCCTAATAACATGTTTAATGCTTCTATCCTACCTTCTAGTTCACTGTGTAGTGCCTGGGATCTTAAAAGCTTGCAAACAGCTTTCCAAGATGTAACAATTGGTCTCTGTTTGTCTGGAGTAACAGAGGGAAAGAATGAAGATATGGCACCCTTGGCTAATTGCCTCCATGAACAATTGCCTCCTTTACCATGAGACAAAAGAACTGAATGGTGCTTAACTACCATTACTGAGCATTTTGATCAAAGATTCTATAGAAGGACATAATTTTAAATTCTCATTGTCTCAAGACTTTTTAGGGAGCAAGGTGGCTTAGTATAAGCACTGGGCTGCTAACCACTAGGTCAGCAGTTCAAACCCACCAGCCACTCTGGGGCTTTCATTATGAATCAGAGCCGACTCAACAGTCCAACAACAAAAGCAACTGAACTCTCTGGAGCCATGGAAGCTGTATGAACCCCTGAAACTATTACCCTGAGGTAGTCTTTAAACTTTAAACCAAAAAGTCTGAAGTCTTCTTAAAATCAAATACAGATTAATTTAAGTAGTAGAACTATCTGTATGGTATAAAAATGGAAATAATAACTAAAGAAATTAGACAGGAAACTTAGGGAACAGTGTATATATAAAGGGGAAAGAATAATTTGGAACAGGAGGATGAGAATAATTGCACAATTTGAAGATTGAAATGAATGTCACTGAGTTTGCATGTAGAAACTGTTGAATTGATGTATGTTTTACTGTGTATATTCTCAACAACAAAAAATAAAATATATTTATAAAAAGAGATTTACTGCTCAGGAAGAAAAGTAGCTTGACACAAATCCATATAGCATAAAACAGATATGGAATTTCAGGGAGTATCATAATAGCATCTTCATTACTTTAAAATTTGTCAAAATAATGAGTGATATATTTCCCTGAAAATTGCTAGCAACTGAGCAAGTGGGGAATTTAAGCTCCATGTAGTTTAAATTCTTCACCTAAAAATAATTAGACCAAGGCCATTCATCATAGAAGACAGCAGCAGTGTTCCAGAAACTTTACTTCTCTACCTTTATACAATGCTCAACAAAGCGCAGTGTTTTTGTAAGATAAGCACTGGACAGGTAACCATAGGTCAGCAGTTTGAGCCCACCAGCCACTCTGTGGGAAAAAGTTGAGGCTTTCTGCTCCCACGAAGATTTACAGCCTCAAAAACCCTATACAGGGATGCTATGAGTTAGAATCAACCTGAGGGCACTTTAACACCAACTCTCAACAGAGGTAGAAAGATGACTTTGAACTGCTGACCTTGTGGTCCAGTACATAGCACCACACCAAGACTCCAAAGAACCAGCTTTGGGAGCAAATTAGTCTATTGTTGTATGTAAGGGCGTTTGTATGCATTTAAACACATGCCCACACAAAGTGGTAGTGGAGAAGGTAGAGAGGTGAAGAATAGCCTTCAAACCCTAACATAAAAGGCCACAAACAACCGCCAGCAATGCATTAGTTAACTGCAACAGCATGAGCAGCCTGCAGTCTTCAAACTGCATTTATCCCATCACACCACTGTTTCTGGACCAAGCACCTAAAGACTAATAAAATAAAACCTGTCTTAACCCTGTTTTTATTTGTCCTTGATTGGCTACCACACGTCCATATTTATCTAGATGGAATACTAAACTGGGTGAAGTTCTACATTTTGTCTATCTCCTGTGGGCACCCTGAGTAAGGTAACTGTAATCTGTTCTTGGGGATGGTAACACTGTTCCCATTACTGAGCATGGAATTTCAGGCCCGGGGGGGTCTCCATCAGTCATGAAAATGGCAGGCACTTACTGAGGCATTAACTCTTGGGGAGTCTCAAGAATGCAGAGCAGGTGAACTGCAAAGCACTCAGCCAGCAGCTTCTCGGCTTCTTGGTTGTCTTAAAGGAGAGATGTGCTTCCCTCCCCCCAGCCACTTTCCCCCTCTTCCCCCTCCCATCTCTGACTAGCACAAAGGTGTCAACACTTAGAGCTATTTCTTTCTCTCTCTCACGTTAGAGCTCTTTCCCTTTGTCACTGCCATAAATAACTTTGGGATCCATTCATAAGAAATAGTCATACCATTCATTTCAGAGACTACAATAAGAACACATCCTGATGTGCAGCCATTTAGCAATGAAAAGGCTGTGTTGATATAGCTCTTGTGGTTCAGATATGTAACTATACTAGTCATTTTTTGTATCACTATCCTTCGTGGGACCCACAGGACAGCTGGCCAAATACAAGAGAATCTGCAGTGGCCAATGGTCAGACATCTGCCCTCAGCCTCACTGGGAACATGAAGGCCTTCTCTTTTGATTTTCAGTCATACTACCCCAAAACCTATGGAGTCATATTCTTACGCAAGCTCCTGAAACACACAAAGCCTTTTCCAAAATGAAAAATGAATGATGCCCTCCAAGGAAGCTGTCAATTCCTGTCTTTCCCAGAATTCCCAGGACTTTTCTCAGTACCTGTCACTGATGTCAATTGCAAAAATAATAATAATAATACACTTATGCAGTTGTACAAAGATACAGTCCATTGCCCCCCAAAAAGAGGAAATCAAAATTAAAATAAATACATTATACTCTGTTTCCAAGATCTAATATCCTCTGAATTTAAAATTAAAGGCAAAGAACATAAACCACATTTCTGTTAAACACATAGTTTCTATTTTATATCAAAAAAATGATCATCCCCTTGTTATGACAGATTCATGAAAGAAACAAAACATGGACAAGAACATAAAATATACATGGAGAGTAAACTTACACATATGTACACACAACCCCTAAGTGATACTGAAATATAAAATGGTAATTCTCTGTCTTTATCCTGATTTCATTTGTATTTGATTAGCTTACGCACATTCATATTTATGGGGGGGTGGAGGGAATCTGTTGCAGAAATCCTGCATTTTGTCCATTCAGAATAAGTGTAAGAGACACTTTATTGGCCTATCAGAAGACACACTTTAAAATGTCACTATTGTTTCATTCTGCCTTGAGGGTAGGCACTCAGAGGTAACAACTAATATATCCACAAACATCTGCAAAACAAATGATGTAGTCATAAACATCCCAAAACTCAACCTGTTTTACTAATCCATTGCTCAATCAGAGCATCACGCAAAGTGAACAACAAAACAATATGTGAATTAAAATGTGATGCCAAATGTTCCTTGGTTGTTAATCTCTGGGTTGGAGATGCAGAGATATGTTGATGAATGAATGATATAATGTCTTTAAAATATTTGCTATAAAATAGTGTGTTAAAGAAAAAGTTGGATGGATTAAATTTGTTTAGCATCATTTTATTTTAGTTGAAACTGAGTGGTGAGGATTCATAATACTCTCCTCTATTTGTGTGTGTGTGTTTTGTTTTTAAAGTCAATCTGTCAATAAAACCTAAAGCAAGGTTGACAGTAGGCTTCCTTTTCAACACCCCCTCTCAAAGTTGCTTCACCCTCTTTGAAGAGTGGAGCAACCCAAATGTTCTTCTCAGTCGGAACCCAGAAAGCCAAACCAATTGCCATCAAAAACAAATATATTCCTAGTTGTTGAGACACAATGTTTGTCAAAGTAAAATTGTTCCCTAGAGTTTGCATGGCTCTTACCTTTCAGAAGATCACCAGGCCTTCTCAGTGGAAATAAGATTGATCATTTAGACCTCCTCCTGCTTTCACAGAGAAAATGGTGAGGATAACCTCATTCCTCACAGTCCTACTTCCCTGAAGTTGCTGTTGTTAAGTGCCTGTGTGCAAGTCAGTTCTGGCTCAGAGTGATCCTGTATAGCGGGAGTAAAGAACGAGCAACCCACGGCCTTATGAGGCCCACAAAATCATTCGGTTTGGCACTGCCAAGGCAATTGCAGTTCCAGCCATCACATTTGTTGTTGTTAAATGCTGTCAAGTTAGTTCCAATCCATAGTGACCCTGTATAGGTTTCCTAGAAGCAGCTGGGGAGCTTGTTTTGCAGTCCAGCTTATTAACTCACAGCATCACACCAGGACTCCACATTGGAGGTGAGTTAACTCAATGTTTGACTGAATATATCCAGTTAATTTCTAATTCGTTAATTTTGTAAGGCCCAAAAATGATGTTATAAATTTTGTCAGAGAAAAGGTTCCCCATCTCTGCTGTATAGGGTTTCTGAGGAGCAGCTGGTGGGTCTGAACCCCCAGCCTTGCAGTTAGCTACCCAGGGTTTATCCTACAGTACCACAGCAGGATTCTAAATACCTGAAGTAACACATCCAAAATTTCTACTTGGCATCTTAGAAGCAGACTCAACCTACTTCACTACTTTACTCACCCATGTCTCGAAAGCTCAAAAGCAGAAGTTCTTCACTAGAAGCAAAAATAACATGGAAGATAAATATAATGGATACCTAGAAGTTTCCCCACACCCTCACCAGTATCAACAACAACAAACAAAACACTTTCTTCTCCTGCCTTGTTCCCACTCTAGATGAGCTCTCTGTTTGGAAACATGACTGAACTATGTGACTTTCTATGAAGTCCCACCATTAGCATCTCATTTCTTGATGTTTTGCATTAAATCTGTTAAAATGCATAGCTAATCATTTGGGTTACTTTCAGAACTTAAAAACATAGAGAAGGTCAAGGAGAATGTGATAGGAAGATAGAGGGGAACATACTTGGCTGCTAACCAAAAGGTTGGTGGTTCAAGTCTATCCAGGGGCACCTCAGAAGAAAGGTCTGGTAGCCATGAGTCAGAATTGACATGACAACTCGTTATAGAATGCATGCTATTTTGGGGTTGATTATGCAAAGGTATATAAGCCAGAACCCCCACCTTCCAAAGACTTAGTGCTTAGTATAGAATCAGGAATGTGCACAGTCTTTGTTAAACGTTTGGAAACATCAGTGAATGGTGAAGGGAATAAGACACAGAGGTCAGTGGTTATATAAAACACACACACACACAATTGCTATTGAGTCAATTCCAGCTCATAGTAACCCTACACAACAGAGTAAAACTGTCCCATAGGATTTCCAAGGCTATAAATCTTTACAGAGAGTGGCAGGTGATTTTGAACCACCTAACTCTTTAACCACTGTACCGCCAAGCCAGTCTTAGACAACTCTTGAATAATCAACCAACAGAATACTGTGGAAAGATTAGACTATGGGCAAGTCGAGTATTTTGGAGGCTATAGACATAATACAATACTATTATCTGTATGGAGTCCTGGTGTGGCGCTATGGGTTAATGCACCAGACTGCAAAGCCATTGAACTGCAAGGTCGACAGTTCAAGCTCACCAGTCACTCCTCAGAAAACCTATACAGGGTCACTATGGGTCGGAACTGACTTGACGGCACTAAACAACAACAACAACAACAGCTGTATGCCTGATGCAACCAGTGGCGGTAAGTTTACACCACACTTAAATTGCTATGTGGTCAGCACTTCTCTTCTAGGATATCAATTCAATATCATGATATATCTGCCTGATTGCTGTTATTATTGTTGTGGTTGTTAAGTGCCATTGAGTGGGTTCCGACCCACAGTGACCCTGTATAGGGTTTCCAAGGAGCGACTGGTGAGCTTGAACCTCCGACCTTGCAGTTCAAACTAACTTTGTAGTCCAGCACATTAACCCACAGCGCCACACCAGGACTAGTTGCCATCATATTGAACCTGACTCATGGCAACGGTACGTATAACAGAATGAAATACTGCCTAATACCACTCCATCCTCAGGATTGCTCACTGATACCTTTCAACCTAACGGCTTGGCTTTCAGCACTATACCAGACAATACTCTGTGATCTGTAAGTTTCATTAGCTAATTTTCAGAAGTAGTTCTTCCTTACATACCTTAGAGTGAAAGCTCCCCAGACACCTATCTACCATGAGTGACCCTGATGGTATTTGGAATACCGGTGGCATGGCTTCCAATGTTGTAGCAACACACAAATTACCACAGGAATAACCAGCTGACAGAGGAATGGTGGCGTGCCAGATTGTCACTGCCCTGATCAGAAAATCAAGGACATACAGGTTCTGTAAACACGAACAGCACTAGGCACATCCTAGTGTGGAAAATCCTAGATGAATAGAAAGGAACTTGACTTTTCCATTTTGATGTTATTTAAAGTAATGCATATTTTCTGTTTTAGGTCGAAATAAGTAATGACATTGACCCTGAAATGCGGCTGCTGAACTTGAATTAGGAACAAAGCTCCCATCATCAGACTCTCCGTGGATCTGCCCCGTCTCAGTTTCCCTGCAGAGGAAGGACTGTGCCTCCTGCATTTCCACGAATCACGGAGTTCTTCAGTCACAGCTTATGTCTTATTAGCATTGTCACTAAATGAGCTGTAGGTACTGGGGTGGGGAGTTTTTTAGTCCTTTTCTTCTTATATGAATACTTGTAAATGATAAAAAGAAAAAAAAAAGGGTTATTAATTTTTTAACAATATTTCATGTGAGGCATGCAAATTTGTTTTTAAATGTTACCACCTTCTACAGTCAACTCTAAGAGAAATGTTAGTGTGTGTTGTTGAGAAATTATGTCAGTATTGCTGACTGTTGCAATTATTCTAGGCCTGATGGCTTTTGTGTTAGCAGACATTACCGTGGTTCCTAGGTCTGAAGGTAGATGTGTGACAGCTGATAAATAGGGAGAAATGGTGGGTCTGGCTTTCAGACTAAATATGGGTCATATATGCCACAAGGCCAAACAAGAAGTCCCCCTGTGTTCTTGACTTTCCAGAACCCAGAATACTATGATTATGGCAGTCTCAGCTTTCACATTCCTGTACAATGTCTTGTTCTTCCTGTGTTCTGATGCTCTGACATTACATATATATATATATATACATAGAGAGAGAGAATGTCCTGGTGCAGCGCTGTGGGTTAATGCGCTGGACTGCAAAGTCAGTTTGAACTGCAAGGTCGGAGGTTCAAGCTCACCAGTCACTCCTTGGAAACCCTATACTGGGTCACTATGGGTTGGAACCGACCTGATTGCACTTAACAACAACTCTGTATATATATATACATATACACACACACAGAGTCCTGGTGTGGCGCTGTGGGTTAATGTGCCAGACTACAAAGATGTTTGAACTGCAAGGTCGGCAGTTCAAGCTCACCAGCTGCTCCTTGGAAACTCTATACAGGGTCACTATGGGTCGGAACCAACCCAATGGCACTTAACAACAACAACAACACACACACACATATGGAGACAGAGAGAATCCTGATGTGGCACAGTAGGATAAGCACTGAGCTGTTAATCACAAGGTTGACAGTTCAAACTTACCATCTCAGTTGCTCCTTGGAAACAGGGTCGCTATGAGTCAGAACTGATAGGATGGCACTTAATAAAAACATGATATATACATACATACATATGTATGTATGTATGTACATATATATATAAGCGGTATAAAGGAGAATGAAATGATTAGTAGAACACCTTTGAATAGAATTTGAGTATCTCTGAGTTTCATATTTTCTACTTTTTAATCTCACTCCTAATACTTGGGTGAAATCAAAACATACAGCTTGTGGACCTATGAGACAGAAATCACCATCATTAATCTGCAATCAGGAGCTTTGCTTTTAAGAGAGTCTAAAGGAACATTAAAATAATGCAAAATGTTCTATAAATACTTCTACAGAAAATATTTACATTTATGCTACATCAACTTTTCTTTCTCCTATTACTTCCCAATACCTAAAAAAAAAAAAAAAAATGACATGGGGAATAATTTTTTGTGAAAAAAAATGACTGTCTTGGAAACAATATACTTGTTTTTTACCCACCCATGTATCTCAATTACTATTTCCCATATAAACATGTTTTTTCACTTTGGAGTATAACTGTAGCGAACCCTCCTAAAGACCACATAAAGTTGTGCATATACTTCAGAGCAGAGATTTTTAAGTTGGTCCTTGAATTTCTAAGAAGTCAGCTATAAACCACCTAACATTATATGCAAAATTCTGATATTTTGGTATATGGGTAGAGATTAGCATTTTTTCTTTTTGACTCTATAGATTTCATCAAACTCTGTCAAGCACCAAACTTAATGCTATGAAATCTGTGCTGTTTACTCCCAGATTGTGACAGCCATTCTGGGCTTATTGTGGGACTATCATACTAACTGGTGTCCCTGGGTGGTACAAATGATTAACATGCTGGGCTGCTAACCAAAACACTGGAAATCCCATTTCAGCCTTAGGCTGCTTAGAAAAAAGACCTGGGAATTTAATATTTAATCCAAAATATCAGCCATTGAAAACTCTATGGCGCACAGTACTACTCAATGATTTGCCATGACTCAGTGTTGACTCCATGGCAACTATTTGTTTGTTTGTTCTCTCCTAGTAATCCTTGGGTTGGCTGGTCCATCACTTTTTGCCCTTCTGGGAAAAATAAAATTCAAATTCAAAACGAAAAAGAGCTAGCAGGAACCTTGGAGATCATCAAATCCAGGCCACCCATTCCACAGGTGCGGAAGACTCGACAACTTGATAAATTTGTTTAGTGCTCTGTCCTTGTATTGAGGGCCAAGAGTTTTGACCAAGGGAAAGAGAAATTGGAGGGTACACATTTGGCTTTGCATTCAGTTCCATCATTGGAACCTTGGATGGTATTTAACATTTCAACACCAGAAATTTTCCTTATCTATAAAATGGTATTATAATACCTAACTTTCAAGATTGAGGTAAAGATCAGATGAAAAACAAAAATGTTCTGTAAACTGTATAGCACTCTTCAATTTTAAGAGATGATTATTACAGGATGATGTCAAAACAGCTGACGGGTCCTATGTAGAGAAGTTGCTGCACAACCAAGTGCTGGGACAAGCTGATGGGAACAATAAATCTCTCTTCTAAAAGGCAGCTAATAAAAAGTCTCCATGTTTAAAATAGTTGAAATCATGAGACAAAAATTTATTTATTTTTTCAGTTAAAAAATAACTTTCATTCTTTAAAACTAAATGCATGTTACTATGGAGAAAGTTAATAAAGTACTGAAAATATTTTTTAAATGTAAGACAGAAGGATAAAATTAGCATTTAAAACTATTACTTCATCACTTCCTGTGAAAATAAAAGGTTAACACTTTAGAAAAGGTTAACATACTGTTTCATCTTAATGTGAACTTGTACTTACTTCTAACATGCGTTGCAGTCCTAGATCTAACCTTACTGTAGATAAGTTTGAGGAAATCCTTACATTAGTAATTTTTCTATAAATAGGCAACTACTTTCTATGGTACATGTGCTCTATTTTAAGTCTTTCTCCAGCAAATAATGAAGTTACATTAGTTTTAAATCCCAACCCAAGCAATCCATACTATTTGTTCTAAAATTCTAAAATATTTGTGGTTGATTAGGAACAAGTTTTTCTGCTTCCTTCTCCCAGCTTTTCATCTCCCTGGTTACTTTTCAGAGACTCAGTGTACTTAACACAGAGGGTAAAAAGCAGTATTGAGTTGTGCAGTCACATTTGGCAGGTACCTACCTCTGGATAATTCTAACGTAACACCATCAGTATGTTTAGGTGGAAGCATTGCCAATTCTTGCAGATTTTGCCTCCTGCTTTAGGGAGTCCACTCTGCACTGTGCCTCATCCAGTAGTACTTTCTACAAAGATGCATTCACTCTACTCATATAATCTTGGCTTCTCCTTGTTCAAGTGTATGCCTGGTCAGAGCAAGGGAATAGAACACATACATCTCTTAGTCTGTCTTCACCTGCAATTCTAAGAAATCTGCTGCTCTAGGCTCAAATGCTGGAAACATGAAGAGAAAATATCCATGTCCCCATTAGCCTTTAGTACTGAACTGAAAGTAGAAGTAGACAAAGTAAAAATGAAAATGCAAAGCCACTCTTTTTCCTTTGTGAACCTTGCAGCTTGTAAATCTTATCCAATTCTTTGCTAGGCCAAGCCTTCTAACTTTTGAGAATGATTTGTCCTTTCTTAAGTAGCTTGCACTGACTGATAACTGTGTGGAGTCATGAAAATCTAGGATGCTTTTGAGTTTACCTTTTATTTCTTTCTGTTTCCAATCATATTTCAAGGCCAGCAGAAATTAAGCTGGGTAGCTGTAGGGAAGATTAGAGAATAACCAGGGGACCCATATTTTCTTAGAGTGTGGAACAATCCTATGGGCCTAAATAAAGGAGCCAGCCAACTTCAAGAGGCTAGATCTAAAATAATATGGCAAGGCTACCATCTGTCTCACTCAATGAATGGGACACTTCTGATTGAAAGGAATTTGTCTTCATTAGAACCAACTACAACACAGTCTCAGAGCTGAGGAAACCATCATGATTCTTTGCTAAATTGAGAAGCAAATAAAAACCAAAATTGCTCTTTTCAATCTCTGCAAATTAGAAAGGAATCTTGCCAAGAATAAACAGATCTTCATTTTATACTTAAATATAAGATATATGGTGCCTCAGGAATGTGGACACAATATAGAATGGGACACTCTGTTTTATTGTTTTGACCGTAAATACTCTTATCATTTCTGAATCACTCTAGTATGTAACTAGGAGAAATTTTACAGTTAATTCAAATTCCAATGTTCTATGTTGGTATTTTAACCCAAGATAATATCTGCATTCACGTGGTAGCTTAACTAAGTAAAAAAAATGTAAATAATTGATCTTTTTAATGTTGTTGTTGTTGTTGTTAAGTGCCATTGAGTCAATTTCGACCCATAGCAACCCCGTATAGGGTTTACAAGGAGCAGCTGGTGAGCTTGAACCGCCGACTGGCAGTTCAAATGGCTTTGCAGTCTGACGTATTAAACCATAGTGCCACACAAGGACTCCTGTTGTTGTTGTTGTTAAGTGCCATCGAGTCGGTTCCGACCCATAGCGACCCTGTACAGGGTTTCCGAGGGTGTAAATCTTTACGGGAGTAGAAAGCCTCATCTTTCTCCCGCGGAACAGCTGGTAGTTTCGAACCGCTGACCTTAAGGTTCGCAGCCCGATTCGTAACCACTACGCTACCAGAGCTTGTTTAGAGACCGTACATTTCTTTTTCTCTTGTTTTCTTACTATTTGAGAGATACTATACCCTTTGCTTGATAGAAAGTCTAGTGAAATGTCTAAGAACTGTTAAGAACTGTATTCAAATGTCTGTGAATAGGCTCACAATTTAAAGACGACATGCCCAGAAATAGAGCTGATCAAGGAAATGGTTGTTCATATGATATACAATGCAGAGGTATTTTAAATATGAGAATAATGCATTGATGAAAACATAATTATCCCCAAAATCGAATTCTTCCAAAGATTCAAAATGTGTGGGTAGCATCTCTCTTTTCCTCTAGTAAAGACTCAATTTCTTTATTGACAGCTAAGAAATCATTTCAAATGCCATTTCTGGAAAGTGTAGAAAACATCCTAGATACTGATATTTGTAGAAAAAATTGGCTTCGGGTAAAAAAGAATCATCATCCTTGAATTTGCATGCTTATAAAAGGCAAGAATTGTGTTAAATGCTATATATATATTTTTTTTTTTTTTTTTACATGTATCCTTTTATTCCTTTATCTATTTCACTCCCCTTTCTCTTTCCAGAAGGGGAGAGAGATGAATGACAAGTGAATAGGTAAATATTCACCTGAATTTGGGAGGCTGACTTACATTAATATATCTATACTGGAGATCCTGGGCTGAAACTGGGGAAGTTAAGTACATTCAAGCACTGATTAACTGACTTAGCAATTTTAGCAGTGCTGTGGCTACACTAACTTTTTTTTTGTTTTAAGTTTTTATTGTGAATTGACTGATAGTTTACATGGGAGAACATCAGCTTTACATTCATCCTATCATATTTCATTTCATTGCAATGATTACAATTCCCTCCATGCGTCATCATTCAACAGCATTTGCTTCCATTCCCTCTGTTTTTTTGTTTTTTGTTTTTTTTGGATGTACACCAAATTACTCAAGAATATATAACCATTCAAACAACCAAAGGGTATTCCCGGCACACCAGCACCCCCCGGCGGCCAGCACACAGCCCTTCTCCCTCCCTGAGTATTCAGAATCCCCAGCTGTTCCATCTCTCCACGTCATCATCTCTGCCTCCATCTCTGGTGTCACTGCTTCTCTGGATAGGAACACCCACTCCACTTTTCTCCCTTGATGGTCCCAGGATCCTCTGCTCCTGGACTGCAAGATCAACCACTCCCCTCCTTTTGTTATAAAGCATCTACCTTTACATTTGCAACTTGCACAGTCAATCCTGATAGCAATTATTCACTGTTGAACCACAATAGTCTTATCCCCATCTCCTTTCACCAGTCCCATCTAGACACGTTGGAAAATTGCTAAATATTTTTAATGAAATATTCTAAGAATTCAAAAATCTGCTTTGGCTTGAATGTCAGAGCTAAATTAATTAAAAATCAAAGGGACATAGAAGAAAGGAAAGAAGAAAAAAGGGAGGAAGAGAGGGATGAAAGAAAGAAACGAAGATGAATGAATGAGAGGGAAGAAAGGGAGCAGGAGGAACGGTAAGAATAATAAAAAATAAATGTGTACACAATATGAATTTGGACAGCAAATCCTGAACTCAGAGTCCTGGTATGGCACTGTAGGATAAGCACTGGACTGCTAACCATAAAGATGACAGTGCAAACCCACCAGCTGCTCCTTGTAAACCCTATACAGGGTCTCTGTGAGTTGAAATCAATTTAACAGTACTTTAACAACAATCTTTAACTCAAATTTTTTTTCTTGGATTTCTTGTTGTTGTTTTAATTAATTTACTAAAAATATTGAGTCATTTTTCATTTAGGGCATGATTTTTCTTTCATCTTTTGAATTGTTAAAACAATTTGAAGAAATCAATAATCTTCTGATTATTCTCATAGAATAGTCATCTTATAATTGGCCTCATAATCTTCCCAGTAGTTTTTCTCATATAACTTGCTTTGGTAAACAACTTTCTCAGTCTATATTAGTTTGGATTAGGTTTACCAAAAGTGACACACACACACAAAAGAAAGAAATGAAAATGACAGTGGCTTAACTAAAATAGAATGATTTTTCTGTTAATATTTCAAAATTCTGGAGATAAGCTCAGAGCTGAACTCTGAGCCATGTAGTGAGTCGAGACCCAGGCTTCTTCTATCTTCTTTCTTAATTTTGTGTGGCTGCCATTTTCAAGACCATGACATGACTCAAGCTGGTATCCTAAGTTCCAGCCATTGCTTTTTAGTTTAGTCACAGATGGAAAATGGTCAGAGATGGACACTTCTTTCCTTTAAGGACATTTCCCAGAAGATGCTCACACTATGAAGGAGCTTCAAAAGTTTGTGGAATAATAGAATTGAAAGATAATGGAATTGTCACAGAAACTTTTTGAGCTCCCCTTATTTTTGCACACTTACATCTCATTGGATAAAACTTGGTACCGCCCTGCCCCCACACAAAAAAATTTTTATGTATCTATCTATGTATGTATCTATGTATCTATCTATCTCTATTTATCTATATCTATATATCTATATCTATATCTAGAGTCCTGGTGTGGTGCTGTGGGTTAATGCGCCAGACTGAAAAGCCGTTTGAACTGCAAGGTCAGCGGTTCAAGCTCACCAGCTGCTCCTTGGAAACCCCATTCAGGGTTGCTATGGGTCGAAACCAACTCGATGGCACTTAACAACAATGTGTGTGTGCATGTGTGTAAGGAAAGCTAAGAATTGGAGTCTTTATTCATGGTAACCTTCAGTCCATGAAAGAAATTAAGGGCTTTGTTTCTGAGTAAGGGGTAATGACATATTGAATACTTAGTGGTCTGTGCCATATTTGTTGTTGTTAGATGTCATCAAGTTGGTTCTGACCCATAGTGGCCCTATGTACTACAAAACAAAACACTGTTCAGTCCTGTACCATCCTAACGATTGCAGCTACACTTGAGCCCATTGTTGCTGCCACTGTGCCAATCCATCTTTTTGGGGGGTCTTCCTCTTTATCACTGTCCCTTCACTTTACCAAGTATGAGGTCCTTCTCCAGGAACTGGTCCTTCCTGATAATATGTTCAAAGTGTGAGAGATGAAAAAGAAGTATGGCTACCTTGGCTTCTATGGAGCATCTTGGTTGTCCTTATTACAACACATATTTGTTTAATCTCTGGCAGTCCCTGGTACTTTTAATATTTCACTCCACAGTATAACTCAAATGCATCAATTCTTCTACAGTCTTCCTTATTCACTGTCCAACTTTCACATGCATATGAGGCTATGGAAAATACCATGACTTGGTTCAGGTGCACTTTAGGCCTCAAATGAATTGGCATAATTTCCTTAAAAAATATTTTCATTTATTTAAATTATAATAAGTTATAGAAAAAAATACATATCTTCTTCAGTGCTGTGAGGAACATAGTCACCAACTCTGTGAAATGAGAATATCTATCTACTTTTGTTTTTTTATCCAATCTTTATAATTGTTGTTGTTGTTGTTAAGTGCCATCGAGTCGGGTCCGACCCATAGCGACCCTGTACAGGGTTTCCGAGGGTGTAAATCTTTACGGGAGTAGAAAGCCTCATCTTTCTCCCACGGAGCAGCTGGTAGTTTCAAACCGCTGACCTTAAGGTTCGCAGCCCGATTCGTAACCACTACGCTACCAGAGCTCCTTAATCTTTATAATTAGAAGGGGGGAAAAAAGCTGTGGTACTAGTTCCTTCTATGTTTCCCATAATTCTAAAAAATATACTTTGGAACTTGAATCTAAAGTTAAAGAGCCAAATTGTTTGGCTTCACTATCTTGTTACAAGAATAAATGAATTGATCTACAGTCTTGGAAACCATACACAGGGTCGCTATGACTCTGAACCCACTTGAAGGCACCTAACAACAATGGTTATAACACGTCAACAATCTTATTTTGGCATTCTTGTCTAAACTGAGTTGTTGTGTCATTGTTATTTCACTCAACACAAATACAATGGACATTAGTGCTTAGGAAAATGGTAACTGTCACTGGTGATTTTGCCCAGCTTGGTTGACCTGCTCATGTTGTACACACACATCTGCACACTTTTGCACTTGACTACACCCTTTTCTAAACAATTATATTGTTAAAATGTGCTATACGACCCATTCTGTTAAAAGATAAATGATGTAAGATTACGGAGTGACTGTTGTTTTCAAGTGCTGTCTAGTCGGTTCCAACTCATAGCAACCCTGTATAGGGTTTCTGAGGAGACACTGGGGAGCTTGAATCGCCCACCTTGATGTTCAAACCAATCTTGCAGTACAGTGCATTAACCCACAGCACCACACCAGGACACCCGGGAGTAATTAGTGAAGTTAAAAGAAATAAGATGGTGAGTATAATGTGTATTTGACTTCTGGAAGATAAAATTTTGAGTTGAAAAGGATCTCAGCAATTCCATTTGCTCTGATTACAAATGAGGAGACTGTTGGTAACAGTTGTGGGGGTTTTCTCTGTGTTCCATCAGGTCTACTATGTGAATACTCAGTCCATTCTTCTTTCCTTTACATTCCGTAGCCATCAGCAGGTGCTAGTCTGGATTAAACCAGGCCTTTGCCTGTTGCTGGCACTCTTAGGCCATTTTAGCCTGAGCTCATTCAGCAACTGTCATCCAGTCCACAGGCAGTGCCAGGGAGACACCTGCTGTTTGAATTGCTCCCTCTTCACCTTCCTTCCACTGAGGTCTGAGCATTAGAAAGTCTCTTTGCAGTGGACTTTCATCTTACCATTTTGTATTCTCAGGGCAAATAAGAAATTGCAGACCTCAGAGAACTGTGCTTCTCAAAACATAGAAGAACACAATCCTGGCTATCTTCTTTCTTTACTCTTGATTTAAACCTGTTGAGTTTTCCCTAATCAGGGAAAGAGTTTACTTTTAACTGCTACATGACAGTCCCTTTTATAGAGCTTTGTTCCATTGCTGAAAGTCACTTTTTAACTGCCTTACCTAGTTTCATGTCTTCTAAACATCTTTTTACAAAGAAGATGTCTCTCTTCCCCGCAGTCTTCTTAACTCTATGTTAAGCCTAAAGAAGCAGTTGTTGGATGAAGTTTTATAAAGTAACTTCCTAGGATTACTTATTTATTATGAAACCAATAGCCTAATCATTGCATCTGTTCTGATGGTATTAAAATAATGACATTGCAAATGAGTATTATACGTGTTGATGTTAATTAGCTTTCTGTTTTCTTGTTCAGAACTTGCTTTGTATGAGGCAGCATTCTCTTTGTACCATGCAGAGTAATTATTAACCATCACATTTAATCTAATAATTCAGCCAATATTTATAAGTATTTATTTAGGTTACTTTATAGCTCTCATTTTTGTCATTCCTCAAAACAAGAAAAAATGGTTTTCTGTGCAAGATAATTTTAGGGAAAATATAATGCATAGAGGACCCAATTAAACATCTTTAAGGAAGGCAATTTGGGGCAATTTATGTGGCATGCTTTAGTTGTTTCTGTAGGATAAACAAAACCCATTAATTCCATTTTGTTTGGTGTGGTGGATTAAAAATATTCAGTTGATTGGCTTTTGAAGTTTCTAACATTCTGAGAAACCCCATTGGATTACAGAACTCAGATATCTAAAGTTGACACAGAAATCGAATTGCTTGCCGCTCTGTACAGCTCCCTAAGTGCTCCTAGGCCTACAAAGGCTTTGCTCTGAAGTCTCTGCGCTAAGTCACTTCAGTCCCATTACTCTTTGTCAAGAAGTGAGTTTAGGTAGTGGCTTCAGGGGAAGATTGAAAAAGTGATCTCCTGGTCCTTTTATTCTTTCTTCATTTGTTTCATGGTGCTTGAGCCTCCTATTTCTGTATCTATAAATATGATATGCCATAATAATTACAACCTCTCTAGAACTGGAGAGTTTTCATTAAGGTTTTCCTACGAATCTAAGATGCCATGGGATCAATGCTAGCCGCATACAGCATTACAGTATCAATGACAATTATAAGAAGACCGTGTCTCTTTTTTCTCAAAAATGTATATACTCCATTTTTGTATTCTGTATAACTCAATGCAAATTTGGGTCTTCACACTTCAAAATCCTTTTAAGTTCTTAGGGGGGAATCTTAAGTGAAAAATATTAATATCTATGTCAGTTCCTGAAGCAAAATGTTTGACACAGAATAATAACTGAGCTATTCTCATTCTGTGGTGTAGATGTAGGGGTGTGAACTCCCTCAGAGACCTTACAATCTGAACACACCAAGGAATTTCTGCCATTTCAGGTAAAAAGACAAAAAGAAAAAAATAGTATCTGCTCAGTTGTGTTTACTTTTCACCTTTTTCTGAGACTTCTAATGTATGACATAAACTCTGCTAGCTGGCAGCCTCATCTGTCCACAACAGAGCTGAGAACTAAAAGCTAACAAAAAAGTCTTCAACAACCCCAAAGATGATGGTGGTTATGTGCCATGGAGTAAGTTCCAAAACTTATCAATCTGTATAGGATTTCCAAGGTTATAAATCTTTACAGGAGCAGAAAGCGTCTCACCTCTCTCCCACAGAGCAGCTAGTAGAGTCGAACTGCTGACCTTCCATTTAGCAGTGGAGCTCATAATATACCACACTAACAGGGCTCCGTAACAACCACAATAGGCTTTACAAAATCCATACTCCAAAATTCCTGAGCTTTGATTCATAAGACTGTTTAGTCCTTCATTTAAATTCTATTTCCTCTTCACTTATACTTGTGTTTAAATATCATTATTTAAAGTTTTCAGGTACCTAAAAGCACAGTCCTGGTGTGGCGCTGGAGAATAAAGCACTGGACCACAAAGTCAGTTTGAACTACAAAATCAGTGGTTCAAACTCACCAACCACTCCTTGGAAACCCAATACAGGGTTGCTGTGAGTCAGAACAGACGACGGCAATAGATTAGAAGGAGAAAATTAGAAAGGGGGATAGGATATGAAATAGGCAGAAATACTTACAGAAATTAAATGTATTAGAGGCTTCAAAGAGTTTGTGGGAAAATGGAATTAAGAGATAATAAATTTTTCCCATAAACTTTTTGAAGCCCATAGTATTATGTCTAACTTGGAAGAAAAGAGAGAAAGAGCAAATATAAAACTCCAAGCCACTTAAGCAAATACTCAGCACAGCCTACAGGAAACATTGTACTGTTTGACATTGTGATGAATCCAGAGTATCAATGAAAAATTTGTGTGAGTTAGTATCGTACTCAAGATACTTTCCCTTTATCTGTCCTAAAATGACTATAATTATTGTTTTGATTTTTTTTTAACAATAATAACATGCTTTATTGTCATCTGGCAGAAAATTTTTCTAATAACCATACAGATTTTTAGTGCCTTCAGTTTTAGAATTAGCCTTCAAATGTATCATTTCTGTGCCCTGAGCAACCTGTACAATATGTAGCCTTGTGATGAATCTGATCTTCTTAAATAATAAGGTTGATGTGAATTAAATTTAGAGAAATGCTCAATCTAAAATAGCTAAAATAAAGATGCATAGGAATTTCAAAAGGGTAAGTCATCCAAAGTAATACTAAAGGCATATTCTTCAATGTTATTAATGAGAAAGAACCATGTTATAATGAGATGCAGTTTCTGGGGGGAGGGGGGAGTAGAATTTTTAACATTCATTTAACTATGAATTAGCATACTATCATTGTTAAGCATTGTGGAGTCAGTTCCAACTCAAAGCCACCCTCTATAGGGTTTCTGAGAAGTAGCTGAACTACCAACCTTTCAGTTAGCAGTCCAGTGCTTATCCTTCAGTGCCATTAGTTATCTGGAATTTTCTCCTTTCATAAAACTGATCTCATCTGTTATTTCCCTAATTGTTTGTACAGGGTGAGTCAAATATTATATGCACTCTGGCTGTAGAATTTATTTTTATTAACTTTTAGAAAAGGAAAATACATCATTTTTTCAACATAGTCTCCTTGCTTTTCAATACACTTTGTCCATCTGTCAACAAGCTTTTGTATTCCCTTATTTAAAAAATGTTTTAGGCTGAGCTGTAAGCCATAAATGTCCCACTGTCTTCATTTCTTCATTAAAGTTGAATCTTTGTCCTCAAAAGGTTGCTTTCAGGGGACCAAATAGGTGAAAGTCCAAAGGAGCATGGTCAGGACTATAGGGAGGATGCTTTAACACCTCAAAATGAAGTTTTTGCGAGTGTCAACAGTGTGAGCAGAGGTATGTGTATGTATATTGCCATTCAAGATCCCAAAGTCTTAGAGAGCTGCCCGCTGAGCTTAACTTGAAGTTTAGGCTTCAGCTTGTCAGAGAGCATCTCACTGTAATGAGGACTTGTTGACTGCTATACATTTTTCCTGATAGTGTTCCAGTATTGGCCCTTGAGAATCCCAGAAAACTATAAGCATCAACTTTTCAACTGATTGTTACTTTTGAACTTCTTCTTGGTTGGAGATTGAGAATTTTTCCATTCCATACTCTTAAGCTTTTAGTGATGAATCCATGTCTTGGCACCAGTAACGATTTTTTTTAAAGAAACTTTTACCTTCCTTCCAATATCGATCCAAATTTTGTTTGCAGATGTCCAAATTCTTCTGTTTATGTTTTTTTGTGAGTTGTTCTTCTGTGAGTTGTTTCAGTACCAATCTCACATAAACTTTTCAAAACCTGTGGATTATTTCATAGGCAGAGCCATGAATGATTTGAAAATGGTTTGTCACATAGTCCACTGTCACTTGTCTATTCAACAAAATCATTTCACATGCATGCTCAATATTGTTATCAGCCATGGATGTGGACAGGGAAGGTTTGTGGATAGTTTTAAACTCACCCTCGTAGAATGTTCTGATTTTTATTTTCAGTAGCAAAGATATCAATGTCCTAGGATATTTTCCAAAAACAATAGAATTTTGCAGAAAACAGGGTTCAGATTTCTTCTTTAACTTTGGGAAGTAGTTTTCCTCCACAATGCCTGCCTTCAATTACCAAGGTAAACTTACTTCCTGTCACATTCTTTACCTGTCAGCACTCTGAAAAAAGAAAACTTTTCTAGCCATTGCTATTGTTGTTAGTTGTTGTCAAGTAGGTTCTGACTTATGTCAAGCACAACAGAACAAAATCCTGCCCAATCCTGTATCCTCTTCATGACTGTTGGTGTATGCTCACGTTCATTTTTGTGCCCATAGGGACTCATCTCCCAACAGTACACCGGACAATGTTCTGTTGGGATCCATAAGATTTTATTTGGCTAATGTTAAGAAGTAGCTCACTAGACCTGTCTTTCTAGTTAGCCTGTAAACTCTTCTGAAACCTGTCCACCATGCGTGACCCCACTGGCATTTGAAATACTGGTAGTATAGCTTCCAGTATCAAAGCAACACATAAGCCACCAGACTGACAGACAAGTGGTGGTTTTTGTTGATGTTACTGTTGTTGTTGTTAAGTGCGGCCGAGTCAGTTCTGACTCATAGCAACCCTGTATAGGATTTCCAAGGCTTTGAATCTTCATGGGAGCAGAAAGTCTCATTTTTCTCCTGTGGAGCAAGCTGACGGGCACACACCACACACCTTGTAGTTTGCAGTCCAATTCTTATGATATGGAGCCACCACGCTCCCTGTTTGAGACTTCTTGTTGTTGTTAAGTGCTGTTGAGTCAGTTCCGACTCATAGCAACTCTGCGTAGGGTTTCTGAGGATTAGTTGGTGGGCTTGGACACGGATTTTTTTGTTTGCAGTCCAGTGCTGATCTTACAGCACCACATCAGGACTAGATCATATTATTTCTTCCTCATTCATGGATGTTTGTTCTTTGCTGTGTAAAACTGACAATACCCAGATGGTACCATTCATGAAGTCCCCTGCAGAACTGACCATAATTGCATTTGGTAAGAAGCTACATAAATGAGGTAAGATTGGATGGTCTTCATCAGACCACATCATGTGCCAGTATCTACTAGTGGCAAGTTATGGCTATTGCATCTTTTAAAAAGTATCTCTACTGAGCAACTACGAGTCCAGTAGTGTGTAAGCTGAGATGTAAGTAAAATGATAGCAGAATGTCTGCTCACAGGAGCAGTTGTGACACAGTGTATTAACCTGCAAGCCCCGGAACAAATGACTGCTAGTACTCTGGACAAGCTAGACTCTGATGGGTGTTGTCATGACTCCCCTTCTCCCAGAGTCTGAGTCTCATTAACCCTAGGAGGATTTACAACTTCATTCTGTCTCCCTATACATGCCTCACACCCTTTATGAGTACTCAAGTAACTGGGGAAATGATGAAAACATCAAATATACAGCTTTTTCTTGAGAAATTTACAGTTGCTTTCCTTGGGCTCTGCTTCTGGAAACACCTGTTAAAGTCTCATAAGTCGGCCTGTTCACTGGGACAGAAGTGTGCCTCATTTGTTGTGAATCTGGATGAATATCTTCTTTTGAGCAAATCCACACAATGAGTCATGTATTGCTCAGGATCTGAGAATAAGAGATGCCAGAATTGCCATCACAGATTTTACACCAACCAATGCAAGTCTAAAGGACCTCTGAATGTGCATTAAGATGCTGTCTTCTGACAAAGGCAATTGTGGCCAGAACTTGTTTCAGTGATATCATCAAACATTGTCTTGATACCTCTTTAGGCATCCAAGGATAGCCTAGCTTCACTGCTCAGTGTCTAAATGAGACCCATAAAATACAATTAAAAGTAACAAAACTCACTCAAAGAGCAAAAGCCATGCTCAGAACAGTCCCCATGCAATTCTAGTATAATTGCATAGATCACTTAGCACATAATTATTGTTTCTGAAAAACTAGATATTGATATTATTCTCAAGAGCACGATAGCCGTTATTTCGACAGTGAAAATGATTCTCAACCTCTTTTGTTGTTGTGACCAACAGTATGCTAGTTTCCTTGTTCTCACATTTGTAATGTCAACTATGCCCTCTAATGGAAACTACTAGAAGTACCTACAGAATTTCATTGTATTTCAAAGACAAAGATCTGCTGGTAAGAGTACACAGACATTGTTCCTCTTTTACTATTTCTACATGTTTTTACCTGTAACATCTTGGCCAGCAGAAGTCATTAAAAAATCTTTTGACCTTTAGCAACTCTTTTGCTGCTTAACAATCAAGGCATGTCTCAATCTTGACATTGGAACTCATTGTAAAAATTTTAAATGATATTTTGTACCAATATGAATTTCTACTGCCCCATAACACTGTGTAGTGATTTCACTGTATATTAACTCCTTTTCTACTGGATTTTAAAACTACCAGGTATCCATTACTTGAAAAGGTTGGATCCAATCAATCAGTGGTAGTCTGTAAAAAATGAATGTCTTTTTTGGTATCTAAAGTAATAATTAGACTTGTTTACACATTTTCTTAAATATTTTTTGTGTGTATGATACATGTATATTATACTCACATTCTTAAATGACTGGAAAGTGTTATTTAGTGGAAACTACATACATTTTTTAAATGTCTCTATGGACTCTCTGATTCTGGGTAAATTTACAATGAGTTAGCAGTAATGGATTATTCTTTTTAATTATGGATAAAAATGTACATTGAAGTAGATGATGGCTATTGTTTTTAATAAGCTTTTTCCCCCTAGTAATATGTGTTTATTATAGTAAAATTGAAAAATACATGTATCTTTAATGTTCCCACATTCTTCAGACTGTAGGGGGTCACCCCATGAAATCTTATACAAATAAAAATTAAGCCCTAAGTGGCATGACTATGAGGAGCAAGTCCTTTCCCCCAAGAATTTCTAGAGACCTCACCAGAGGGCTTAAATGTTGCACAAATCCACACAGGTTGTCCCTTGTCACTACAGACAGCTGGTCAGACCTCTCTGTCAAAACTTCTTATCACTTCTTGGACTCACTCCCAGCGGTCTCTTCCCATTGTATGAATTCAGATGCCCTTTCATTTCCCAACAAAGCTGAAATAAACTTTTGGAACTAATAACTTTTACTAAGGTTTGATGGCAAATAAGGGGAGTGAATCCCAGAACAAGAAAAGCCTAAGAGTGGGTCCAGAGGTGAAGTACCCAGTAAGTAAATGTAAGCACAGGCTTACTTGTGCTTACTAGGCTATAGTGAATATTTTCACTTTTTTTTTCCACCACATCAAAGATTCTGTTTATAGATATGATTGGCATGGTCTCTTTCCCAACCCCACAGTAGCTTCCATATTTTCAAATGTACATACAGCCCCTGGCAGTGAACAGTAATGCTCTCTGAGGTTGTGAACAATATGTTAAATTGTTAACTACAGAGTAGTAAGTAAGTACAAGTCCTTATTTATTGGGAAATCTGGAATTCAGATACATTCCAGGCACATTCATCCTTGTGTGTGTCTGGAATGTATCTGAACATTCCTCACAGGGCTGGTGTCCATCAGCAATTCTTAGTAATAAAGGAACTGCTGCTACCACATGGTGAGTTGAGGGTTGAGAGATGGTAATGGACACTTTGGGTTTCTTCATTGCCTCCTGAACAGGAAAGGTACTCTTCACCTCACCCTAACCAGGAAGCAATGTTCCTTTAATGTCAAATTCATCTCCACCAAGATTAAGAGACTACTGTGTTGTTTGCATTATTAATAAGATACCTAACTTCTGATCTGAACCAGCAGCATAAGGATTCTGTCCCCAGATTTCACCTTCCCAAGTATAATCAGTTGCCATCAAGTTAATTCCTACTCATGCAACCCCATGTGTGTTGGCTTGCACTCCATAGGGTCTTCAATGTCCAATTCTTCAGAACTAGGTCACCAGATCTTTCTTTCAAAGTGCTGCTAAGGGAACGTGAGACTCCAAGCCTTTGGTGAGCAGCCTCACCTGCTAACCATTTGCACCTTCCTGCTCCATTTAGAACTCTTTACCAAGAATAGTGAATGGCTATTTGCCTTAAACCAATGACTGACTAAAGCCTCACAGTGGGTTCATCCCCAGAAAATAATTGGGGAAGAGGAGGAGTGGGTTCCATGGGAACTTTATGTACCATCACTGCAATTTTTCTATAAATCTAACACTGTTCTAAATTTAAAGTTTTATTTAAGTAAAGGGGAGAGGATAAAATTTTCTGTACCATATCCCAGACTTTAAATTTATAGAAACAGCATAAAAGATTATGAAGGATCATAAAAAAGTCAAATATACTCAAGTCTCAGAGAGCACTTATCTCCATACAAACAAAATAAAGAAAACAATTAAATTGCTGATCTTGTTATCTTTTCCCTTATATTAGCATTTGAATTCTTATGCCTAGTTGAAAAATTGAAATCATTAGATGCTTGAGGTCAATTTGAACAGCAGGGTCGGCAGTTCAACCTCACCAGCCACTCCTCAGAAACCCTATACAGGGTCACTATGAGTTAGAACCAACTCCACGGAACTTAACAATAACATAATCTAATTATGGATATGAATTTAAATAGCAGCCTAGCTAGCATATGAAGGTAAGTTTAAAAGTATTGCTTCTGAGGTTCTAGTTCATATACGGCACACAAAACGTGTTACACATGTCTCTGCAGTTGGTGGAAGGCTGCAGACAAGTTCTCTCAGTAACAATTTTGTCTTCAGCTCCTTAGGGTTCCTTTCAAAAAAAGGTCATACTAAAATAAAATAAAAAACAGTAGTGTCCAAGGGGATCTGCTGGTCCCATTAAATTTAAGGCAAGAGATTAGCTCAACAGACTGTAGTAAATATTATTTTGCATTCCAAAAGAGTCACTTCAATAGATTTTTCTCAAAGTTTCATCCTATTGTTTTTTAAAATGACAAGTGGGGACTTCTTACAAAGAATTTTTTAAAAATTAAAAATTATGTTGATGAGAAAAAGACCAGGAAAGTTGAGCCAAGGAATTTTTTTTTGCCATTGTAACAATGTTTCTACTTGCTCTTAGAGAGTTGTTGTTAAATGCCATAAAGTGCTTATCCTACAATGCCACACCAGAACGCCATAAAACTTCATTGTTCTCTTCTGGGACAGCTGTCATTCACAATCTAGTGGTTATTGTATGGCGCCCCCACACTCCCTCTTTGAGGGTAGCAAGGGCTATTCCAGAAGAATTTCATAAACCTGATCCCATTCACCCTACAGCCCTGATAGTGTTCCTTCATATTTCTTTTTTCCCCCCAAACTCAACATTTAAAAGGAAAATGAGTCTCTCAAGGATGCCAAAACTGTCCTTTTGATGTGGTGTAAATCTTTCAAAATAATAACCAGGGCCTTATTATGAAGAATTTTTTAAAAAAACTGAAAACTACGTTGGTGAGAAAAAGAGCAGGAAAGTTGAGCCTAGAGTTTTTTGTTTTTGGTTTTTCCGTTGCAACCATCTATGTACTCGTTCTTTGAGGGTAGCAAGGGCTATGCCGAGGAGTAGTTGATGGGTTTGAACTGCTGACCTTGTGGTTACCAGTCCAGTCCTTATCCTACAGCGCCACACTGAAAGTCTAAATCATAGGCATAGATGTTAGTACTTAAAACACATATTTTGAGGAGACATTCTATCTATAATAAGTACTACTGGTTTATAGAAGTCCTAGTGTGGGACTGTGGGTGCTTTAATGTGCTGGACTTCAAGATTGGTTTGAACTGCAAGATCAGTTGTTCAAGCTTACCAGCTGCTCCTAGAAAACCCTATAAAGGGTTGCTATGAGTCAGAACCAATATGACAGCACTTAACAGCAACTGATTTGTAAATTATCAAGAATTATATCTTAACATCTTACCTGGGATCTCTCCTAAATCCACCAGTTTATGGTTTCTGAAAGCTACTTTCTTCTACTTTTTGAAATTGTTCTTGTGGATTACCTACTTTCTGTCTTCTGGTACCTTTCATCTGAATTTACTAAACTCACTAAGTTCTTGCCTGCAAGAATAACCTCATTTATTCTCATTTATTCCATCTTTGGATAAGTAGTCATTGAACCTTTACAAAGTGCCCAATACCATGATAGGCTCTGGGGTTCACCCACAAGCAACAGAGATAAAATTACTCCATTCATTCAAGGGGTTCAGATTTTGATTCTCAGTACCTTGAAAGAATGCTTTTGGAGAAACCAGCTAGGTCTTTTCTTCATCTATGTTATTGTTAGATGCCGATGAGTTGTTTCCAACTTACAGCCACCTAATATACAACAGAGGAAAACAATGTCCAGTTCTATACCATCCTCACAATCATCGTTACACTTGAGCCCATTATTGCTGCCACTGAGCCAGTCCATCTCATTTGGGGTCTTCCTCTTTTTTGCTGACCCTCCACACTACCAAGCACCCATATGGGAATTCAAGTAACAGTTGCCAGTGTATGTTAAAAGTTGCCAGTAAATGGAGATGTGCTAGCCATCAGCCATTGGCAATTATAAAATGTCCTAAAGAAAGGATTAAAGAGAGTTTCTAGTGGTATGGTTTCCCACAGCCCTCAAGGAATTCACCTCTTAGTGGAGAAGCAAATCCAATAGTTACATGAAAATATAAAATTGAAGCAAACCAATAAGTATTTTTTTTTAAGTTCACACTATAATAAGTGTTGTCAAAAAAATTAACAGTGATTTTGTGATACATAATCAATGGAACTAAAAGCAGGGACTGAAGAAGATATCTGTATACTGATGTTCATTGCAGCATTATTCACAATAAACAAAAAGTGAAAACAACCAAGTGTTCATCAATAGATGAGTGAATAAACATGAGCAAAACCTTGCCTATTCACAAAAGGAAATATTACTCAGTTATAAAGAGAAATGAAGTTGAAGAAGTCCAGGGCAAGACTGCAGAGTAAGTAGACATGCTGAGCCAACCCTCTGCAACAAAGACAAGGGAGACTGAGTGAAGCAGACACAGATGGAGATCCTGGAACCCTGAGTATCAGAGTTTAGGACAGAAAAGTGGAGTGAGTGTCAACTGGAAGAGGAAACTGAACAAGTGCAGTGAAAGAGAAGAAAAACAGATGGAGTGTGGGCTGGAATGGAGTGATAACAGCCATCTTGCACTTTTGCAAGTGGGTGCAGTTCTGCCTTGTTCACAGGCCCTCCTGTTAGACAGGGACATGGCCAGTCCTGCCCTTGCCAACACAGTAGCCAGTGGCACGCACTACTGCATAGCCTATGTTCTGCTGGGGGTCCGGTGCTTGGTATAGTGTTCCTGCTTCTGGTGGTGGGTGAACCCATCCTGACCTATGATACACAAACAGTGAACACTTTCAGTCTCTACCACATCCACCAGGAGACAGGTGGTAAGTGCCTGAGAGCACACCAGTATACACTGATCAACTAAATATAAATACGACCCAACAAAGTCTTGGAGAAAGCAGACAATTTCAGCTTACACAAAGAAACAAGACAGAACGCCTCAAACAATTCACCAAAATACAGTCAGAAAATAGAATATCAGAAATTATATTGGAATTTACCTAAAAAGGAATAAAAGGATGCTAATTAGGAAACTTCAGTGGATTGGTGGAAAGACTGAGAAAATTACAGGTGAAATCAAGGAAAACACACAAAACTATGGAAAAAAATCAGAAAACAAATTGACAAAATAATTGAAAATATGGGAGCCATAAAAAATCAGCAATTAACCTCGGCCAGAGATTAAGTTCCTCTGTGAACTTGGTTGAACCTCAGCATAATGATCCTGCTTGGTCGTCTTAGAGCAGGTGGTGGTCTGGCAACATCTTGCGTGTGGGGTCCCCAGC
>NW_006408554.1:18415069-18416723 GCF_000296735.1 Chrysochloris asiatica | reverse complement strand
GCCCTGGATACCCACAGATAAATGTAAAAACCTTCCCTAAAAGCCGAGACTGTAAATTCCAAAAAGGCAAAGTTTTTCCCAAAAAAAAAAAAAGCTAAAGAGGATAGAGAGAAACTCTGTTAACTGATGGTATGTAACTCTGTTAACTGATGGTATGTGGAGGGGATTATAATCATGTAATGAAACAAGGTATATGAATGTTTGAATGTGAAACCGATGATGTGCCCTGAAAACTTTCACTCAATCCACAATAAAAATCTTAAAAAAAGAAAAAATCAGCAATTAGAAAGCCAGATTAACACTAAAACGTCAGAAATAGATAATACACTGAAAGGACAAAGAAGTAGAACTGGATCAATGGAGAGCTTAACTGTTGAGCTTAAAGAAAAATCTCTCAATAATCATTTGCAGGGGTGGGGAACATCCAGTATGTTGTTGTTGTTAAGTGTTTTCAAATTGGTTCTAACTTACAGCGACACTATAAGATTTCCTAGAGGCTGGTGAACTTGAACTGGTTCAAAACTGACCTTGTGGTTCAAATCGACCTTAAGGTCCAGTGCATTATCCTATGATGCCACGCCAGGACTCCATCACATTGGTGGTGGTGGTTATGTGCCATGGAGTCAGTTCCGACTCATAGCAACCCTGTATAGGGTTTCTGAGACTGTAAATCTTAATGGGAGCAGAAAGCCTCATCTTTCTCCCATGGAACTGATGGTATTTTTGAACTGCTGACTTTGAGATTAGCAGCCCAATTCATAACCACTACGCTACCAGAGCTCCTTAGGGATGAGTTAATTAAATGTTTGACCAAATATAGAAAGTTAATTTTTAAGTTGATAATTTTGTATGGCCCATGAATGATATAAATTTTGGCAGGAAAATAGTTCGCCACCCTTGCTCTAAAGTATTACGAAATATAGAAGAGTAAGTCATAGCTTATAAATGGAATTACATATATAAAACTCTGAAAGAAAAAAACTTGCTAAGAAAGAATCATATATCCATCAAAACTGCCTATTAAATACGATGGCAAAATTAGGTCATTTTCAGATAAACAGATAATAGAAGATTTTGTGATAAAACAAAAACAGACCAACCTTACAGAAACATACTAATGGGAGTTCTTTGGATAGTGAACCAATAGCAGCAGACAACATCCTGAGACTAATATACATAGCATATCACCTAGATTCAAGCCAGAGATCAAAGGTTGTGAAGTTAAACCAACTTACAAGACTGAAAACAGAGAACCAGAGATACAGATGAAACAGCAACAATAATAACAATAACAACAAACAAACCAAGTAAAAAGAAGGCACAATCCAATTATAGGGATGAGAACTTCCAAATGAAGTGGAAATCAAATAGTTTTCAAGAATAAATAAAAATAAATCTAACTGTAACTCTAAAAAGGAGACCAAGCCTTACTCCTAGACCTTGCCCAAACTTACCCCTAACACTAACACTAGTCCTAGCCATAAATCCTTACTCCTACTCCACACCCCACACACAATGAATGAAATGAAACTCTGAAATATGTTACAAAATGAATAAATTTTGAAAACAAAATGCTAAATAAAATAAATAAGTCAAACACAAAAGGAGAGATAATATATGATTACAATGATATGAATACTAGAATAGGCAAATG
>NW_006408554.1:18390693-18413911 GCF_000296735.1 Chrysochloris asiatica | reverse complement strand
TGTGGCTATGCCACTGACTCTAGGCTATATATATATGTTTTAACACAAAAGTTTTAAAGATAGGGAAAAGATGGATGTGAGATGGTTAGTGTACCTTAGATGAAAGCATTGCCTCTCCAAAACAGTATCTGAGATGAGACCTGAAGAACAAGGAGTCAGTGATTCAAAGAACATTAGGAAAAGCCATCTAGCCTGAGAGGAGAGACAGTGAAAAGTGGCGAGATGGGAAGTGATCAAGGAACAGAGAGTAGCCTTCTGTAATTGTATATAGTGAGTTCAGGGGAGAGTGGTCACAAGATGAGGTGGGAGAAGTAGGAGGTAAGAAAGAGCTGGATCATTCAGCGCATTCTAGGTCATGGCAAGGCGTTGAGATATTTATTAAATTGGAAATCACTGAAGGACATTAGTCCTTAACTGGCAATGGCTAAGTCTAAGATAAGCACTGTAAGATAAGCATTGGACTGCTAAACTCATAGTTGGTGATTCACCCACTAGCTCCTCCTTGGAATCACTTTAAAGGGTCACTATGAGTTGGAACAGACTTGATGGCTCTTAACAAGCCTAATCGTGTCCAATGCTACTTCCTTGGGATAGCAAAAAACAGATAATACAAGCAATTTCATGCATCTTTAAAAATCCAAATTGATGGCAAGGGTATTGCACTATTCCTCCTACTTAAGCAGAAATTAGATTTAATTTTATCCTTCCCTGACTTTGCCATCATACTCCTTTGAAAATATCTTCTATGCCAACACAGAGCAAACTACATGCCTCTTCAGGTCGCTGTGACATGTAATAATCCCGGACATTAGTCAATATGTTGGAAACAGAAATTAAATCATAAAAGACATTTCTGCTTCCAGATTATGTAGAAATGACTTCATTAAATTTCCTTTCAAAAAATATTTTCCCCAAAGCTGATATCTCCTTAAGTGATTCTGTTACAGGGCTCTAATGAAGACCTCCGTAGACTGAAACATCACTAATGGTGCCTGCCTGTATCATTTCAGTGATGAGAAGTCTGGATGCCTTCAGTTAATACAATCCTCTCCGAGCATTAATTGAGCAATTCCTAAAGGAACAAAATGACCTAGGGAATAAAAACGGAAGCACTTTCCTTAGGGTGCAGGTATTGACATAAAGCAAATATCTTTAGAGGTAAGCAGTGTGGGTAGCTAGAGAAAAGGTGCCAATTATGGTGGTACCACAATATCCCATAAGCCAACACTGCTCTCTTCCCTTTCCTCTCTTTCATTCCTCCAACATCTAACCTGACTGCATTTCTTACACTTGTACATCCCTGTCTCCATGTCCTTGTAACTCCTACTTCCACCTCCACATCTTTGAGTCAGTGAAGTTTCTCAGAGTCTGAATTTTCTTTTCTAAAAAGGAGGATGACACATAGCCCCTTTGATTGTTTTAAATACTATGGAACATTATATAAAATAGAGATTATACAGGAGACTAAGTAAGAAAATGTGAAATGATCTGGGGTTAGAAAAACAAAAGGAAAGAAAATGGTCAGCATTTCTCAAGCTAAAAGAATTGAGAAAAAAATTCAAGCCTCGACTTGAAATACTGAAGGATTCTTTGGGCAAAATATTGAATGATGCAGAAAGCATTAAAAGAAGATGGAAGAATACACAGAGTCTCTGTGCCAAGAAGAAATGGTTGATGTTCAACCATTTCAGAAGGTAGTATATGACCAAGAGCCAATGGTACTGAAAGAAGAAGTCCAATGTGCACAAAGACATTGGCAAAGAACATGGCTTCAGGAATTGGTGGAGTACAAATTGAAATCTCTCAACAAACTGAGGCAGCACTGGAGACACTCCCTCAACTATGCCAAGAAATTGGAAGACAACTACTTGGCCAACTGATTGAAAGAGAGCTCTATTTGTTCCCATTGCAGAGAGAGGTGACCAACAGAATGCAGAAACAATCAGACAATATGACTAATATCACATGCAAACAAAATTTTGCTAAAGATAATTGTTAAATGGCATCAACATTACATTGACAATGAATTGCCAGAAGTTCAAGCCAGAGTCAGATGAGGTTATGGAACAAGGAATACCATTGCTGATGTCAGATGGATCTTGGCTGAAAGCAGAGAATAACCAGGAAGAGGTTTACCTGTGCTTTATTGACTATTCAAACACTTTTGACTGTGTGGATCATGACATAGACCTCATTGCAGAGAATGAGTATTCCATAACACTTAATTGTGCTCATGAGGAATTTGTACGTAGACCAAGAGGTAGTCATTCAAAAGAACAATAGGACACTGAACGATTTAAAATTAGAAAAGGTGTGCATCACGGATGTATTCTTTTACCATACTTATTCAATCTGTATGCTGAGGAAATAACCTGAGAAGATGGAGTATATGAAAAAGAACGTGGCATTAGGATCGGAGGTAGACTCATTAACAACCTTCGACATGCAGATGATACAACCTTGCTTGCGGAAAATGAAAAGGACTTAAAACACTTACTGAGAGGATCAAAGACCACAGCCTTTGGTATATGTTGCACTTCAATGTAAAGAAAACAAAAATCCTCATAACTGGAGTAATAAATAACATCATGATGAATGGAGGAAAGATTGAAGTTGTCAAAGACTTCATTTTACCTGGGTCCACTAACAGTCAAGCAGCAATCAAGAAATCAAATAATGTATTGCATTTGTACATCAAATAATGTATTTAAAGTGTTCAAGAGCAAAGATGTCAGTTTGAGGACTAAAGTGTTCCTGACCTAAGCCATGGAATTTTGAATCACCTCATATGCATGTTAAAGTTGGACAGTGAATAAGTAATACCATAGATTTATTGATACATTTGAGTTATGATGTTGGGGGAAAATATTAAAATAGCATGGACTGCTAGAAAACAAACAAATCTGTGTTAGGAGAAGTACAACCCGAATGCTCCTTGGAAGTCAGGATGGTGAGCCTTCATCTCTCATACTTTGGATGTATTGTCAGGAGAGACCAGTCCCTGGAGAAAGATATCATGTTTGGTAAGGTGGAGGGTCAGAGAAAAAGAGGAAGCGAAGACCCCCAATGAGATGGATTTGCATAATGGCAGCACCAATGAGCTTAACAACGATAGTGAGGATAGTGCAGGACTGGGCAGTGTTTCATTCTGTTGTACATAAGGTCACTATGAGTTGGAACTGGCTCAATGGCACCTAATAATAACAAGTGAGAAAATGCATGTGAACAGATAACACGGACCCTAACATTGATCGCCAGCTCCACCTCATTGCAACCTTATATATAACAGATATATGCAACCTTATATACAACATTCCCCAGTCCTGCATCATTCTCAACATTACCAGCTTGTTTGAGTCTTTCATTATGACGACTATTCCAATTCATCTCACCAACGGGTCTCATTCATCCTCATTAGTCCACTACTTCACCAAACACGATGTCCCTCCTGATGAAATGTGCAAGGCAAGCGAGTTGGACAATATTCTGTTGGGATCCATAGGGTTCTCATTGGTTATTTTCTTTTCCCTAGTGTTTCTTAACATGAAAATTCTCTTGAAATCTGTACACTCTGGGTGGTCTTCCAGGCATTTGAATAGCTGGAAGACCTGGTGATATAGCTTTCAACATCATAGCAGCATGCAAACCTCACCAGTAACAAACTGACAAAAGGGTGGTATGATATATTGATGTCATCTATTAACATTAGTTTTCCCTCAATCATCTTACCCCTTTCAGTTTTCCCTATCCTTCTCTTCTCTTGCCCATGCCAAAGGCAAAAAGTTTTTCACATAGCCATTGCACACTTCAACTGTAGCCTTTGAGGTCCACTGGTACAGAACTTGATAAACACAGAAGTTTATTCTATATTGTAGCAAGCCAAACTAGATCTCTATTTTGTTCATTTCAAGAGGTTTCAAATTTTAAATGATCCTCTTATAATTAGTTTTAAAAGAAGAATTTTTAAGTGAAGCTAGGGAAAGTTAACACCATCATGTTGAATTCTATAAACCAAAAGAAACCCATCCAAGGAAAGAATTAACATGCAATTAATGAAGAAATAAAATCTAAGTCCTTCTGAGTCACTCTCCTGTAAGCAGAATTCAGGAACCCAGGTTATTTTTATCTTCTGGCGTTGCTATCCCATTGGGCCTAAGATTCTTTTGCTCCCAGCTGTATGGAAAAAGAGAGAGAGAATGCAAGTAATTGGAAGATTTTTCTAGGGGCTAGGACTGGAAGTTTTGCACAGCACTTATATCGGCATTCCATGGGTCAGAACATAATCACAGTTCCCCACCAAACAGCAAAGAACACTTGACCACATGCCACAGGCCAGAACATAGTCAGAGAGCCTCACTACCTGAGGAAATAGGATTTGGTGAATACCTAGCAAATTGCTAAAATAAGGTTTTATTTCAAATGTTGTTAAGTGTCATTGAGTCAATTCCAACTCATAGCGACCCTGTATAGAGTTTCTGAGGAGTGACTGGTGAGTTTGAACTGCTAACCTTGTGGTTCAAAACTACTTTGAGAACACTTAACAACAAGAAACGTTTCCTATGTTACTTTCTGGCTTGTAAAAGTGAGAAGGAGGGAGCTGGATGAATGGGAAAATATAGCTATCAAAGAATACTGAAGAAACCAGGATTGCCAGAAGAATGAATAGCATAGCCTTGTTGTTGTTGTTGTTATGTGCCGAGTCGGTTCCGACCCATAGCGACCCTGTATAGGGTTTCCGAGGGTGTAAATCTTTACGGGAGTAGAAAGCCTCATCTTTCTCCCACGGAGCAGCTGGTAGTTTCGAACCGCTGACCTTAAGGTTCACAGCCGATTTGTAACCACTACGCTATCAGAGCTCCTTACAAGGAATAAAACCAGAATGCTCCTTAGAAGGAAAAATGACGGAAGTTCATCTTTCTTACTTTGGACATTTCATCAGGAAAGACGAATTATTAGAAAAATACATCATGTTTGGTAGCGAGTCAATACAAATGAGAGAAACCTTCAATGAGATGGGTTGACACAACAGCCACAATATGCAAATATATCAAAGACCATGAAGATGACACAGGATAAGACAATGTTTCCTTCTATTATACATGAAATCAAAGTCAACTCAACAGGAGCTATCAGTACCATCAACAACATTTCAAGTGTTCTTGCACTGGAGAAGCAAGTGGAGAACTAGGATGCAAACCCCTAAAGGATTACAAAATAAATAAGAGTAAGTCGTACCGCACAAAGCAGATTACCTAACTTCAGCTCAATATATTTATGTCCTTACATTATCCCAAAGCCCCGTTGTGTAAGCTTTTACTTAAATGGCTTTATTACCTGGGGAGGAAAACAATTGGAATGCTATTAGTGTAAATTTAATACTATTTATTAACCTGACAGATAAACAAATGCTTAGAAAGTTATCCTACAGATATATTCATATATGTGCAAAAACATTCTTCATTGTTTTCATTAAAACATTTTAATAGCAAGGAAAGATTAGAAATTACCCAAATGCCTAACAGAAGAAAACTAGCTAAGTAAATAAAAATACATTATGCAGCCACCAGGAAAGAATGAAGAATTCTCTGTACTGGAATGCTTCCAAAAGAGAGTGAGTAAAAGAGCCAGGTGCAGAAGTGTGTATAGCATGCTACCAAGTTCGTGAGAGAAACAAGAATCCTGTAAGTATCTGTATGGATAGATAATGTTTCAGAAAGGATATAACAGAAACCAGTTACACTGGTCTTCTCTAGGAGGGAGGAGTGTGTGGTTTGCAGGGAAAAACAGGAAAAAGATTTATTATACTTTTTTTTCTTTTTTCACCTTTAGGATTTTTAATCATATGTTTAAAAACCTATCAGAAAAATTCTAATTGATGAATAAACAACTAATAAACCAATAAATATCATACCATAACCTTAAACCTAGAGTCCCTGATCAGTACAAACTATTAACACACTCAGCTGTTAACCAAAGAGTTGGCGATTCAAGTCCAACCAGAGGCACCTCAGAAAAAAATCAGTCGTTGAAACTAAATGGAGTCCACTATTTACTCTGACACACAATGGGTGACCTTGACAACAATGGCTTTCAGTCTTAATCCTGCTATTGAGAGCAGAGTGGTGGCTCCACCCAAGCCATGGTATTTTCAATAACCTCATATGCACGCGAAAGCTGGACAGTGAATAAGGAAGACCATAGAAGAATTGATGCCTTTGAATTGTGGCGTTGGAGGAGAATACTGAAAGTACCATGGACTGCCAAAAGAACCAACAGATCTGTTTTGGAAGAAGTCCAGCCAGAGTGCTCCTTGGAGGCTAAGATGGCCAAACTTCGTTTCTCATACTTCGGACATATTGTTAGGAGACACCAGTCACTGGAGAACGACATCATATTTGGTAAGGTGGAGGGTCATAGAAAAAGAAGAAGACCCCCATCAAGATGGATTGGCAAAGTGGCAGCATCAGTGGGCTCAAGTGTGGCAACAATAGTGAGGTTGGCCCAGGACCAGGCAGGCAGTGTTTCGTTCTGTTGTACATAGGATCACTATGAGTCGGTACTGACTCGATGGCACCTTACAACAATTCAAGGAGCAGAAGCAACTCCTTGAAGGGAATGTGACTGGGTCATTGTTTCTGAAGTCTGGGCTGCATTCCCCTTCAGTCTCCATATAGAGGGGCTCTTTCAGGTGCCAACTTAGAAAACTCTAATAGTTATTTTTTACTATGGAAGGTGGGGGTTTTTGTTTTTTGTTTTTGTCTATTGGGGTTTATTTGATGGACTCTGTTTCTCACAATTTCTTCAGCGAATCTAAAGCTTAGGAAAGTAAACAGCAAAAATGGGTGATCCATAAAATTCAGGTGTTAACTAAGGCTACTAAATTTGTCATTTGGGATATAAATACCAGAGTAAGATTTTCATGATACTGTAAAAAGTACCTAAAGTAGACTAATCCAGAATAATAATATAGTATATAGCATGATTTAAAAATTTGAAAAACTACTCAAGTTTTCCAGTTGGTATTTATATTAGCACATTCCCATCTAATGACATAAAGTGGATTAGCTTTACAGATGCTTAATGTATCAGGGCTCAGTGAATCTGGGGGTAAAGCAGATAGCTTATGTATATCTGAGAGTATTTTAATATTAAACAAATAAACCACAATTAGATGGGAAGGGCAAAGGCATATCCTCTTGCATACTTAACTGTGGGAAATGAAGGTCCCAAATGTTTGTCCTCTATACTCTTCAGAGACTCACTTAAAATCATGTTATCTGCAAGTCTATGAAGTGAGACCAACAGAACAACAAGATACTAAATGGCCAGGAAAGGTATGCACCAGAATTGTATACTTTCACCATACTTATTCAACCTGTATGCTGAGCAAATAATCCAGAAGATAGATTACTTGAAGAAGCACATGGCCTCAGGATTAGAGGAAGACTCGTTAACCTGTAATATGCAGATGATACAACCTTGCTTGCTGGAAGTAAAGAAGACTTAAAATGCTTTCTGACGAAGATGGATTATACCTTAATAGAAACAAAACAAAAATCCTCACCACTGCAGCAATAAAAAAATGTCATGATAAATGGAAAAAGAATTAAAGTTGTCAAAGACTTCATTTTGTTTGGATCCATAATTAACATCCATGGAACTAATAGTCTAGAAAGCAAACAAATCTGCTGCACAAGTGTTTAAGAGCAAACATTAGTTTGAGGACTAAGGAGTGCCTGACCCAAGCCATGGTATTTTCAATAGCCTCATACGCATGTGAAAGTTGGATAATGAGTAAGGAAAACCACAGAAGAGTCTATGCATTTGAATTATGGTGTTGGAGAAGAATATTAAAAGTACTAGGGACTGTCAAATGAACAAACAAATCTGTGTTAGAAGATGTACAACTAGAAAGCTCCTTATAGAAACCAGGATGGTGAGATTTAAGACTCTTATACTTCAGATATACTATCTAGAAGGACCAGTCCCTGGAAAAGGACATAATGCTTGGTAAAGTGAAGGGACAAAGAAAAAGAGGAAGACCCCCAACGATATGGAGTGACACCGCGGCAGCAGTAATAGGCTCAAGCATAACAATTGTGAGGTTGACACAGGACCAGGCAGTGTTTCAGTCTGTTGTGCATAGGGTTGCTATGAGTCAGAGCCAATTCAACAGCCCCTAAAAACAAATGAAGTGAGATGGCAGAAGATTGAAATAAAATGGTTGAATGGAAGGATTCCCAGTCTAGGACTGGGTGGACAAGGACCACCTCCATTTGCTCCACTAAAACCTAAGCTGTGCTGAATATGGAACTGGGTTTTTGCTGAACTAAAAACTAAAGAAAACTAAATTGGACTATATAGTAAATGCTATGGAAGTACATAGAAAAAGAAGATGGAGACGTAAAAGAGACAAGAAGGAAGAGACTAAATTAGGGTGAGAGGTAGAAAGAAAAGGAGATTGGAGTAATGTAAGGAACTTTAAGAAGGATAGATGTCTAAAGAGAGTGTTCAGGTTCAGTATGCTGGGATCTAGGAGCTCTGGTAGCATAGTGGTTATGAATCGGGCTGCTAACCTCAAGGTTTGCAGTTTGAAACTACCAGCTGTTCCACGGGAGAAAGATGAGGCTTTCTGCTCCCATAAAGATTTACAGCTTCAGAAACTCTGTACAGGACTGCTATGAGTAGAAACCGACTCCATGGCACATAACCAACCACCAGGAATCAAAAGGGTGCACTCCCTCCTGGCTCTTCTTTGACGGTAGTAAGATCTTTCTGTTTCTTAGATGGCTCATTTCAAACTCGTAAAAATTACAAGCTTTTACGATCACAATGAACTGTTAACAATCCCAATTGAGTCTTATTATATAGGCAACATATTTTCCCACCTTTTCTTACCCAAATTCATCAGGAAATGTTGTTTGGTGGGAATTACAAGGATTATGGTGAAAAGAGTCATAGGAAGTAATTCACTGTGCTGCAATTCCTCAGGTGCTTTTTAGAATTAGATATATGCTGTCTTTTGTGCATAAGGATGAATCGACAAAAGTTTTAAGTTGAAAATAAGTGGGGCGGGGGGAGGAGGGACGGGGAGATGATTGCCATCAAGTTAACTTTGAGACCTCCACGTGTGTCAGCGGAGAACTATGCTCCACGGGGTTTTTAATGGCTGACTTGTCAGAAGTAAATCACCAGGGCTTTCTCCAGAGGTACCTCTTAGAGAATTTGAGCACAAATTGTATCACCCAGGGAGCACTGAAAACAAGAAAGTCTTACCTTACTTGGGTTGAATTATTAAAATTGAGACTATGATTCCATTATACCTTTTCAGTGTATTTAATGCGTGGGGCCTTTGCCATCAGCACTTGCTGATCAAGGCCAGCAGACTTTAAGGGCCTTTGTTGCTGTTTGTTATGTGCCGTGGAGTCGGTTCCGACTCATAGTGAGCCAGTACAGGGTTTCTGAAGCTGTAAATCTTTATGGGAGCAGAAAGCCTCATCCTTCCCCCACTGAACAGCTGGTAGTTTCGAACTGCCAACCTTGAGGTTAGCAGCCCGATTCATAACCACTACGCTACCAGAGCTCCTTTTAAGGGCCTTTAGGCTTCCAAATTTTAGTCTTTGAGTTTATGAAAGAGGCTTTATGAGCACTAAAGATGGCGGATCGAGTAGATGTGCAGTGAAGAGCTACACCAGCAACAACACAGAATACGGAGCCAAGCAGGCTCAGGGGATGGTGCTAGAACTCTGAACCACATATAAAGGAATATTTAGAAGCTTAGAAGGCTTACAGCTAGAGGAATTTGTAACAGAATTAAGAAATCCAGTGCTTTCTAAATCAAGACACTCAGCTACTCCTGCAGCCGCCATCTTGGGAGAGACAAAGTGGAGGAAGGTCAGAACAGCCACAAACGCCTGACAGAACCGTGGAGATACAGGTGGGACATTCTTTTTTATTTTTGTATTTGTTCATTGGTCTCGGCTGTCTGCCCACCTCCATTCTGGGGACTAGAGGGGATGCCTGAGCGAATGGACACCCACCCCCACCCCTGGAGGGTTCTACTACGCATGTGCACAGATCTCCTCGAAATTTAAAGTGACAGTTTCCACTTAAAAACCAAACGGCCACCACTCATCTGTCAGTTTGTCGTACTGTGGTGGCTTGTGACTTGCTATGATTCTGAAAGCTATGCCACCGGTATTTTAAATACCATCAGGGTCACCCATGGTGGACAGTTTTCAGATGAGCTTCCAGAGAAAGACAGACTAGGAAGAAAGAGTGGTGAATTACTTCTGAATCTTTAGTCACTGAAAACCTTATGAATAGCGGAGAAACGGTTTTCTATAGTGGAGTCAAATCCTACTCATTGTAAAGTAAGTACATAAAAAATAAAAGATGAGCCTAGTCAGAATTTATTTTAAAAATAACCTACCACTCAGTTCAGTTTTCATGGTCGGTGATTCACTCAGGTTTAGCCAGCCCAGGAGTTTTTCTAGCATTGAACACACAGCTATTCTTTGCTTACTTAAGAGGCACCAACCATGTGCAGTCATCAAGCAGCAGAAAATAAAGGAGGTAGAAAATAATTATACGAGCAAGTAAATAATATTATGTCCAATAGTTTTGTGTGTACCTTGCCCTTTTATATTTGTCTCCATAATTTCCTCCTTTTCCATGAAGCCAAAAGAACTAGATAAGGTCTGACTCTTTGTGGTGATGTGGGTTAATGCGCTGGACTGCAAGGTCAACTTGAACTCCAAGGTTGGTGGTTCAAGCTCACTGGCCACTCCTTGGAACCCCTATACAGGGTCACTATGAGTTAAAACTGACTCGATGGCACTTAACAACAACAACCATTACTGAACATTCTGATCAAAGATTCTAGAGCAAAATCCTGATTGAAAGGGGGAAATGCAGAACAGAATTTCAAATTTTCATGAAATCCTGACTTTCCAGAATCTTTGATGCTGGATGAACACCAAAATTATTGCCCTGAGATAACCTTTAAACCTGAAGCCTTAAATTTTAAAAATATCCCCTGAAGTCTTATTTAAATAGAACAACAGTTCAGCTTAATTAGTAAAGAATGCATGCCTTGAGCATTGTCCTTTTTTAAGAACTCTCTATAAGGGATCAAACTGACTACAGCAACATGAAAGATAAAACTTTAGGAGTCTGTGAGTTTATGTTAATGGCAGAAAAAGGAATCTGAGAACGGTTGTACAACCCGAAAAATGTAATGAATATCACAGAATTGTCCATGTAGAGATTGTTGAATTGGTTTATGTTCTGCTCTGAAAATACTCAACAAGACCACTTTCAAAGGATATTTTGGAAAGATTAAAAAAAAAAAAAGTTTAACTGTTTCAGCCACCCATGGAATCTGCCTTCTATTTAGATATAGAAGAATTAAGATAGCAAGAAACCAATGGCAACTTATTTTATTGAAGATTTAAAATTAAGAGATAGTTTCCATAAAGTTAATGTCCTTACCTTTCACCCACCACTCCTCTGTCAGTCTGTCATACTGTGGTGGCTTGTATGTTGCTGTGAGGCTGAAAGCCATGCCACGAGTATTTTAAATACCAGCAGGGTCACCCTTGATAGAGAGTTCAGTGGAGCTTGTGGACTAAGACAGACTAGGAAGAAGAAAAGGCAGGCCACTTCTGAATGGTTAGTCACAGAAAACCTATGGATAGTAGCAGAACATTGTCTGATAAAATGTCAGAAGATGTGTCCCTCAGATTGGAAGGCACTTAAAATATTACCGGAGAAGAGCTTTCTGCTCAAAGTAAACTCAACCTTAATGGCATGAATAGAGTAAATCTTTCGCGACCTTCATTTTCTGATGGCACAACTCAAATTGAGAATAAAGAGCTGCAAACATCCATTAATAATCAGAACATGGAATGTACAAAGTATGAATCTAGGAAAATTGGAAGTTGTAAATCCTGAAATAGTAAGCATAAAAATTGATATATTGGGCATTAGTGAGGTATGATGGACTGGTATTGGCCATTTTGAACTGGACAATAACATGGTTTACTATGCAGGGAATGACAAACTGGAAAGGAATGACATTATTTTCATTGTCAAAAAGAGAATTTCAAGAATTATCATGAAATAAGAAGGATAAGTACATGCTGCTTGGCGGGCTGCTGGCGCCTGGCGGCAACAGCATGACGAGCGAGTGGAGTTGGGGTGGGCGCCAGACGAACTGGAAGCGGACGTGAAGTAGCGTATGTACAACTATGCACACCTGAATGGCTGGAGCAACAACGGCAGCTAAAGCATGACGCAGGACCAGCTGGGCTACCCCCAGCACGTGGGCCTCAACGCTCACGGGCCTCCATGCTCATGGCACCGAGCAGATGCAGCCCCCTGCAGTACAACTCCATGACCAGCTCGCAGACCTACATGAACGGCTCGCCCACCTACAGCATGTCCTACTCGCAGCAGGGGACCCCAGGCATGGCTCTTGGCTCCATGGGCTCTGTGGTCAAGTCCGAGGCCAGCTCTAGCCCCCCAGTGGTTACCTCTTCCTCCCATTCCAGGGTGCCCTGCCAGGCAGAAGACCTCCGAGACACGATCTGCATGTACCTTCCCGGCGCTGAGGTACAGGAGCCCGCCGACCCCAACAGACTTCACGTGTGCCAGCACTTCCAGAGCGGCCCTGTGCCGGGCACTGCCATTAACACTGTCCCTGTCGCACATGTAAGGACTGGCCTGCGGACTGAAGGGGGCAGACATTTTCCCAGAAACAAAACGAGAGAATTGGAGGGGCTACAAAGGAGGAGAAAGTAAGAGACGGCACAGAGAAAAACCGAACCGCTCCACAACAAATAATCCCGTAACACACAGCAAATGACCGCTGTAGACAAGAACACCAGTCCCATCCACGCTAGCGCAAAAACTGCGAAAACTTTTATGAGCGATCCTCGACTTCTTTTTCGGGGGACTATTTTTGTACAGAGAAAACCTGGGTAGGTGGGAAGGGACCTTGTATAGATCTGAAGGGGAAAAAAAACTTCGCAGAACTTTTTAAAAGTTCTAGTGGTGTGGTAGGAGCTTTGCCGAAAGTTGGCAAAAGACTTTACCAATAATATTTAGAGCTAGTCTCCAAGCGACGAAAAAAAGTTTTAATATTTGCAAGCAACTTTTGTACAGTATTTATCGAGATAAACATGGCAATCAAAATGTTCATTGTTTATAAACTGAGAATTTGCTGATATTTTTCAATGAGAGGCTTCTTGCTGAATTTTGATTCTGCAGCTAAAACTTAGAACAGTTGCAAACATGGAAAGAAGAAAATGACTTAGATTTGGACATTTTAATTGTTTTAAAATTGTACAAAAGGAAATATCACTCTAAGTATTGGCAAAACCATCTCCGTGGTCATCTTTAAAAGGGCAAAAGTTTTAGATTGTACTAAATTTTTAAACTTACTGTTAAAATGGCCATGCAGGTTGACATCCTTGGTAATTTATAATAACTTTTTTGTTTCACAACTTTCCATTTTAGGAACAACATGAAATTACTGTGTTTAAAATATTTTCTTATGGTTTGTAATATTTCTGTAAATTTATTGTGATATTTTAAGGGTTTTCCCTTTATTTTCCATAATTGTGTTTAAAGGTTCTGTATTATTTGAATCAGTCTGCTGAGAATCCATGTATATATTTGAATACCATCCTTATAACAGGCACATTTTCAACTTAACTTTTTACTCCATTATGCACAGTTTGAGATAAATAAATTTTTGAAATATGGACACTCAAAAAAAACACCACAGAATTATCATTAAGTACAACGTTGTCTGTGAGAGGATAGTATTCATATGCCTACAAGGAAGATAAGTTACAAATTTACACACCAACTACTAAAGCCAGTTATGATAAAATTGAAGAATTCTGCCAATTTCTTCAGTCTGAAAGTGGTCAAACATGAAATCAAGAAGCATTGATAATTACTGGTGATAGGAATGAGAAAGTTGGATTAGAAGAAGAAGGAGCAATAGTTGGAAAATATGACCTTGATAATAGAAAGAATTCTGGAGACTGAATAACTGGTTTCTTGCAAATACCTTTTTTCAACAATATAGACAGTGACTATACATGTGGAACTCACCAAATGGATTACAGTGAAGAGACAATGGAGACGCTCACTAGTATCAGCCAAAACAATGCCAGGGGAATACTATGGAACAGACCATGAATTTCCCATATACAAGTTAAGGCTGGAGAAAATAAAAACAAGGCTATGAGAGCCAAACTATGGCCTTGAGTATATCCACCTGATTTTGGAAATCATCTCAAGAACAGATTTAATGCATTAGACACTAATGACCAAAGACCAGAGGAGTTGTGAACTGACATCAAGAACATTATACATGAAGAAAGCAAATGGTCATTGAAAAGAAAGGGGGTGGGGGGGAGAAATGACGTCAAAAGAGACTTCAACTGCTCTTGTGCATAGAGAAACTAAAGCACCTGGAAGAAATGATGACGTAAATAAACTGAACAGAAAATTTCAAAGGGTGCTCGAGAAAACAAAACACATTATAATAAAATGTTCAAAGACCTGTAATCAGAAAACAAAAAGGGTAGAACATGCTCAGCCTTTGCATTTCTCATGATGAGAGAGCTAAAGAAAAAAAATCAAGCCTTGGGTTGCAATACTGATGGATTCTATGGGTAAAATATTGAATGGCATAGGAAGTCTCAAAAGAAAAATGAAAGAATACATAAAGTCACTGTGCTAGAAATAATTGACCCATGTTCAAGCATTTCAAGAGTTAGCATTTGAACAACAACCAATGGTATTAAAGGAAGAAGTCCAAGTTGCACTAAAAGCAGTGAAGATTTTAAAAAGGCTCCCGAAATTGACTAAATACAAATTGAAATGGCTTGGGTCCGGCTCACCTCAAACTGACATCTTTGCTTTTTAACACTTTAAAGAAATCGTGTGCAGCAGATTTGTCTAATGCAATAACGTCATTTGATTTCTTGAATACTGCTTCCAATAAGTGTTGCTTGTGGATCCAAGTGAAATGAAGTTTTTGGCAACTTTAATCTTTTCTCCATTTATCATGATATTATTTACTGGTCCAGTTGTGAGATTATCTGTCTTCTTTACATTGAGATGCAATCCATACTGAAAGCTGTAGTCTTTAATCTTCATCAATAAATATTTTACCTCCTCTTTTCTTAAAACAAGCAAGGTTGTCTCATTTGCATATCACAAGTTATTAATCCTCCAATACTGATGTCATGTTTTTCTTCATATAATCCATCTTCGTGCTATATTTGCTCAGCATACAGATTGAATATGTATGGTAAAAGATTACAACCCTAGTGCACACCTTTCCTGATTTTAAACCATTCAGAATACCTTTATTCTAATCAAACAGCTGCTATGTACAGTTTACTCACAAGCACCATTAAGCATTCTGGAAAACCCATTCTTCACAATGTTATTCATAGCTTGTCAATATCAACACAGTCAAAAGCCTTTGTATAATCAATAAAGCACAAGTAAACATCTTTCTGGTATTCTCTGCTTTCAGCCAAGATCTATTAGACATCAGCAATGATATCTATGGTTCCACATCCTCTTCTAAGCTCAGATTGAATTTCTGGCAACTCTCAGTCAATGCACTGTCACAGCCGTTTTTGAATTATCTTCAGCAAAATTTTACTTGCATGTGATAGTAATGATATTGTTTTATGATTCCCACATACGTTTGTATCACCTCTCTTTGGAATGGGTGCAAATATGGATTTCTTCCAGTTGATTGGCCACGTAGCTGTCTTCCAAATTTCTTGGCATATGTGAGTGAGTGCCTCCAGTGCTGCATTAGTTTATTGAAAGGTACCAGTTTGTTTTTGTTCAATTCCTGGCATCCTGTTTTTCTCTAGTGCCTTCAATGCAGCTTAGACTGTTTCCTTCAGTACCATCAGTTCTTTATCATATGCTACCCTCTTGAAATGGTTGAACATTTCTTTTTGGTACAGTGACTGTATATTCCTTCCATCTCCTTATGATGCTTTCTGCATAATTCAATATTTTACCAATGGAGCCCTACAATATGACAAGTCGAGGTTTGAATTTTTTCTCCAGTTCTTTCCATTTAAAAAAATGTTGAGTGTGTTTTTCCCTTTTGGTTTTTTAACTCCAGATCTTTGCATATATCATAATACTTGACTTTGTATTCTCGAGCAGCCCTTAGAAATTTTCTGTTCAGTCTTAGACTTCCTCATTTCTTCCATTCACTTTAGCATTTCTATGCTGGAGAGCAAATTTCAGAGTCTATTCTGACATCCAGTTTGGGGGTTTCTTTCTTTCCCGTCTTTTAAATGAATTTTTACTTTCTTCCTGTATGATATTCTTGATGTCATCATGCAGCTCTTCTGGTCTTCGGTTACTAGTGTCCAGTGCATCAAATCTGTTCTTGAGAAGGTCTGTAAATTCAGGTAAGATATGTTGAAAGTCATGTTTTTACTCTCATTGACTTGTTTTAAATTTTTCAGCTTCAGCCTGAACTTGTATATGAGCAATTGATGGTCTGCTCTAAAATCTGCCATAGGCCTTGTTTTAGCTGATTATATTGAGTTTTCCCACAGATGTAGTCAATTTGATTCCTGAGAATTCCATCTGAGGAGGTCCATGTGTATAAAATAGTGATTGCCTTTTATGCCACTTAAAGACGGTATTGCAATGAATAAGTCACTGATCTTACAAAATTCTATCATGTGAGGCCCTATTTTCCAACTATTGATCCTTCCTCTCTGCTTGTAACCTATGCATTCCAATCACCTATAATCAGTACATCTTGATTTGAAGTACATCTTGATTTTATGTTTGATCATTTTAAACTGAAGAAGTTGGTAGAGTTCTTGAATTTAATCATCACTGGCATTAATGGTTGGTGTGTAAATTTGAATAATAGTGACATTAACTGGCCTTCCTTATAGGTGCATGGATATTATACTATCACAGACAGGGTTCTACTTCATCTTGAAATGTTCTATTTGATGATGAATAGGATTCCATTCCTCTTCAATTTGTCATTCCCAACATAGTAAATCATATGATTGTCTGATTCAAGGTGGCCAATACCAGTTCATTTCAGCTCACTAATATTTAGTATATTGATATTTATGCATTCTATTTCATTTTTGTGTGGCGCTGTGGGTTAATGCACCAGACTGTAAAGCTGTTTGAACTGTAAGGTTGGCAGTTCAAGCTCACCAGCAGCTCCTCGTAAAACCTATACAGGGTTGCTATGGGTCAGAACCGAGTAGACGGCACTTAATAACAACAACAAAAATTATCCTAGATTCATATTGCATACATTCCATGTTCTGATTATTAATGGATGTTTCAGCTATTACTCATTTTGAGTTGTGCCTCATCAGCAAATGAAGATACCAAAGGCTTTACTCCATTCATGTCATCATGGTCAACTCTGAGGAAGCAATACTTCCCCAATCATATTTTGTGTGCCTTCTAACCTGAGGGGCTCATCTGGCACTATAATGTTGTTCCACTACTATTCATAAATTTTTAAGTGGCTGGACATTCAGAAGTCTGCCTTGCCTCATTCCTAGTCTGTCTTAATGTGGAAGCTCAGCTAAAACCTGTCACATGGGTGGCCCTGCTGGTATTTAAAATACTGATGGCATAGCTTCCAGCATCCCAGGAACACACAAGCTTCTGCAGTACGACACACTGACAGACAAGTGGTGACATGTTTAATTAGATGAGACCTAACAAGCTAAATTGATAAGATTCCAAAGTATAGCTGGTCCATCGGTTTCTGAGATGATATATCTTCAGCAAAGCAAACTGTCTCTTCTTTCTCCAGTGGGGTTGGCTGGTGTATTTGAACCTCCATCATTTGGTTACACATCAGCATTGAACTTACTGAGCTACCAGGCCTCCTTTCCCCCAGCTTATTGTATGTATATGTGTTTTCAATTTGTTTACTTGTTTACCTGTGCTTTATTGACAACACAAAATCATTCGACTGTGTGAATCATGACAAGCCATGGATAACAGTGTGAAGAATGGGAATTCCAGAACACTTGATTGGTCACATGAGTAATCTGCACATAGATCAAGAGGCAGTCATTAGAATAGAACAAGGGGATATTGAATGGTTTAAAATCAAGAAAGGTGTGCACCAAGGTTGCAGACTTTCATCATACTTACTCAATCTGTATGCTGAGCAAATAATTAGAGATGTTGGGCTAGATGAAGAAGAATGTGGCATCAAGACTGGAGGAAGACTAGCTAACAACCTACAATATGCAGATGACACAACCTTGCCTGCTGGAAGTGAAAAGGACTTGAGATAGTTACTAAATAAGATAAAAGATTACAGGCTTAAGTATTGTACCTCAGAGTAAAGAAAAGAAATCTTTACAACTGGACCAATAAATTGCATCATGATAAATGAAGAAAAGATTGAAGTTCTCAAAGACTTCATTTTATTTGGACCCACTAACAATGTACATGGAAGTAGCCGTCAAGAAATCAAATGATGTATTGCATTTGGCAAATCTCTGCAAAAAAAATCTCTTTTTTAATACTTAAGTAGCAAAGATGTTAGTTTGAGGACTAGGGTGCACCTGACTCAAGCCATGGTATTTTCAATTGTCTCATATGCATTTGAAAGTTGGAAAATGAATACGGAAAATGGGAGAAGAATGCATCTGAATTACAGTGTTAGAGATGAATATTTAAAGTATCATGGACTCCCAGAAGAATAAACTCATCTCTCTGGGAAGAAGTACAGCCAGAACTCTCCTTAGAAATGAGGATAATAAAATTTTGTCTCTTGTACTTTAGACAAGTTGTCAAAAGGGATCAGTCCCTGGAGGACATCATGCTTGGTGAAATGGAGGGTCAGCAACAAAGAGGAAGGCTAAATGGATTGATACAGTAGCAACAATAATGGGTTCAAATATAACAGTTGTGAGGATGGTGTAAGAACTGGCACTGTTTTGTTGTTTTGCACAGAGTCTCTATGACTTGGAATCAATCTGACAACACCTAACAACAAGAACATACTCTTCATAAATGGCAAGATAATGAAAGGCAAAGAAGACCAAGCAAAGTCTAGATAGAATAAGCACTGAAACGCTAAACCCAAAGTCAGCAGTTCAAACCTACTGCAATTCCTCAGAAATGCTATACAGCATTGCTATGAGTTGCAACCAACTCAAGGCACTTAACAACAAAGAGAAATTACAACTGAGTGCACATGTGATTCTGTACCAGATTGGGGGCCCTTTTTTATTTTTGTTATATAGGAAAATAGTGGCACGCTGGCAGAATTTAGATAAGATCTGATGTTGAATAACTACAGTTTTGTAAGAAAACATTCTTGTTTTTATTAAATACACATTGAATCATCGAGGGGTTAAAAGACAAGGCATTTGCAATTTAACCTCACTGATTCAGAAAAAAACCAATTGTGTATGCGTGTGTGTGTGTACATGTGCTTTCACAATGTACAGAGCAAAGTGAGAGAAAAAATGCAAATGGATAAAATGTCAACATTTGTGTAATGCGGATAAAAAGCATACAGGGATTCTTTGCAACTTTTCTTAAGATTAGAATTATTACAAAATAAAACACTTAAAAATGAACAAAGTTTCATTTGTAAACGACAAGGTATAAATAATATTAAATCATAATTCATGACATACTACAGAGAAAAATAATTAAAATTAATTAGCACTCAGAATTTGGAATGGGAGCACTTAAATTTGCCCCAAGCCAGAGCCCTGGCAAGGGTCATAGAATTATGGCGATCCTACTGAGAAGTGATGAGACCTGAATTGTTAATATCTTTAATAGTTTCATTAACTCAGCTTCCACTCATTCAAGGGCACCAATTGTAGGGTTTCAGAGAGCACAAAAGGCACTGTGTAGTTTGTAAGACCTTTTCAGCTTGAAGGCAAAGAAAGGTAAAAGTTAATTGTAGTAAGAGAGTAGCATCAATCCACACACCTGTAAATAGCTTATTTGGGATAATGTCTTTTAGAACATTACATACTGCGATTATTTTACCACCCCTTAGCACACTTATATTCATGCAAAGTAGAAGTCTATAAATCTTAACTATGCTACTTTAATTGCACCATTTCAGTATCAAACTGATTCAGTCCTCATTAATTTAAAGTGCACACTCAATTCTTTATTTCATCATTAAGAATACAGAAAATGTACACATACACAAAAAAGGAAATATGGATCAAGAATCCTAATAGCCCTTAGGAATCTATTAAAGTTGCTAGAATTTATAAAAATGACTGAATAAAAAGAACAGAAAAGATTCTTATTCAAAAATAATAGTGGAATGCATGAATAAATGTGAGGATAAATCAAAAGTATTGCTATAAAGTCATAGAAACCTATTATTAAAATGTGGGTTTTTTTAAAAAAACTTTTTATTGTGAATTGAGTGAAGGTTTATAGTGTTGCTTTGCATTCAACAATTGAACACATCTCAATGATTTTAATCCCTTTCCTGTGCTTCCCCATTTACATCTTATATTTTACAAATGAACAAAGCAAAAATATTTTATGCACACATATAAAACAAATATATATATATATTCATTTACATGTCCTAAGGTCACATTCTACAATCCAGTCTCCTGCCCACAGGCACACAGATCTGTGTTGGAAGAAGTACAGCTAGAGTGCTCCTTGGAAGTCAGGATGGCCAGACTTCATCTCTCATACTTTGGACATATTGTCAGGAGGGACCAGTGCCTGGATAAGGATATCATGTTTGGTAAAGCGAAGGGTTGGAGAAAAAGAGGAAGACCACCAGTGAGATGGATTGGCACAGTGGCAGCAGCGATGGGCATAGCAACAATTGTGAGGATGGTCCAGGACCGGACAGTGTTTTGTTCTGTTTTGCAAAGAGTAGCTATGAGTTGGTACCTACTCGATGGCACCTAACAACAACAGGTCACTTATTCTTCTACCTGGGTAAGAAAAAATACATATATCCCCCTTCTCACTTCAATTTATTTTATACAAATGAAGCAGAAATTATGTTGTTACTGTTAAGTGCCATCAAGTCTTGGAGTCCTGGTGTAGCACTATAGGATAAGCACTGGATTACTAACTGCAAGATCAATGGTTCAAACTCACCATCTGCTTCTTGGAAACCCAATACAGGATAAGACAAAATATAAAAATACGAATTTTCACTTGTGTTTACTTTATACAGTTGAAGTGAAATGATGTTAACTATGGGCAAGGTAAAATTCCCTAATTACAGAGTTGAAAATTATTTTATTGTGCCATTCAGTTTTGTGAAAAACATACAAAATGATTTTTTTTTAGCTGAATAGAAACTATAAAAAAAAAAAAGTGTCTGTCCTAGGCTTCAAAATTTGAATGGCAATTTTAAAGACTATGAAGTACCCAGAATATGAGTAGAAATTGCCATGACTAAGTGACCGTGAAATTTTCCCCAATTTAGGAAGTATCAGAAATAGGACTTGATCCTGGGTGTCCTGCCATTGAGCACTTTTTTCATCGTTTGCCCAGCTGGGAAGCAGAATAGATGGAATAGCACTGTTGTGAAAATGGAGTCATATGCAATCCATGCTTCCAAATACCTTGTGCTGGGCCACAAATTAAAGAAACTTGTGGGAACCCAAACATCTGACAAAAGAGAAATGAGTTAACAGTGCCTGTCGTTTTGGGACCTTATGCACGGATAAACACATCACAGAGTCACCAGCACCATATGGGTAAAAGAATAGTACATACTGGATGTGTAAGGTATTTGCCAATTGTTCTCCAGAACACTTAATCAGGACTATAAGGGGTTTCTTTTAACACCTCAAAACTAAACTTTTACAGTGTCCACAGTGTGGTTACAGGTGCATGGACGTGCAGTGTCATGCAAGATCACAATACCCTTGGATAGTAATCCTCTGTATTTAATCCCAAATTTAGGTTTCAGCTCTTCAGTGAGCAACTCACTGTAAGGAGCATTGTTGATTGTTGAACTTTTGTCTTGGTAACTGTTCCAATATTGACCCTTTAGAATCCCAGAAAACTGTAAGCATCAATTTTCCAACTGGTGGTTGACTTTGGAATTTTTCTTTGCTGGTGAATGGGATGTTTCCATTCCATACTCTGCTGCTGACTCTGAGACTCGTAGTGATGAATCCATGTCTCATCACCAGTAATGATTTTTTTTTAAAGAAACTTAGCTTTCAGATGAAGCTTAAAATAGAAAGTGCTAAGCCCTGTGAAGTCCCTGTAGTAGCTATTGCATCATTACTAATCTTTTGACTCAATGTGTGCCAAAAGTCTTGTGCAAAGAGAAGCTAATTCAAAGAGCTGATCTTTCTATCATTTTAAGCAAGTGCAAAGCTAATGAAGATGATTTCTATGGAACAAACTGTAATTGGGGACCAAACTTGGATTTACCAATTATGATCCAGAGAGCAAGGTTACATCAAACAGTGGCTTCTGAGGGGATCTACTGGATCAGTTAAATTCAAGGCAGAAAGGTCAGCTTAGAACGTTATGGTGACAGTTTTTCAGAATTACAAGGGGCAACCTTAATAGATTTTCTCAAAGGAAACAAAATGATCCTGGGAGCTTATTATGAAAATGTTTTAAGAAAACTACTGTTGTGAGAAAAACACCAAGGAAGTTACACTAAGGAATTTTTTCTATCATGACAATGAACCTGCTCATTCTTCAAGTGTGGTGGTGGTTATGTGCTGTGGAGTTGGTTCCAACTCATAGTGACCTTGTATAGGTTTCTGAGGCTGTCAGTCTTTACAGGAAGAGAAAGCCTCCTCTTTCTGCTACAGAACCACTGGTAGTTTCAAACTACTGACCTTGAGATTAGCAGCATGATTTGTAACCACTACACTACCAGATCTCCTTTCTTCAAGGGTAGTAGGGTTGTTATATGAGGATTTCCTTACCCGATGTACTCTAAAGTAGAGTTGTTATATGAGGAAACCTTACCCGATGTACTCTAAAGCCTGGATCTTGCCCCTTCAGACTTCTTTTGTTTCACAAAGTCAAGGAACATTTAAAAGGTACAGGATTTGTATCCTTCAGGGATGCCAAAACCACCACTGATGTGGGTAAATCACAGTGCAGAATTTTTCAGGGAAAAGTTGTTCTTGTTGCTGTGTGCTTTTGAGTTGTTTCTGACTCA
>NW_006408554.1:18376877-18390198 GCF_000296735.1 Chrysochloris asiatica | reverse complement strand
TTTTGAAACCATTAGCCATTTGTGGGAGAAAGAGGAGGCAGTCTGCTTCCATAAAGATTTATAGCCTCAGACACTATGGAGCAGTTCCACTCTGTCCTACAGGGTCGCTATGAGATAAAACTGACTCAACAGCAGTGAATATAATATATACATATTTAACATGTATATTTATTGTATTTATATACACATAATACATTATATGAATATACATTATATTATAATAATATATTCCATATAACTTTTATATTACATATATTCATATATGTGTTGTTGTTAAGTGCCATCAAGTCAGTTCTGACCCATAGCAACCACGTATCGGGTTTCCAAGGAGCGACTGGTGAGCTTGAACCACCAACCTTGTAGTTGAAAGGGCTTTGCATCTGGCGCTTCAACCCACAGCACCACACCAGGAGTCCAGATATTCATATATGGTAGTTGGTGGCTGTGTGCTGTGGAGTCGGTTCCAACTCATAGCGACCCTGTACAGGGTTTCCGAGGCTATAAATCTTTATGGGAGCAGAGAGCCTCATGTTTCTCCCATGGAACAGCTGGTAGTTTCGAACCACTGACCTTGCGATTTGCAGCCCAATACATAACCACTACGCTACTAGAGCTCCTTATTTCTGAGCTTGAAGGAAGGAAGACAGTACTTTAAATTTCACATAGGATTTAGACTTTCAACAGGGATGAAGTGAGTGGGTCAGGAGAGTATTGATATTTAGAACCAATTAGAAATATCTTAAAGAAATTTATTTTTTTCCAGTCTTTAGAAATAATAAGGTTTTCCCGTAAAATACAATACAATTATTTATCTGCTTCACTGTATTATCACCAGATGTACTGAAAAAATTAGAGTTTGAGTCACATCACACAAAAGGAATCCCCATTATGATCTCTATTGTTGCCACAAATAGCAAGGTATCAGTAGAGTTCACTCATGGCATTACTCAAAGTTGCTCTATTAACACATCAAAGGCTTTCAATTAAAGAGATAAATTTGCTGGAATGAAGAAAATTTTTCAGAATACATTGGATGAAATTGATATATGAGTGCCTTCCTTTCTTCATCTTTAGATTTAAAGCGATGATTATTTTTACGAGCTGCAAGAAAAATATCAAGAGTTAAGTTTTTTAAATGATAGGATGATTTAAAAACATTTTCAAAAGGCTTCTTTATAATATTTCTTATTGCAACCTGAGATAAGTGGAAAAATACTACCAAGAGGTGAAATGCTTGCTAAAATTTCCCCCATAAAGCAGTGTCTGATTTCTGGTACAATTATCTACTAATATAGCAGCTGGAGTTGACCAGCACCAGATGCAATGTGGCACTCGCTTCCCTAGGCACTCAGAGTGTCTCTTCACTGAGAAACTACAGGAGTAAAGAGAATGACAAAAGTGGCACAGGTGGAGACGTGAAGCAAAGAGAGCTATGAAAACAACGAGGCAATATTACTGACACACTAAGACGTCTGAAATTGATTAAAAGTATGGGCATGTAGGGTGGGAGCTTAGACTTTCTCCTAAAGTAAAAATAATTATTGTCTTTTATAAAAGACATAATGTTTTTACAATGACACATGTTGTTGCTAGTTGGCCTGGAGCTGATTCTGACTCATGGAGGCCTTATGTGTTGCAGAATAGCATTACTCCATAGGGTAATGGAAGTAGCTCACCAGGTCTATCTTCTAAGGAGCCTCTGGGGAGGATGATTTACCAAGACTTTGCTTAGGAGTTAAACATCTACTCATTTGTGCCACCCATGGATTCCTAGCCTGTTGCTACTGAGTTGATTTCAACTCATAGTGACTCTTTAGGACACATTAGAAGGGCTCTATACAGTTCACAGGACTGTCATCTTTCCCCTGCAAAGCAACTGGTAGGTCTGAACTACGTAAAGTTGTGTCTGCTCTGTGATAATAATACAACCAACTTTGCTTACTCCACTGCGGCTCTCAACTACACAGAGTGGGTTAATACTGCACATGGGAGTTCTTTTGAATGTTGCTTGTTCAATCCCTGAAACCATCTGTTCTACTGATCACAATTACAAAACAAGAATGAGCTGAATAGGAAGTTTTGGACTTCAGATAACAGGCAAAAGGGTGGATGGAAAAAAAAACTCAGGACAACCTTGGAGATGGGACTAAAACGGGCTCGCTGATGTGCTGAAATGGTCATGCTTCATCATCTGAGTGACGTCCTATCCCTTGCAAGTTATACCTGTACCTCCATCTTACATCCATATCACTCAAGTAAAAAATAAGCATCTGCAATTCTCACTTTTACCCACAAACATAATATGACATGCAAATGTGTGTGTTCTCATCAGCAAAAAAATCCAAGTTGCCAATATGTCCAACGCCTACATGGAGGAAGCCTTAAGTCATAAGATGAGTAGTCAACTTACATAGATTTCTTGAAAAAATAATGGCTAATTCTCAAAGAATTTTATAATTAAAGCATTATTCTTAATAAGAAGAGTAACTAGGAAGAATCTAAATACAAATATTCATGGAAGGAATAAAAACAAAACACAATGGTCTTCATGCTGCTATTGAAGAATTCTGACCATTTTAGTGTACCATACTGTTAGCTGAAAAAATTATCCTGACTGTATCTGAATATGCAAGATTCTCAACTGCACAGCTTTCATATTATTTAGTCTTTTTGTCTGTTTTCATTATTATTAGTAATAATAATACAAATATTATTCTTATTTGCACAGCTAAAGAACACACAAAAATTTAGATGAAGGCAATTTCCTCCAAAACTATGTTAGAACAATAAAATTATATGCCCCAATATTACCTTCAGAAACAAAGAACTCTGCTAAATAAAATGCGGTCTTCACAGCATTAGGTGAATGGGAAATGCTGCTAACTCCCCACTCGTAAGGTGGTTTCTCTGGATGCCACTGGACACCATATACTGGATACTTATATCCTACATGAAGAACACAGATCTATTAAGAATCAAGTAGAAAGAATAATCTACATTATTACTAAAAAGTAACTTTATGTAAAACATCATATCAAAATAAAATGGTACATATTTTTCTTAGACACACACACACAAAAAAGAATTTCAGTTTACTGTCAATATGAACCTTCCTAATGAAATATTTCAGCGATTTTCGGTCTTCTGTAGCAGAGGGTAAGTGAAATGAGGAGAGCCCTCCATGTGATGGATGAGCATAGGGGCTACAACAACTGACTCACACTACAACTCTCACAAGAATGGCGCAGGACTGGGCAATGTTTCACTCTGTTATACATCAGACCGCTATGTGATGGAGCCAACTCAACAGCAACCAACAACACTGCTCATGACACGACTTGCTTTTCCAGATGATGACAGTGAACTATTTTAGCCTTGGATTATATTCCAGTTCAAGAGGGAGGAACGCACTCTATTAGTGACACAAGTTTCTGCCATAATATGTCCACCTTTCCCCTCTCTCTTACCATGTTTTCGTCCCCTCCCATAATGACTTTTTGGTATGAGAGTGGATCCTTCTGGGAAGACCACCTTGTCTCAACCTAAATTAGATAATCTCTTTTCTCAGTCTGTGGAATAATTCAAGGCTTCATGATGTTCATTAAAAATATATACTTAAGCATTTAAAAGTTAAGTTAAGCATTTAAAAGTTAAAAAAGAGAAACTCTTAATAACAGAATCCAATTATTTTTAGAATCCTTAAATATCTTTATGGGCAAAATGATAGAATTCCTAGAATTTGCTTCACATAAATAATCTCTGCATGAAACGATGTGCCACCTCCCAGATAGCACTTGTCAAGAGTTTTAATTTTGTCAGTCTGGTGGGGATAAGATGATAGTTCATTTTGATGGCCATCTGTGTTGTCCTGATCAGTAGTTACAGTGAGCAACTTCCCATATGTTTATACCAGTAAAGCAAACCCACTGCTGTCAAGTCAATTCTGACTCACAGAGACACTCTACAGCGCAGAGCAGAACTGCCCCACAGGGCTTTCAAGGATGTCATCTTTACAGAAGGAGACTGCTACATCTTTCCCTAACAGATGTGAACTTCTACCCTTTCAGCTAGCAGCCAAGTGCTCGACCACTGCTCCATCAAAGCTTCTTACCATACATATGTTTACAGGCCATTCAAATTTCTTTTAACCATTTAAATAGTCTTTTTCTTAATTCATGCATGGCTGTACTTTATATATTAGACACGTATCCTCTATTACTTTGGACATATTGTCAGGAGGGACCAGTCGCTGGAGAAGGAGATCATGTTTGGTAAGGTGGAGGGTCAGAGAAAAAAGAGGAAGACCCCCAAATGAGATGGAATGGCCAAGTGAAGTGGCAGCATTGATGGACTCAAGTGTGGCAACAATAGTGAGGTTGGCCCAAGATCGGGCAGTGTTTTTGCTGTGTACAAGGTTTCTATGGGTCGGTACCGACTCGATGGCACCTAACAACATCAACAACATGAAGAACTATATTCCAAAAAATTCTGAAAACCTAGAAGAAATGGACAAACTTCTAAAAACACACTATCTACCACAAACTAACACAATCTGAAAATTTGAACACATCACAAGAGAAAAAAAAAACTTCTAACATAAAAAGTCCTACTTCAGATGACTTCACTGGTTAATTCTACCAAATATTCACTGAAATTCAACTAAACACAAGCTAAAACCAATTCAAGTGAAAATATTTCAGGACATAACAAAGGATGAAATAATCCCAAACTCATTCTCTGAAGCAAGTTATAGACATGATATCAGAATCAAGAAGACAACAATAAAACAGAATGTGACAGACCAATATCTCTCAAGAACATATAAGCAAAAATTCTCAACAAAATCCAAGCCAACAGAATCCAACTACATAAAAAAATAAGACATCATGACCACACTGGATTCATACCAGCCAAGCAAGGATGGTTCAGTATTAGAAAAACAATCAATGTAATCCACTACACAAATCAAACAAAAGAAACATAGGATGATATCAATCATTGCAGAAAAGGCATGTGACAAAATCTAACACCCATTCATGGTAAAAACACTAAGCAAAATAGGAATGCAAAGGAAATTCCTAAACGTTATTAAAGGAATATACACAAAAAAGACCACCACCCATTTGTCAGTTTGTCATACTGTGGTAACTTACATGTCCCTGTAATACTGGAAGCTATGCCACTGTTATTTTAAAATACCAACAGGGTCATCCATAGTGGCGAGGTTTCAGCTGAGCTTCCAGACTAAGATAGATTAGGAAGAAGGTGAGATAGACTACTTTTGAATGTTTAGCCACCGAAAACCTTATGAATAACAGTGGAATACTATCATACAGCACCAGCATACTGAATATTGAAACAGTAACTTGTTAAGTGTCGTCAAGTCAGTTCTGACTCACAGCCATCCTGTATAGAGTTTCTGAGGAGCAGCTGGAGGGTTTGCATTGCCAACTTTGTGGTTGGCAGTCCAGGGTTGATCCTACAGCACCATACCAGGAATCCTGAATAACATCAGAATATTGAGTCCTGGTGTGGTACTGTAAGCATTAGCATTGGACTGCTAACCACACAGTTGGTGGTTCAACTCTACCAGCTGCCCCTTGGGAACTGTACAAAGGGTCGGTACGAAATGAAACACACTTAACTACACTTAACAACAATAACAGTATCATTAGCTATAATGCTGGAAGATGAGATAATTAGTTTGGAAGACATTCAAAATAGGACTGAGAAAGAGCTGCCTCCTCAAAGTGGAGCTGAGCATGGTGACATGTGGAGTAAAGCTTTTAGGACCCTCACCAGCTAACAGGAAAAAACTCAAAATTATGAGCAATGGTTGTAAATATCCATTTATAATAGGAAACATGGAATATAAGAAGTATGAATCCAGGAAAATTGGAAGCTGTTAAAAATTAAATGGAACACATAAATATCAATTTTTCTATATATCAGTTAGTGAAACTAACTGGTGTTGATCATTTTGAATCTAATAATCATATGGTTTACTATGAGAGGAATGACTAATTAGAGAGCAATGGCATCATATTCATCATCAAAAAGAACATTTCAAGGTCTATCTTGAAGCATAATGAAGCCTAATGCTGTCTGTGATAGAATACTATCCATATGAAATTGAAGAACTCTATCAACATCTTCAGTCTGAAATTGATCAAAGAAGCAATCAAAATGTATTGGTATAGTTACTGATGATTGGAATGCAAAGGATGGAAACCAAAAATAAGGATCAGTAGTTGGAAAACACAGCCTTGGTGATTTAAACAATGCATGATAGAAGTTTGAAAGATCAATGACTTATTCATTGCAAATAACTTTCTAAAAACATAAAAGACAACTATGAACATGGACTTTGCCAGATGGAAAATACAGAAATCAAACTGACTACAATGTGGGAAGAGACAATGGAAAAGCTCCATTATTATCAGCCAAAATAAGGCCAGGGGCCAACTGTGGAACAGACCATAAATTGCTCATATGCAAGTTCTGGCTGAAGTTGAAGAAAATTAAAACAAGTCCATGAGAACCAAAATATGACCTTAAACATATCCATTTGAATTTAGAGATCATCTCAGTAACAGATTTGATACATTAGACACTAATGACTGAAGACTAGAAGAAGTGTGGTATGACATCAAAAATACCATACAAGAAGAAAGCAAAAGGTCATTAAGAAAACATGAGATAAGGAAAAGACCAAAATGGATGTCAGAAGAGACTCTGAAACTTTCACGCCAGTGTAGACACGCTAAAGCAAATGGAAGAAGTGAGGAGGTAAAAGAGCTGAACAGAAAATTTCAAAGGGCAGTTCAAGAAGGCATAGTCAAGTATTATAAATGAAATGTGCAAAGTTCATGGAAAATTCCATTACCTTTCAATTCCTGTTTTCCATGGCTTATTTTGTTATTAACTTTCATTGTGAATTAGGTGAAGGTTACCAGAGAAGATCAGTTTTCCATTCAACAATTGATACACATTTTATTTCACCTCATTGACTGCAATCCCCACAACACAGCATCACTTGTCCCACTTCCTTCCTGCATTGTTTCAAACCCTCCTTCTTTCCTGACCCTTCTGAACTTTGTCCTTGGGTAAATGCTGCTGTTTTGATCTTAAATGGTACAAAATTCTAAGGTATGTGTAGCTCCCTATTGTTATCGGTTCTTCTGGTGTAGCGCTGTAAGAAAAGCACTGAACTGTGAACCACACGGTCAGGGGTTCAAACCCACCAGCTGTTCGTCGAAAATCCTATACAGGGTCCCTATGAGTTGGAATTGATTTGACTGCACTTAACAATACCAATTGTTTCGCTGAAAATTGAGCCATGAGAATGAGTTCATTTCCAGACCCGAAGGTAGTGAAGTTTCTTCGTAGAAGTCACTTTCTCCATCAATCTTTTCATCCCTTCTTAATCATTTCTTTCCTTTTCATTACCCTACTCTACAAAATGGCTCAAGTAAACTACAATTGATGTAGAGTATGCCCAGAATGTCTTCTGTCCCCAAATATGCCCTAACTTCATTATTGGCCTCCTTCTTCAAGTCTTGTATGTCACTTTAATCTTAAAATCGACATAACATAAAATTAATAAATATGAAATTAATACATAAAATCAAGTGTGCACGATACAGTAATACACACCTTCCACTGAAGAGACAAATTCAAGGTTGTCAGCTGTATTGGTAGTTATTACGTTGAAAAATGACTTCAACTTTTTATTTGATGTAAAATTCTACAGTATGAAAATAAACAAAATGATTACTTCTGTAATGAATCCAAACTCATTAATTTTATTGTATAATATGTGATACCTTCATGGAAAGGCTCCACTTGTGGAAATTTGCAGTCAGAGGTTCAGTAGATAATGATAGCAATAAGTCTGCAGGAAAATTCCGGAACATTCTGCCCTGCAATGTAGCTGAAACAATTTAAGCACAAGAAAATATAAAATTCCCTTATGTCATTTATCTGTACCCAAAGAAAAGCCATTAGTAAGGCATAATCAAGATGACTAAATGATAAGCATAGCATATTGTTTCCATAGATTTCCAATCAAACACAAAATATGTTCAAATATGCTCTGGTCTTAAATACTTTTCTTCTAGGTTTTTAACATGAATAAGTAAAATTCTTCTCATGTGAGAATTAATTAGCAGACTAGCCATAATTATAAGTAATGAATCTTAATTTGGGCTCCTTAGGCAGCTTTAAGTGGCACTGTAGAATACGCACTAGACTGCAAGGTTGGTGGTTCAAACCCACCAGCTGCTCCTCAGAAACACTGTACAGGGTTGCTTTGAGTCTGAACTGACTCAACAGCACTGAACAATCACAATCAGCTGTAAAATACATATGTAAAACTTCTGTGTGTATGATATATTTGTTTTTCCAGGAAAGTATCCACAACTTTCAATGTATTTTCAAAGGGACTTAAAATCCTGTTGTCTCTCAAAACCCTAACTAAGATTCCAACTATCCCTAAGCCAGGCTCCTTCTTGCTAATGTCTTACAAGAGAACACCAGTACTTTTGAAATATCCCTTTGTTGTATACATTGAGTTGTTGTCATGTACAACCAAATTAGTATGGCCTAATTCAGATACTCTCCACAGGGTTTCTGTGGTGATTAAGTGAGATGTCAAAAAGACTTTTGAAAACTATAGGTTCCACATATGACTACCATTATTTTCCTTTTAGAGTCTTTATGAGAGCAAGAATAATTGGTCTTATTCAATTCTGAGGCTACAGAGACCAAGAAACTTTTAACAATCATTATCAATTTATACAATACCAAGGGAAAAACACTGGTACTAGAATAGTACTAGCTAATATTTACTGAGCTGTATTTAATGTGCTTAGCATAGTACCTGGAGAATATTATCTTACTTAATTCTCATACACAACACAAATTGAAGCGGCAAGACCTTAAGTGATTTCCCAAGACCAAAATGACAAAGCCAGAACTCAATCAAGAATATGCCCAATTTCAGAGTTCTTAACCATACATGGAGTCCTGGTATGATGCCGTAGGATAAGCACTGGACCGCAAAGTTGGTTTGAACCACGAGGTCGGTAGTTCAAACCCATCAGCCACTCCTTGGAAACCCTACATATATAGGGTCACTATGAGTCGGAACCAAGTCGATAGCATGTAACAACAACAACAATCATACGTGGTCCAGGTATCATTATAAGCTTTCAAATTTCAAAATTCCCTAAGCCATTCTCATAAATCACTACAAAGGTGATAATTCACATCTTCAACTTGGGTAAATCATTTAAGAATTAACAAATTACATGAGTATTTTTGGCTCAGATAGTTACAATTTAGTAATCCTATCTAGGAAATCTTTTTGAAAGCATCAGAAACAGAATACTTACCTCCAGTGAAGTTTAGTGGCAGTGACTTGCTCTTAGTTTCTGTGAGTGTTAGTAAGTTCTTACCGCTCACCAGTAATGTGAGTTCTTCAAACCCAAGGCATGTGCCCCACACTGGAAAATAGTCTCCATCATCAAAACTCTGTGCAGAGTGAGAGAGAATAGTTTATTAAATCCTTTCTAAAAACAAAAATTACAGATCAGATTTATCATTATATAAGGATTTCTAAAAGATTTTCCATGAGTCATATGTGGGTTATCACTTAAATGGTCTTCATTCATCAGTCAGCTACCAAACTAAACAAGTGATACTGAGGGACCACAAGATTAAAGATAATGCTAGACAGATGCTTATTTATAAGGCTTCTAAAATTTTTTCACCACGTTGGATGATTTTCTAGTTTTGAAAATGCTATGCAGACTTTAAGAAGCTCTGGTAGTGTAGCTGGGCTACTAACCTGAAGGTCAGCAGTTAGAAACCACCAGCTGTTCCACGAGGAAAGATGAGGCTTTCTGCTTCCGTAACGATTCACAGTCTCAGAAACCCTATGCACAAGGTCGCTATGAGTCAGAAGCGACTCCCCAGCACACCACCACCATCACCATGTAGACTCTAAGGAACCCTGGTGGTGCCGTGATTTAGGTATTGTGCTGCTAACTATAAGTTTGTTAGTTCAAGACTGCCGGCTGCTCCACAGGAGAAAGATGAGACTGTCTGCTACTGCAAAGATTTACAGCCTCAGAAACCTCTTGGAACAGTTGTACTCTGTCCTCCTAGGGTTGCTAGAAAGCCTGGATGGCAGTGGGTTTAGCTTTGTCAGGCAACAGTAACAGAACAAGCTAATCAGATTTCAGACGGAGTAAAGTCATGATCTGGATGAAAAAGCAGGCAGTAAGGATGAGCAAAAGTAAAACACATTTTCATAGACTGAAAGCTGTCAGCTAGAAAAGTGAAAATATATTGAGTTTACTCAATTTGAGGCACAACATTCAGACTGGGCGCATGACTTGGGAGGCATGTATTCAATAAACATGACAAATGAAGAAAAGATAGGAGGGGTCAGGATTTCATTTTGCTTGGATCCACAGTCAATGCTCACAACACAACAGTTAAGAAATCAAAAGGTATCTTGCCCTGGGTAAATCTACTGCAAAAGATCTCCTTAAAGTGATAAAAGCCAAAAATGTCACTTTGAGGGTGCAAATGCTCCTGGACCAAGTCATGGTATTTTCAAGTGCCTCACATGCATGTGTAAACTAGAAAATGAAGACTGGAGAATTCAGGCATTTGAATTTTGGAGGTTGGCAAAGAATATTGAAAGTACTATGGACTGCAAGAAGTACACACAAATCTGTCTTTGAAGAAGTACAGCCGAAGGCTCCTTAGAAGCGACGTTGGTGAGACTTTTGAGCCCTTGTTCTTTGAACAAGTTGTCAGGAGGAACCAGTGCCTGGAAAAGGATATCATGCTTGGCAAAGTATGGGGTCAGCCTAAAGAGGAAGACTCTCAATGAGATAAATTGACACTGTGTCTGCAACACTGGGCTGACAGACAGGAATGAATATGAGGCTTAGCACAGGACCAGGCAGTATTCGTTCTGTGGTACATAGGGTCTTCATGAGTCAGAACAACAGTGAGTGAATTTCTGGTTAACTGAAGATTAAACCCATACTTACTACAAAAAATGACTCTTAACAGTAATTTCCTAAGAACAGTATCCCCTGGGCAGCACAAACGATTAACACACCCCACCACTAACCAAAGACTGGTAACTTGAACTTACCCAAAGATGCCTCAGAAGAAGGCTATCTTAATAAAAAATATGCCACTGAAACCCTATGGGACATAATTCTACTCTGATATACATGGAGCTGCGCTGGATTGCAAAAGTCAGAATTAACTCAATGACAACTAGTCCAGCCTTTTTGTTTTCTAAAAGCAGAGGTTTTCTTGCATAGATTGTAAAATATAACCGAATAAGCACTTACTTAAAATGAGGACTTTGAGATTTTTGTTTTTCTGTTCCTTACTGAGGAAAATATTTAAAATTATATTAATTCTTATACCATTGCAGTCTCTATGCAAAAAGCAGTGATTACTTTATGATGTTCATATAGTCCTCACATAAATTGTCCACATTTCAACCGTGTTCACTACTCTTTCAAAAATCATCCACTGAGAACACACTAAATGTCTCTCACCATATAAAACACAATAAGAAATCTCTCAAGCACTGGAATCACAAAATTTGATTAGATATGAACAGATAACCACAAAATAATCTATTTTCTGGAATATAAATTACTCATGGGCAAGGACGTCAGTTATATTATAGATTTCATGCTAAATAAATGTTTGAACAATCCTGTATCAAAATACACTAAGAGAAGAGAGGGGCAGGATGTCATTTTAGGCTGTGGAGTTGTTGTTAAGTGCTGTCAATTCGGTTCCAACTCATAGCAACCCTGCGCTGGGTTTCCGAAAAGCGGCTAGTGAGCTTGAACCACTGACCTTGCAGTTCAAACAGATCTTGCAGTCTAGCACATTAACCGGGAGCACCACACCAGGATTCCTAGGCTGGGTTAGTTAAGTAGAGAAATTCTATAGAAAATGGTGGCTATGATATAAATTAGGATGGAGTAAAAAGAAACACTCAGAAGATTGCAATGTAGGAGGATACAGGATGGATGCTTCAAATACCAACAGGATTCTGTGGACACACTATCAAGGGTCTTAACTCAGATGACTGTAAGATGCTGCAGGTTATTTGAAAAAACAAAAACGAAAAAACACAAGTGTCGCAAATGCTAAAAGTAGTTCCTTAGGGAAATATTTAATAAGGGTGGAGGATCCTGTTGCTGTTGTTGTTAAGTGTTGAATTGGTTCTGACTCATAGCAATCTTAGCTAGGGTTTCCAAGGAGTGGCTGGTGAGTTTGAACCGCTGACCTTGTTGTTCAAACCAACCTTAAGGTCCTGTGATTTATCTCACAGCACCACACCAGAACTCCAGGGAAGATCTTACAGCCAGAAATTAATTACAAATATTCTTTAGTAGTTCAGAGGGGAAATAATATAAGTCTGACCTATGGTACCAAAGGGCAAGCCCAATGTGAGACATTATACTGGGGAGGAGGCAGTAGGATGTTCTATTAGTAACTGGCTGAGTCCAGAGTTAGAGCAAGAAAGGGCACATAGGATTCAATGAAGTGGGAAGCAAAGATTTCAAGAGGAGATGAGAGTTTATAACATCAGAACAGTACCCAGTACATAACAGAAAAAAATAAGAGAATACTGAGAGAACAAACAAGATGGCAGATCAGGTAGAAGTGCAGTGAGGAGCTCCGTCAGCAACAACACAGAATACTGGACTAAGTATGCTTAGGGGATGGTGCCAGAACTCTGAGCTACATATAAAGGAGTATTTAGAAGGTTGGAAGGCTTACAGCTAGGGGAATTTGTAGCAGAAGTAAGAAATCCATTGCTTTCTAATTCAAGACGCTCAGCTGCTCCCGGAGCCACCAACTTGGGTGAGACCAAGCAGGGGAAGAATCAGAGCAGCCACGGACACCTGACAGAACCACAGAGATAAAGGTGTGGACAAGCTTTTTTTATTTTTTAATCTGTTCATTGGTCTCTCACTGTCTGCGACAGTCACCATTCTGATGTCTACAGGGGTGACTGAGAGAGTGGACACCTTGGACACCCCCACCACCACCACCACCATGGAGGATTCTACTATGCACTGATATCTTCAAAATTTAAAGAGTTTCCACTTAAAACCAAATGGCCACAGCCGGCCCTGAACTGTTTATAATTAGAAAAAAGGCCTGAACGGGGATTGTGGAGTGGGACAGGCAGACTAAAAAGGAACTAGGCCAAAAATTAAATCCTAAGTTACATTACAACGACCAACAGTGGCATCTTGAA
>NW_006408554.1:18347357-18373307 GCF_000296735.1 Chrysochloris asiatica | reverse complement strand
CTCTGAGAAAGCATGAGTTGCTACAATTTGATGGACTGGACTTTTGCTTATGGATGCAGTTCCTAAAAATTCTAATCAGAATGAAATACTCTTCAAATCAAGGAACATGCCTGTCTTCTCAGTGTACTGGACTGGTTGGTATGGGCAATTTAGACATTACTATTGCTATAAGTGACTGACTTGACACATTTCCATGGGTGTACTTGGTTTTAGAAAGAAGGGTTAAGGGAAAACCCCCACTGATGGGTTTTGCTGTTTTCCAGATGTGTCTGGTGAAAGGGGGTACAGAATGATGATGATGAGATTATATTATTTCAATTGTAGTATGAGTTGTGCTGGTCAGAACTGTAATTGTAGAAGACATGTAGCTAAAAGGAGAGAACAGTTATTTTTCATTTCAGGAATGGACAATCCCAGGACATCAAAAAGGAAGGGAATGAGTGGAATTTTGGATCCCTACCTGAGGAAGTAGGGACAGCAGAGTTGGTGGCAGAAGTGGTAACATGGAGCAGCTATGGACTCTAGGCCCACGGACTGAATGAGGCTGTGTACCTATGGGCTGGAGATTAGCTTTTGGACATTTATGTGTGCATCAAGTATTGATGATTTGTTCATTCACGATATATAAGGAGAAAATGGGGCCAGTGTGTTTTCGGTTGTACATGTTTTAGTTATATCAGGCATAAGTATGATGCAACCTAATATAGGCATAGTTAGCTGTACTCATAGGGACATTGAGACATGATCCACTTTATAAAGAAAAGAGCCAACAGATACTAAATAGATTTTAGAAGTATAAATGAAGATGAACCAATGTATGTAAAGAGAAAAGGGGAGAATTTGTGAGAAATAGCTGCTGGGGTGATGCATCTTCAGAATCAAGGATTTCTTAGGGGTAGCAGGTTGGCATGACAAAAGGGAACTCTGAGAAGAGGAAGAGACTAGTTTGACCTACTTTTTTGTTGGTTAAGTGCCCTCAAGTTGCTACTGACCTATAACAACCTTATGCACAGCAGAACGAAACACTGCCCAACCTCACTACTGTTGCCACGCTTGAGTCCATCGATGCTGTCACTTGGCCAATCCATCTTGTTGGGGGTCTTCCTCTTTTTCTCTGACCCTCCACCTTACCAAACATGATACCCTTCTCGAGCAACTGGTCCCTCCTGACAATATATCAGAAGTATGAGAGACAAAGTTTGGCCATCTTTGCCTCCAAGGGGCACTCTGGCTGCACTTCTTCCAAAACAGATCTGTTGGTTCTATGGGCAGCCCATGGCACTTTCAATATTCTCCTCCAATACCATAACTCAAAAGCATCAATTCTTCTATGATCTTCCTTATTCACTGTCCAGCTTTCACATCCATATGAGGTTACTAAAAATACCATGGCTTGGTTCAGGCACACCACAGTCCTCAAGCTGACATCTTTGCTCTTCAACTCTTGAAAAAGGTCTAGTGCAACAGATTTGTCTAATGCTATGTGTATCGTTTGATTTCTTGACTGCTGCTTCCGTGAGTGTTGATAGTTGATCTAAGAAGAATGAAGTCCTTGACAACTTCAATCTTTTCTCCAGTGATAAGAATGTTGTTTATCGGTCCAGTTGTGAGGATTTTTGTTTTCTTTACATTGAGATGCAATCCATACCGAAGGCTGTGCTCTTTGATCTTCATCAGTATATGTTTTAAGTGCTCTTCACTTTTAGCAAGCAAGGTTGTATCACCTGCATACCGCAGGTTGTTAATGAATCTTCCTCCAATCCTGATGCCATGTTTTTCTTCATATAAACCAGCTTCCCAGATTATTTGCTCAACATACAGGTTGAATAAGACTCTTTTAAAATAAGAATACACCCATCAAGGAAGTAGGGGAAGTTCATAGGGAGGGGGTGAAACTAACTTTAAATGAGAATGCTCTCTGTAGGGACTAGTAGATGCCATTCAGGAAAGACTGTAAACTCCAAAGTACCCAGTAAAGGGGAAATGGAGGAGGGGCTTTTTCCAAGTTAGGTTCATAAAACTCTTTGTCAAATGGCCATGCAATAAATACATCTACCCATGTCTACAGAGCTGGGTGGCTGATTTTGCAAAACCAAATAAAGAAAAGTTCATTCTGACTGGAAGAAAAAAAAAAGAAAACACTGAGAGATAGGTAAGTCACCATGAAGGGTCGTAGAGTGGTACTATAGGATAATAAACACTGGACTGCTAACCAAGAGGTCAGTGGTCCAAACCCACCACCTGCTCCTCAGAAACCCTACACAGGGTCGCTGTGAGTGGAACCAACTCAATAGCTATTAATAACAAGGCACCATTAGTCAGCATGCAAGGAGAAGGCCTGGTCAACAGTACTCTGAGCTCCTTGCAAATCCCAGAATTGCATATGAAACAAGCAGGGACCACCGTGTTACATGGAGCAGGCACCTGACAGGTTAAGGAGGATGACGAAGTTATGGGATAACTGTGTGGGAAGCATTAACATAGGCTGAAACAAGTGTCCTCATGGAAAATTACAAAAAAAACAAAACATCTAAAATAATAGGTCAAGGGCAAGACTGCAGAGTAAGCAGACATATTGAGTCAACCCTCTGCAACAAAAACATGGTAAAACAGACACATATGGTGACCCTGGAACCCTGAGTATCAGAGGATAAGACAGAGAGGTGGATTGAGTGCAAGTGAAAGAGGATGCTGAACAGAAGCTGTGACAAAAAAGAAAAACAGGAAGACTGTGGGCTGGCATGGAGTAGAGTGACTGTCTAGAGATTTTGCAAGCAACTGTCGATACAGCAAAGAGTTCAGGTGGTATAATGGGTTACATGTTGGGCTGCTAACCAACCAGCTGCTCCATGGGGAAAAGATGAGACTTTCTGCTCCTGTAAAGATTTACAGTCTAGGAAATCCTCCTGTACAGGGATGCTAAGAGTCAGAACTGACTCAATGGCAGACAACCGCCAACCACTGTCAATACAGAGGACAAGGATGGAGGTCAGTGGCAGGGGGTGTTACTTCCTGGTAGATGGGGACATAGCCAATCCCTGTCCTCACCAACCCAGCAGCCAGCAAAACCCTGTCCTGTGCAGCCTCTGCTCTGATGGGGGTTAAATGCCAGGCATAGTGCCCTGTTTCTGGAGGTGCACGAACCCACCCTGTAAAAACAAAATTAAGAGCATTCACACTTCCAGTCTCTACCACATCCACCATGAGATAGATAGTGTGTACCGAAGAATACACCAAATTTCAGATTACACAAAAAACAAGACAGTGTGCCTCAAATAAGTCACCAAAATACAGAGTAAGAAAATATAATGATAAGGAATTTTAAAGTCTGCTAATTAGGCAGCTTCAGCAAATTGAAAGAAAGATCAAGAAAACTACTGATAAAATCAAAGAAAACATAGATAAAAAATATGGGAAGAAATTGACAAAATAATTGAAAAAATAGGAACTGTATAAAATTAACCCTAAGACTTCAGATACAGATAGTACACTGGAAGGGCAAAAAAACAGAACTGAATCAATGGAAAGCTAAATTTCTGAGCTTGGAAAAAAAAAAAAAAATCTCTAGAGAAACAATCAGGAAACAGAACAAAAAAAATCAAAAAGACTAAGATTTATGTCAGACACTATCTAGAAGGATTAACTAATGTATAATAGGAATTCCAGAACAGGAAGAGACAAAAAAAAAAAAAAAAAAAAAAAACCCATAGAGAATATTGTCCAAGAATTGTTGGAAAAAACTTCCTTAGCATCATGAAAATGAGATGATAATCATTCAAGAAGTTGGAAAATATCCAAACAGGATAAACTCTAAAAGAAAAACAGTAATGCAAATTATAATCAAATTTTTCAAAACCAAAGACAAGGAAATAATCCTTAGAGCAGCTCAGAAAAAATGCAAAGTTACCTACAAAGGAGAACTTACAATAAGGCTAAATTCTGATTTCTCAGAAGAAATCATGCAGGCAAAAGGACATGGGATGACACATAAAATTCTGAAAGAAAAAATTGCCAACCAAGAATAATATATCCAGCAAAACTCTCCATCAAATACGACAGTGACAGGAGGTCATTTCAAACAAACAGAAATGAAAATTGCTTGTAAAACCCAGACCAACCTTACCAAAAAATACTAAAGGGAGTTCATTAGATGGAGAAACAAAAACAGCTGACAACAACCTGAGATTAACATACAAAACAATATCACCTAGACACAAGCCAGATAGAGAAGTATGCAAAATAAGACAGAACTACAAGACTGAAAAGGGAGAGCAAAAGACACAATTACAATAACAACAAAAAACAAAATAAAAAGAGTGAATAATCTAGTTACAGAACTTCCAAGTGAGGAGGAAATCAAACAGATTTCAAGAAAAAGTAAAATTAAAAACAAACCAAACTGTAACCCTAAAAGCTACAGCAAGCCTTACTATTAGTCCTAGCTCAACCCTCACTACCAATACTAACCCTAGTCCTAACTACATCCTAACAATAAAGAAGTCCTAGGCCTAGCCAAGACCTAGTCATAGTTCCAACCCTAACCCTCACTCCTAGTCACCATACCCACCCTCAAAATAATAATAACAATAATAATAATAAACAATTGATATTTACCTTTAGGGCAGAGTTATAAAATATTCTGGCCACTTTGGCATAATCTGAGTTCTTTAGGCTAACACTTCCTCCAGGGAAAAGGATCCTGAAAAACATCAAATAGAGTGCTTTTCCCCACAGAAATGGACTGCAAAGCACATGGTCAGCAGTTCAAGCCCACCAGTCATTTCATGGGAAAAAGATGAGGCTTTCTGTACTGGCAAAGGTGTGCAGCCTTGGAAACCCTATATAGGGTCACTGTGAGTCGCACTGTGGGTTAATGCGCCAGACTGCAAAGTCATTTGAACTGCAAGGTCGGCGGTTCAAGCTCACCAGAAGCTCCTCGGAAACCCTATACAGGGTCGCTATGGGTCGGAATTGACTTGAAAGCACTTTAACAACAACAACAACAACAACAACAACAACAATGAGTCAAACTGTCTTCCTGGCACTTAACATACCTCCTCACCCCAATTGTAAAAACAAAAGCAAACAGAATTTACTTTAGACATTATTCTATGTATTACTTTTTGCACCTGAAAATACCACAGTGTTCACTTAACAAGTGATCCAGAGTAGCACCTATAGATAGCCTGAGTTTAAACTCCTGCAGATGTTCCTATTACAGATATATAGTCTATTTTATTTAAACAATTTCCAACTAATGGACTATTGGGTGGTTTCTAAATTTTTGATATCACAAACAATTCTGCAACATACACACTTAAAACAGATTTGTACAATAAACTTCCTTCTAAAGAATTTCCTGGATCAAAAGGAATGGTACATTTTAAAGGCCAACAGATACTGAAAAACTGGCCCCAACTAGGTTCTAGTCCTGGTGTGATGCTGTAGGATAAGCCCTGTACTGGTAAAAGATTGAGAGTTCAAATCCATCAGCTCCTTTTGGAAATCTTATCCAGGTTCACTAGAACTTCTGCTGTGGCGTTGTAGGATCAGCCCAGTGCTGAACCACAAGATTGGCAATTCAAACCCACTAGCTGCTCGTTGGAAACCTTATTAGTGTGGCTATGAGTTGGAACCGACTCAACAGCGCTTGAAACCACCCAATAGTCCATTAGTTGGAAACTGCTGTCTTTACAACAACAAGCTATCTCATTTACATTCCTATTAATTAAGCACAAGAGCACTTGTTTCATCATACTCACATCATTGTATATTAGCAAATTTTCTCATCTTTACCAATTCGGTAGTTGAAAAATGGTTTTTAATTGCTATAATTAGCTTACTTTTAATTATGAGTAACACTGAACATTTTTCATATGCTTAAAAATACTTTTCTGTGAGCTAATCAATCATGGAGTCCTCATGTGGTGCTGTGGGTTAATGTGCTGGACTGCAAAGTCAGTTTGAACTGCAAGGTTGGTAGTTCAAGCTCACCAGCCACTCCTTGGAAACCCCTTTCCAGGGTCACTATGGATCAGAACTGACTCAAAGGCACTTAACAACAACAGCTATCAATCATATCCTTTCTGGTCAAGCCAGAGGATAGAAAGTTTATCTTTTCCATTTTCTACTCAAGTTACCATCTGAAAGCCAGCCAATCAATATCATCAAACTTATAGCTGTTGCTGCTAAGTGCTGTCAAGTCAATTCTGACTCTTAGCAACCCTGTATACGGTTTCCAAGGAGTTTCTGGTGAGTTTGAGCTACCGACATTGTGGTTAGCAGTCCAGTCAAACCTAGCACTTATAAATTGCCAAAGTGACTTCAAAACATTTAAGCTAATCATTAAAAGAACTACGACTGTGTCACACATTTAAATATATACTATGTGTGTGTACATAGCATGCATACATATATCCTAATCTGCCTTCTCTACAGAACTTTTGCATCTCTCAACAAAATAATTCCTATAAATAAGAACTCAGAAAATGACCGTGCTATGCTACTTGAAGATAATTAAACAGAAACATGTAAATGATACCTATGAGAACCAGGAACTCGTTGGGACTGCCTTGTTTATCTAGGTCTTGAAGGTTTGCCGCCTTAGAGAGAGTACAGCTTAACACTTTTCTGTTCCTCTCTATTTGTGGAGACTATGTTGAGTTGTCCTTCTCTGACAGGCTCTGGCTTTCACAGACTTTAATGTACTCACATATAGTAGTTTTTACAAAAGTACAAACATACATGTATACACTGTATCACACCAATGCCACCAGCTTACCCATTAATTGATTTGAAGAGCTTCTCATATTCTTGAGTTGTAAGATCAAGCCTGAAAACAATAAAAATTGTTATAAAATATCCATTTCTATAACTTAAGGAAAATTAAAAAAATAAAGGCTCTAAATGAAGTCATCACATTAATTTTCAAAAGTCAGATGAAAAACAATTCTTAAATTCCAAGTAACGTTCTCTATCTTCCTAGAAACATTTTTTAAACTACAAAAAAGTTATATCATTATCTCTTTATTTTGTTAACTGAACAAACAGATATATCTTTTTGTGGTCTAGCGTCATCTGATACTATAAAATATGTGCTAAAAAGCAAAACATTTTAAACCATGAGCATCAATAATTTCTCCATGGGTGAAAACTGTAGCAGTCTGCTTTCCTAGAGATTTACAGCCTTAGCAACCTTATGGGGTATATATAGTTCTAATCTGTTCTACAGGGTTCCTGAGTCACAATCCACGTGATGGCAAAGGGTTTTGTTGTTGCTATTTTAACTTCTTTGCTAGGCAAGCATTATAAGAAAAGATACAGACATTAAGCACATGTTGTTGTTGTTACGAAACACTACCCAATCCTGGGCCAACCTCACTACTGTTGCCACGCTTGAGTCCATCAATGCTGCCACTTGGCCAATCCATCTCGCTGGGGATCTGCCTCTTTTTCTGTGACCCTCCATCCCACCTAACATGATATCCTTCTCCAGTGACTGGTCCCTCTTGACAACATGTCCAAAGTGTGAGAGACGAAATTTGGCCATCCTGGCCTGCAAGGAGCACTCTGGCTGCACTTCTTCCAAAACGGATCTATTGGTTCTTTTGGTAGTCCATGGCACTTTCAGTATTCTCCTCCAACACCATAACTCAAAGGCATCAATTTTTCTACAGTCTTCCTTATTCACTGTCCAGCTTTTGCATGCATATGAGGCTATTGAAAATACCATGGCTTGGATCAGGTTCACCTTAGTCCTCAGCTGACATCTTTGCTCTTCAACACTTTAAAAAGGTCTTGTGCAGCATATGCAGCAGATTTATAAGCAGATACATACTGTAAAATTGGCCCCAATTAGGCTTTAGTCCTGGTATGCCACTGTAGGATAAGCACTGGACTCGTAGCCGCAAGGTCAGCAGTTCAAACCCACCAGCTACTTTTGAAAACCCTATACAAGGTCACTATGAGTCAGAACCCACTCACCGACTCAACAGCACACAACAAAAAGCTTTATTAATATGTGTATCATAAATTCAGGCAGCTATGGCTGATAAGGGCTTCTGGTGTGGCACTGTAGGATCACCATGGGACTTCAAACCACAAGGTCAGCAGTTGAAGCCCACCAATTGCTCCTTGGAAATCCTATATGGAGTCACTATGAGCCTGAACCAACTCAAAGGCACTTCACAACAATAATAAAAGGCCTTGTGTGCATCGTTTCATTTACATCCTTTTTGCCGTGATGACAATATAACCATAAGTATAGTACTTTCCATGAGTTCTGTTGACTCTTTCCAGCAAATCATCTAACTCAAAATAGTAGTAGGAGGCAGCAGGTCAGAAGTGAGCTTACAGTCATTGTCCTGAGAGTAGAGAAGGAACCACTGGAACAGCCCAACATCCTGAGGGCTTTCCCTTTTCCTCCTCCTCCAGTTCCTAGTTTTCAACAACAAACCACAGACAGACTCACTAGGAAGCCAGACAGGCAGGTGGCTGGGGAAGTAAAAACTCAATCAGGACAGGGAAACTCTAGCTGGTGCCTATCCAGGGCCATGGACCTTCTAGGGTGATTTACATTGGATGGTCTTATCTCAAGCTGCACGTATCTTAGGAGCCCCTGGAGTATTTAGCATCTGCATTTTGTTGAGCAAAAAAACTCTGTAACTATGCTTAACCCATGTGAATCATGTGACCCTTGGAGTATAGCACTGGGTGGGTTATAAGATTTTGGAGTCCTCCTCTTGGTGCTATTCAGGACTCCTGGTATGGTGCTGTGGACTGCAAACCACAAAGTCAGCAGTTCAAACCCACCAGCTACTCCTCAAAAACCCTACAAAGGGTTGCTATGAGTCGTGACTGACTCAAAGGCACTTAACAACAACAACCTCCTACAGTGCAAAGTGGGGCAAAAGTAGCCTCCATCCTGCCCAGGCAGCCTTCATTGCCTAGGGGAGAGTCAGTTTACTATGGAGTTGTTCCTGTACTTTCCTGTCGACTTTCTGAGCATAATAAAATGGTTTTCATTTTGTCAACACTGTGCTACTGTCGTGTGTATGCAACTCAATCGGATGAGATGGACATAGCACCCACTGAGGAGTTGACGCTACTGGCCGGGGTTCTCATCCTAATAGTCTTCCGGTGGTTTGGGATCTTAGGACTGCCTCTGAGATAACCTGCATATGCAACACAGTAGCTGTGAACCCGGGGAGGGAGCTGACATGCAGCTGGAATCCTGAAGGAAAAACCTCAATTTTCAGCTAACAGGCTTGAAGTAAGGGTATCATGTGAACTACCAAGCTTGTAATTGACATCTGAAGTCTTGGGCCTACTTCACAGTCTGAAGGATGGTGTCTTTATAACTTGCGAAATCTGACCCAGTTCTAACTGGCTAGGGTTAGAGGAAGAAGTACCTCAAGGGCACTGGTATCAGAAGTAAACAGAGAAGTAGGAAGTGGAGATGAGATGTCTTTTTACTGATCCATACAGCCTATAAGAAATGACTATAGACAATAGACAAATCAATGTAGATGTGACTACTCTGCCCATGCACTAATTCTGAAGCACCCTGAAAGGGTCTCCTAACAATCACATGGAAGCAGCGATCCAAGAATCAAAAGATATATTGCATTAGGCAAATCTACCACAAAAGACTTCTTTAAAGCATTAAAGAGCAACAATGTCACTTTGAGGACTAAGGTGTGCTGGGACCAAGTCATGGTATTTTCAATCACTTCATATGCATTTGAAAGCTGGATAATGGATCAGGAAGAATGGAGAAGACCTGATGCATCTGAATTAGGGTGTTGGTGAAGAATATTGAACAGATCATGAACAGTAAGAAGGACAAACAAATCTCTCTTGGAAGAACAATCAGTTAGCTCTTTAGAAGGAGCGAATGGCAAGCTTGGATAGAGTTTGTTAGGGACTAGACCCTGGAGAAGGACATTATTCTCGGTAAAGTAGAAAATCAGTAAAAAGAGGAAGATCCTCAGTGAAATGCACTAACATAGTAGCTTCAACAATGGGCTTAAACAAGACAATGATCGTGAGCTTGGTGCGGGAACAGACACAATTTTGTTCTGTTGTTCAGAGTTACCATGAGTTGTAACTGAATCGATGGCACGTAACAACAACTACAATCACCCTATTGATGATTTTAGCCCTTTCCCCAGAGAAAATCAGTGGTATTAATTTGAGACAGTTGGCTACAATGTATAATTAAGCCACAGTGAAATGTGTTTATTCTTCAAAATGATAAATGCAAAAACAAGGAAAGAGAGTATCACACGTATTTGTGAAATTCCTGCAAGAGTTCTCCCACATTTAGCAATCTTCTGTTTCTTTAAGAAAATAAACACATAATATAACCTCTAAACCTCCCACAATAAGAAGTAGATTTATAATCAGATGGCAACAAGTTCCAACATTCCTGTCCCAAGTAAAAGGTTTAATTTTGTTTTGTTTTCGGGTGGAGGAAGCAGGTAGAATGCCTTTCCCTTTAATCAAACCATAATCCCACTGGGGAATAAAGTTTTCTTTAAATTAATGAGTAATGAGTAACAACAGTGTAGGGTGTTTCCTGTTATTGTTATTAAGTACCAAATCCTGTATAGGGTTTCCAAGAAGCGACTGGAGCATCTTACAGTTCAAATCAACCTTGCAGTCCAGTGTTTATCCTACAGCACCACACCAGGACTCCAGGGTGTTTCTTAATAAAACTAACCAATTTTGAGATATAAAACGAGCAAATTGGATGCAGAGAAGTAAGCACAAGTGGAGGAAAGATAGATGCCACATAGAACGTACCAAAGAACTTGGACACAGAGGCCGACACAAAGATTTTCCCTCAGAGCACAGAGGGAGCCTGCCCACAAAACCAGCGCCCTGGATTCAGATGTCTAGCCTGGAGGCCTGGTGTGCTTGACTGCTCACAGCAAAAATGGCAGTTCAAACCAACTCAACTGATCCTCAGAAACAGGGTCACTATTAATCGGAAACAACTCAATGGCACTTAACAAGCTGTGAGAAAACAAACTCCTGTGGTTATAGGAACACTGGGAAACTAACATACCTCAGCTGAAGATAAACTTGTATGCCAACAGTTAACATTCTCAGTGTCACTGTCGTAAATACCAATATTTTGCAAGTCATCCGCAGTTTCAAAACTCTGGTCATCCCGTTCATCTATTTGCTCTTCCTTGTACTCTTTCATCCCATTAGTCATCAAGTCCTATTCATTTTTTTTTTAAAGAACATTTACATAATGATCCTGAAACCAGAGCTTGTCACTTCACACCTAGCCAAATACAACAGGCTCTGAAGTGGCCTACCAGTCTTTGTCTCTCCTGTGTGGCACTGTAGGATAAGCACTGAACTACAATAAGACTGGCAGTTCAAACCCACCAGTCGCTCCTCAGAAACCTCACACAGGGTCACTATAAGTGAAACCTGCAATGGTAGCACTTCGCAAAAAAGCCCATCATGCCATTAGGCTATCAAGTCATCTTCCACCTGAGTGGTGTTCATCAAAGGTTGAGGTTTCAGTACACCCAGAGGTGCCTTGGAAGAAAGGTCTGGCAATCTACTTTCAAAAAATCAGTCACTGAATATGGGGCACAGCTCTACACTGACACACACGGGGTCTCAATGTGTTGGAGTCAACAGATTTGCTTTCACCGGGCCAATGGTGGTGTAGTATGGTCTCACTTTACCTGTAGGCGACCTGGGCTAGACTCCTGGCCAATGCGCCTCATGCCCACCCACTGCCCACCTGTGAGTGGAAGCTTCTGTGTTCTGCGATGCTGTATAGATCTCAGAAGAGCTTTCAGATAAGGGAAGAAAGGTCAATCAGTCCGTATTCTGAAGACTGGGTTCCAGATAAGATTTCATTTGAAAAATCAGATGTGCAACTAAAAACGTAAAGACTAATGTTCAAAAGCAAATGTTTACTTTGGGACACAGAATCTTAATATTTAAATGAAAAAGATCAAGCAAGAAGACAATCCTTATGACTCTAATTTGTAGTATAATTCTCTAAACTATAATGCTTGCATTTTGATTACTTAAACAGTACTTTGTTATAATTTTCATTAGTGAATTATTTATAAAGACAGCTTATAAATAAACAAAGAATGACTCATAATGGATTCGACTGGGAGCTGGGAGATTCCATGATACATATTAACTTGAGCTGACAATATTGATTACCTTTTTTGTTAAAAACAAAAAAACACCTCTTTTGAAATCAAAATATGAGATGAATCCATTTCTTTCTAATGGGTCATTTTATTACATAAAACAACACTGCTACATTAGTCATTTATACACTTAAAACAGAGTGTGAAAGCATTTTATAAAAAGCCACCTAAATAAACACTTCCTTGATTCCCTGTTTCCCTCCCTAATATTATGGACTGTTGTTGTTAAGTGCCATTGGGTTGGTTTCAACTCAAAGTGACCCTGTATAGGGTTTCTGAGGAACAGTTGGTGAGTTTGAACTGCTAACCTTGCAGTTCAAATGAGTTTGCGGTCCAGTGCTTACGCACACGAGGAATACAATATTATGGAATAAAACTGGCTAAATTCCGTATTCTTTAATTTTATTACTTTCATGGCATCTAATGAGGGCCACTGTTTCTGGGACAAAGGAAACTGTCATTTAGTTTTGAAGCAAATGCCCATGACATGCTTTTAATTATGTTACAGATAAACAGAGCTTCATATAGTAAACAATCTAAGGAGAGACTCTAAGCATTATGTCTTTGGCAGAAATCAAACACAGTGTTATTATAGTTAAATGATGAAGAATTAATTTGAGAGATAACGTATCGCAACTACTATATATAATGTTGGCAATATCAAACCATACCTTACTGGTACAACTCTTGCACCTGCAGACTCCAGGTATTTTACATAGGATGCAGCAATATAGTACTTCCCAGACACATTCGTCCACATAGAGGCATTTTGCATTAATATCCCTAGATAACAAAACAAAAACAAATTTAGTTTCAAGCAATTTCCTTTTTTCCTGCTCAGAAACTAAATAAAACTTATCATTGTAAAAATTTACTCTTCCAATCTCCAGAACTAAATATGAAGCATTCCTGCAAGTATACCCACATATTTTGAGAAATAGTGACACTGATCTGAGTTTTAAGTAGCTTCCCCTCTCTTGCCACATCAAGGAGGGCAACTAAATTTTGAAAGCAAGTTCACACAGCCCCCAGCACCCTTCCTGTAACCTACCCACACCAATGCTGACTCATGACTACCCAGAATGACACAGTAGAAATGCTCCCACAGAGGTTCCAAGGCTGGGCATCGATAGGACACAGACTTTCACACCTTTTCCTCTGGAGTGGATTCAAACCATCAGCCTTCTGGCTAGCAGCTGACTGCTTTTAACCACTGTCCTCTCAAGGTTCTGATCTCAGAGTGTTGTTGTTAAGGTCATCCAGTCAGTTCCAATTCATAGCGACCCTGTGTAGTTTTCTAGGAGAGGCTGAAGGGTTTGAACTGCTGACCCTGTGGTTGGCAGTCCAGTTTTTATCCAAATCTTTAAATCTGGGCAGAGACTGCTCCTTTCCACTCATATCCAAAGATACATTATTTCCTTGACACCAAAAGAGTAGAAATATCTTCCATCCACATCTCCCCAAAAATCATCACCACCACCTAACCCAAGAAACCAACATCTTGTCTCCCAGACCACTATAACAGCTTTCTAAAAGTCTTCTACATCTATTCTTAACCTCTCCCCCAGCTCCAACCATTGCTCCACATGGAAACAAACTAATCATATCTCCAGTCTTTCAATCATCCAATACCTGCTATCTTCACTGAGGAAAATGAAGTTTGGCTGAGGAAACAAGAATTCAGGAATGTCACAGGAAATGCTTTGCAGCCACCAGCCACCTTATGTGTTTGGCACTATACTAGGGATATGGGTGAACAAAACACACAATAGGCCTTGCCTGTGGGCAGCTGAGATGGCAGGGAGAAAGCATACACAATAAACAAGATAAAAATGTAAACTATATGTATGATGACTGGTAGAAGAGCTAATGTGAAAAAGTACAGGAAGTGGGAAAGAGAGGTCTCTAAAACAGAGTAACCAGGAAAGACCTCCATGAGAAGGCAGAAATGAATTAAAGACATAAGAATGAGTATGCCTTATGAAAGTATCTTGAGAAAGAGTGGTCCTGAGCAAGAACAGCAAGTGCAAAAGCCCTCCTGAGTTGGGTGGCCATTACATAGCAAGTTCATCTGACAGAACCCAATAAACCAAGGGAGAAAATAATAGAAACAGAGATCAGGGCAATAATGGGTCAGCAGGGGTCATACTTCAATGGGTCTTCAAACACAAACAGCTAAGACCAGAAATGCTCTGCTCACTACCTCTCTGACCTCCTCTCCTAGCTCTTCAGCTGTGCTCAATCAGTCACACTGACCTTTTAGGGGCTCAGGATCCTGGCATATGTTCTTCCCTCCTCCCAGAATACCTCTGACCCTCTCCAAAGGTCTTGTTACTTCTACTCATCCTTTGTCCCAGCTTAATCATTTGTTTCATGGAAACCTTCCGTAAGCAAGCATGAAGTCATTATACTTTTCAGAGTAGCACATACCTCTTCTTCATAACAATCATTTTACCGTGGGGATTCAATTTGATTTACTAATAAGTCTGGTTTGGGTCAGCACTGAAACCCCATCCTCAGTACAGGCCAGGCATCCAGTACACAATCAAAACATGGAAGTGAACCTGTGTCTCAATACTTCATCACTGAAACACGCATCACACTTACAAGGACTCCTCCTGACACAAGGGTCTGTTGTCTCTGTTGTTCATTTCTATATTCCCAGCTTCTTACACTATCTGGAATTTATCAGGCACTCAGTTAACATTTGTAGAATATCAACATGTATGTATGACTAAGAAATTCATTTGGGCTTACAAATATTATTTAATAAAATGTAAGCAATCAGAAGGAATAACATGATACTGTTTAATAAGGACGCTTTTCTTTTCTTTAGTAGGAAAGATCATCTTCACTGAGGAAAATGAAGTTTGGCTGAGGAAAAAAGGATTCAGGAATGCCACCGGAAATGCTTTGCTGCCACCAGCCACAGCATGGACCTGGGCTACAGGTAGGGGTGAGGTGCCACACACACTCAGAAATAACTTGGGGCATCATGGGAACACAAGATATAAGAAATTATATAAGCACGCTGTAGCAGTTAAGTTCCAGCTAGACTACCCTATCCTCTGCCCTACACATACTCACTTTTCCCATTCCTGCGGAAACATTAAGTCTATCATCTACTCTTCATCCTTCAAAATCTGACTAAAGTCCTACCCACACTTTAAGGAACATCTTGTGGTTCCTTTGTCTTTGAATCCTCTGCACTTCCTCAAGCTAGGTCTTACACGTTGCAGGTGTCAGTTAGCTATTTTGCCTTATTGACTGAACTAAAATGAAAGAATCAATCTGCCACTGAGTCAATCTTGACTCATAGTGACCCTGTTTTCATAGCAACTCTATATAGGGTTTGTTTCTCCTGCGTAGAGAGAGGCTGGTGGGTTTGAACCACCAATCTTACAGTTAGCAGCCCAATGCCTAGTCCACAATGCCACATCCACAATGCCACAAGGGCTCCTTGGGAAGACCAAAAAGCACACATCCTTTTGCTACATTTGAATCAGGGCTATCCCTGATTTTAAGAAAGAGAAAAAAAATCCTTTCTCTCCTTTTCTCCTTCTCTCTGGACCCACATTTTCCAAGATAATACATAAAATTCCTATTTTGATGTATGCTTTGTTTTCTTTTCTTTAAAAACAAAAACCAGCTTTTGGAGAATCTAATCATAAAGGTATTTCACATTCCAAATACTTACACAGAAAACTAGGCTAAACCAAACATGTTTGCCTACAAGTTGATTCCAACTCATAGTCGCCCTATAGGGCATTGTAGAAATGCTCCATTGGGTTTCTGAGATTGTAAATCTTCACAGGTAGCCTTATCTTTTCTCAGGAGCAGCTGGTGGGTTTGAATTGCTCACCTTACAGCTAGCAAAACACAGAATCACCATTTGAAAGTTGGGCACTACTCATACTTATGAAAAATACTCCTCTACTTTTGGTTTAATTACAAAATGCCTGCTGGTCTTTAAGGAAGTGAAAATAAATAGTATGAATGACATAAACCTACAGATAAATAAAACTGATTTTACATTCCCACACATAAATTCAGAAGTGGCTCTATAGGATAAGCACTGGACTGTGAACCACAAGGTCGGCGGTTCAAGCTCAGAGGGAGAAGGATGAGGGTTTCTGCTCCCACAAAGATTTATGGCCTCTCAAACCATACATACATACAGAGGTTCACTATGAGTGGGAATTGATTGGATGGCACAACAACAACACATGTTATTACTCTTGGTAAATTTTAATCCCAAGGTAATTTATACCACGTAACTTTCCTCTATCCCGTGTTTCTAATGCTGTAAAAAATCAGTAAAAAAAAAAAATTCTTTGTGAAAAACGACATGCTTCACATTTACACCAAATAGAATTTATATTAGGATCATACATACCACTGCTGCCCTCCAGTGGTAAAGATAACAAAGTTTAAATAGACCATAATTTCTTTATTATTTAGTCGATTCAAGTTTTGTATGTATGAGTCGGGCTGCTAATCTCAATGTCAGCAGTTCGAAACTGCCTGTGGTTCTGCGGGCGAAAGATGAGGCTTTCTGCTCCCGTAAAGATTTACAGCCTCGGAAGCCTGTACAGGGTAGCTATGAGTCGGAAGCGACTACAGGGCACACCACCACCACCACTACACAATGCCTTCTATCTTCAAATGCGCCCTCAACCATCTAAAGTGCAATATATACAATCCACGTACAGCACTGTTTAATTTGTAGAAACAACTATCTATGTATAAAAAGAAAAACAGAATTCCTTAGGATTCTTCCTCCCTTAAAACTTGAAGAACCACATTAAGTGAAATCGACAAGGCAACTAGTTGGTATATTTCAGTATGAGCTTAATGGTGCCCGATCTCTAAATGAAGACACAATCAAAACCCCATAGTACTTGGGAGGTTGTAAAAGGCGCGTACAAGTTCTAGATCAAGTGATGTCAAGCATCCCCTGGAACCCCACCCCCATACCCTTATTACCAATGATGGGCTTCTCGGTGGTGCCGCTGGAGGATGCGGATAGCACGAGACTCGTCATTCCACAGAGAAGCAGGCCCAGCACGCTCAGCAACTGACCCGCGTTCGCCATCACGTTCTCAGCTTCTCCTGCAGCCACCCGCCACCTTTCAAACACTCCGCGCAAGGACAGCGGACGCAGTGTGACACGGGGTGGGTGCAGAGAGTAGCGAACGGGTTGGACAGAAGCGGAGCTCAGTCGTGCGAGACTATAGGAAATTCTCATTGCGCATGCGCTGTGACCACGGGGCGGAGTCGGGCGGTAGCGGAGGCGTTGTGGCGGACCTTGTTCCATCGCTCCCTCGGCGCTTTACGACCTCCGCCCCCTTGAGGCCAATAGTCGCCCCAGCAAAGACCCGGGAAACGGCTGGGTTGAGACTAAGGAAGGCTCTGCGTTCAACAAGGCAAGAAGGGAGGCTGGGATCGATTCTAGAAGACTCCTGAGAACTTTGCGCTAAGTGTCGCTCTTGGTGAAAAGGCCAGGACCTTCTCTTTCAGAACGCTGACGGCCGAGTTTGACACGCTGACGTTCTGAGTGAGGACCAGATTCTCCGCGGAAGGGCTTTACACAGTAAGCCCGTTTTTTCCGAGTCTAGGCATCTGAGGAGTAAAGGAAGCAGACGGAGGACGAGCATCACCTCACCTCAAATCTGGCTCAAGGAGGGGCCGACTCCTGGCTCCCCTGCAAAGCAGCAAATCCAGAGCAAACCCCATAATGATACCTGCCTGTGATAAACTCCACTGGGAAAGCCACCACAGATGTCTGTCCTGTAGACAGGGCCAGGCATGAGGGGTTCTGGTCCGGAATGAGGGTTCTAGCCACTCAGCTGCTGAGACAGAAGGCTTTCTGCTCCCTTGAAGATTGACCTCCTTGAAACTCTGTGGTTTCGAGGGGTTTGGGGAAGGGGGTCTCTTTTTTGGTTGGTTCCTATTCATTAAAAGTAGTTTAATGTTTCTATTTCAAACTTTAAAATTAGAGATTTCGGATCATTAGACTCGAAAATAATTAGAAAAGTAGATAGAATACAACTTTGTATTACTGTCTCTAAAAAGGTGCAATATCTTTCAATTCCATTTTTCCACGAACTTTTTGAAACCCCTTGTATATATGCATATGCTAGTACATTACCTCGACTCAGTTCCGACTCAGCGACCCTGTATAGGGTTTCCAAGGAGCAACTGGTGAGTTTGAACTACTGACTTTATGGTTAGCAGTCCACTGTTTATCCTACAGCACCACACCAGGCTTGGAAATTATCACCTCTATGGCCCAAGTTAAATTCAGTGCCATCGAGTCTAGTCGGTACCAACTCATAGCCACCTTATGCACAACAGAACGAAACACTGCCCGATCCTGGGCCAACTTCACTAAAGTTGCCACGCTTGAGTTCATCGATGCTGCCACTTGGCCAATCCATCTCGTTGGGGGGTCTTACTCTTTTTCTCTGACCCTCCACCTTACCAAACATGATATCCTTCTCCAGCGACTGGTCCCTCCTGACAATATGTCCAAAGTATGAAAGACGAAGTTTGGTCATCTTGGCCTCCAAGGAGCACTCTGGCTGCACTTCTTCCAAAACGGATCTATTGGTTCTTTTGGCAGTCCATGGCACTTTCAATATTCTCCTCCAACACCATAACTCAAAAGCATGTATTATGGGCATGATACAAGTTATAAATATGTATATCTAATATCTAGATAAGAATCCTATACAGGGTCAGTATGAATCGGAACAGATTGGATGGCACTTAGTAGCAGCATATCTAGAAGACAGATGGATAGATAGATAGATAGATAGATAGATAGATAGATAGATAGATAGATAGATAGATAGATAAGCATAGAGTTTAGCTGAAACTACTGAACAAAGAAAATCAGTGAGGTTTTTCACAATTACCTGACTTTGGACTAACAAAAAAAGTATTGAAAAATATAAAGCAGATGGTTAGATTTCCCCCCTGGGGCATGTGATGGTTTTAGGAATTATGCTGAAGAGTGGGGTGTCTAGGAAGCAAAAGCAAAATCAAGCTTCCAAATTTTGTGCAGAGTGAGGGAACCTGCAACTAACATACAACCAAGTCTTTTTAAGATGTTTTCCAAATTTTAACCTGGAAAATGTAGATGACTAAAGAACTAATTGGAGTCCTGGTGTGGAGCTGGGGTTAACACACTGGATTTCAAAGTCGGTTTGAACCACAAGGTGGGCAGTTCAAACTCACCAACTGCTCCTCATCCTATACAGGGTGGCTATGGGGTCAAACCTAACTCAATGGCACCTAATAGCAATAACAACAAAGAATTAAGTTAAAACCTGTAAAAAGAAGAATTTTCAGTGCCAAAGAAAAAGAATGCCAGGATATTAATCAAAAGCCCAAGAGTACAACACAAGGAATACTGTTTTCCCAAGAATTTCAGAACAAGCAGATGTTCTTCAGATTCCACACAAACCAGAACAAGAGTCACTAGGAGTCCACTATTTAATCCTCTCCATATACCCTCTTTTAAGGAGCTCTGGTAGCGTAGTGGTTACGAATCGGGCTGCGAACCTTAAGGTAAGCGGTTTGAAACTACCAGTCGCTCCGCGGGAGAAAGATGAGACTTTCTACTCCCGTAAAGATTTACACCCTTGGAAACCCTGTACAGGGTCGCTATGGGTCGGACCCGACTCGATGGCACTTAACAACAACATATACCCTCTTTGCATCTTTCTCCTTTTATTTTTTCTATCACCAATTAGTGTTGTGTTTTCTATCACTCATCCTGAGGAAAAGGGATGAATCAGAGGTGGATGAATCAGAGGTGGATGATTCCTTACTAAATCAACCCTGCCCTAATTCAGCTCAAGGTCTGATTGGATTGGTTAGCCTTCCACCCCATCTGACAAAAGGAAAGAATACTTATACCTGGTGGAAAATATTACCTGTAGTCTCTGCACTTAAACACACACCCATCATTCAATAAATTTTTACTAGACATACAAAGAAGTCAGCAGAATTTATAGCAGTAATATAAAAAGGAAAATGAAAGTTAAGACAGAGATGGTCCTGAAACAAGCTATCGGACAAGGTTTTTATTTTAAGTAAAATACGAATAATTTTAAATTTGAAAGTTGAGCAGAATGGGTACAGATTTGCAGCAGGGTATTGGAATCTAAAAAATAGTATCAAATGGGGCCTCAAGAATAAAAAAATTCAACATATGAAAGTCAGAGATCATTAGATAAGGTAAAAGCAAACTAGACACTATTAGAAGATTGTTGTTGTTGTTGTTGTGTGCCGTGGAGTCAGTTCTGACTTATAGCAACCCTGTACATGGTTTCCAAGGCTGTAAATCCTTATGAGAGCAGAACGCCTCATCTTTCTCCTGTGGAAAAGCTGGTAGCTTCAACTGCTGACTTTGTAGTTCGCAGCCCAATTCGTAACCATTACGCTACCAGAGCCTCTATTGACTACAAGATAGTCAATAGAAATTATCCAAACTGAAAACACAGAGAGGGGAAAAAAATGAAAGCACAGAACAGAGCAGGTGAAACATATGAGACAAAATGAAAAGTTATAATGTACATGTAATTGGAATTTCAGAGGACAAAGAGAGAGACAAGGAGAAGTAACATTTAGAGACATGAATAACAAAATTTCAAAATTAATCAAAACTAACCCACAGATTCAAAACTTTAGCAATCCTCTAGCATGAAAAATACAAAGAAAACTACACAGGTTTAACTATGCTAAATTATTAAAAACTAAACAATTATTAAATGTTGTCAGAGGGTAGGAAAAAATGTGTTGCTTTCAAGAATAATAATACTTAGTTCTGACGTTTCAACAGAAGCTAGAAAGCAAACGCAATAGAATGACATTTGAAATGTTAAAGGCAGGGGGTTGGGCGGAGCCATTATAGAATTCTGTTTCTAGTGAAAATATTTGTAAAAGTTGATGATAAAGCAAAAACATTTTTCAGACAAAAGCTAATAGAATTCTTAACCAATAATATTTGAAAGTTAGTTTGAATCTTCCAAAAAACAATTGCCAAGACGGAAATTTAAGGATTTTATTAAGAAAATATCTTAAACTGATAAGAAGTCTTAGGAAGCCCATCTGTGAATCCTTGAATCAACGTCAACTGTCAGTTTTCCTGAATGAATCTGTGTCAGTAACCTTGCCACACTTCATCATTGACTTAGGAGGTATGGTCTTGATGCAAATGTGGTGATGGATTTTACAGTAAAACAGCTGGTGTCCTTGTAGTAGGAGTCCTGCAAGGTGCCATCTCATAGTCCCCACAGTTCATCCATTGCACCTCACATATACTTTTCCACATAGACTTTGAAATTTCTTCTCCAGGACTGCTGTCAGCCGAAGAGCGAGGTTAGTGAAATGAGCTACAGACTCCATTGCCATGGTGACGATCTTGGCGTTGCAACTGATCAGCAAGTCTTGGTGGCTGACTTGGGTCTGAACCCTTTATAACCATACTCTTTTCAGTTTAGGGTTTCTGCATGTACCAAATCACAAAAACAAGAGAATACACCTACTCCTCACTTAGCAACAATCTCATTATCCAACATTTTACATTTATAGCAGTAAAAAAATCTACTATCTGACTCTTGCACATTTATGATATATGTCTGACAGTAACAAATTCCAAGGTACAAGGTGAAAGTAACACAGTGATGTTAAGGTTATGCGTTCATTTGACTAAGCCAGGATTTTCAGTGGTTTGAAAGTTATGCAATGATGTCATTTGGCAGTTACGTAATGACGTTTTGTGATCTAATGTAATCATTCTCCATTTTCGCACTTACATGTTGACCTGGTCTTTTAAACCTAACCATGGCAATAAGTGAGAAGTGAGTATACAATGCAAGTCCCTCAGATTTTTCTCCCTGGCACTTAGCTTCCTTTTCAAGCCGTGTCTTCAGAGCCAGAAGTGATTAGAAGGATTAAGTAACATTTTGATGTCAACCTCTGCATTTTTCAGGAGGTACAAGTGGTGGCTATGTGCCATGGTGTCTGTTCCAACTCATAGCAACCCTATTAGAGTTTTTGAGGCTGTAAATCTTTACAGGGGCAGAAAGTCTCATCTTTCTCCCACACAGCGGCTGGTAGATTTGAACTGCTGACCTTGCAGTTAGCAATGCAGCTTGTAATTCACAATGCTACCAGTGCCTCCTAAAAATGCAGAGGCTGACACCAAAATGTTACTTCATCCTTCTATTCACTATTGGCTCTGAAGACACCTTGAAAAAGAACAGTTACCAGTAGAGTCCTGGTGTAGCACTGTGGGCTAAAGCACTGGACCACAGGTCAGTTTGAACTACAACGTTGGTGGTTCAAACTCACCAGCTGCTCCTTGGAAACCCTATGCAGGGTTGCTATGAGTCAGAAGCAACTTGATGGCACTTAATAACAACAATAACAGTTAACAGTGGACTGCCAAAACTGCTTATGAGCGTTAAAGAGAAGAAAGGGAAATTTTAGTTTAAATTGTTGTTAAGTGCCATCTAGTCAGTTCCAACTCATAGTAACCCAGTAATAGGGTTTCCAAGGAGTGGCTGGTGGGTTTGAACTGCCCACCTTGTGGTTAGAGTCCTGTGCTTATCCTATAAGGTCACTGAAGGAGGTTGAATTGCGTATCTGGTAATTAACAAGATTGGCAAGGTAACATGAGCCTAAAAAGGACCAACTATGAAATTGTGAGAGTAACAACAATGATCTTTTCCTAAGTGACCCAGGATTGTCATTGTTTTATATCTATATTTAGTAGCTATGGTGGTGGTTGTGTGTCGTCAAGTCGGTTCTGACTCATAGCGACCCTGTATAGAGTTTCCGAGGCTGTAACTCTTAACAGGAGCAGAAAGCCTCATCTTTCTCCCGCAGAACTGCTGGTAGTTTCGAACTAGCTGACTGTAAGATTAGCAGTCCGACTCATAAACACAACACTACCAGAGCTCCTTATGGGGGTATATGGAAATAATTAAATAGTGGACTCCTAGAGACTCTTGTTCTGGTGTGTGTGGAAGCTGAAGAACATCTGCTTGTTCTGAAGTTCTCTGGAAAACAGTCTCCCTTGTGTTGTTATGTGCTTTGGAGGTAGTAGCTTTCTATTTAAAATAAAGTTGGTGGGGTTTTTGTGTGTGTGAAATGTGATACCCAAGGTTTTATGCCTTGTAGTTTCTCAGTAGGGTTGGTTAAGAGAGAGCAATGTTAAGATTCCTTCCACCTGGCTCCACAATTGATGTTTTATCGTCTCTGCCCTGAAGTTCATGTAAGGCCTGGGGTGAGATGTCTGGGAAAGGCAGATTTGGACTGTTGGTGATAAGTATGAGTTTCTAAGTATAAGGACTTGGGGAGTTTAATGGGTACATTAAACTAAAGGAATGAAGAAGAGAAATAGGGTTGAAAGAACGAAAAGGAAATCCACAGAGTAAAGAGGAATATTAGGTGAGGGAAAGCGCTGTGATGATGCACATGGGGGACTCAGGCGAGGAAGAGGTTTAGTCGGGGATGAAAGAGAAGCAAGAAGAGTGAACAGGTGGTGAGAGAGACAGTCCTTATGAGTTAAGAGACTGTAGAATGGAGACAGTCCCTCATTTTTAGCCTCCTCTTAAAGCCTTAAGGAGCTTTGCTAGCGGAGTGGTTACAAGTCAGGCTGCTAACCTCAAGGTCAGCAGTTCGAAACTACCAGTGGTTCCACGAAAGAAAGATGAGGCTTTCTGCTCCTGTAAAACTTTAAAGCCTCGGAAACCCTGTATAGGGACACTATGAGTCGGAACTGACTCTACAGCACACCATCATCATCACCTTAAAGCCCTGGTCTTTCACTAGATAGATGGTAAATTTAGGAAGATTCCGAGTGCTTCAAAGGACCAATGGAATTCTACATTGTCCTTAGTAAAAATCTACTATTTGTGGAACTCAAGTGAATTCAGATGTTACCATTGTAGCAAAGCATATTACTTTGCTGTGAGAGTTTCCCATAATACTAAGGTTCAGATGGCATCAAAACAAATCCAGAAGAATGCAAAATTAAATCCTTAACATGCTACTATGAACAAATGTCTGTAGCGTAGGAAGCAGGAACTGGAACTCTAAGAGGCCTCAGTACCAAGGTGGAGACTATGGGGATCCAAAGGTAGGCTTCTAGTCCTATCCAAGTAACTACACCAAACTGCCAAAGACAAAAAACCAGACAAGAAGACTGATTCTATTCAGACTATTGCAACAGGGGGAACGCCCCAGATCTGAAGATCAGTGTTTCAACCAGGTGGTTTTGAGATTCTTAGGAGAGGATTGCGTATTGCAGGTGGGATGATTTCCAGGTAGAGTTGTTTTGCAAGCAGAGGAAATCTTAGTCAATTATCAGAACAGAAAATGCTTTCCTCTGTGGTTAGCTAGTTTCAGAGAGCTACAACAACAATCTAATCTAATCAATTATGAGACACAGAGTAGAAAACTGGGGATCTATGTTTGGCCTTGTCACTTCTTAACTAATGTGTAATATTTAGACACCCAAATAGCTATTCAGCTGCTTGATTTCTACTGGGCACTGAAGTCCTGTGGGACATACTTTAATTTGAGTAATATCAGAGCTCAGACACTTTCAGTGGTGACTATGGAATGAAATTCCTCAAAGGAAGCAGGGCCTGAGCAGGGAGGGAAATTTAAGTACATTGTGTGGCTGTGCCCAATTTTCACCATCTGAGACCTCCACTTTACCCTGAGTGCCTGGTGCTCAGAGAAAGAAAAGGATGTGGTACATCGTGAGACTCTCCTGTGGGAAACCCTCCCAAAAAAGCAGTTTGCATTTTCTTATTAACTGAAGGAGTTGTCAAGAATACAGCCAAATTGCACCAGGGCTTGTTTATTTAATGATAGTTCAGTCCTGGTATGACACTGTAGGGTAAGCACTTGACTGCTAACAATGTTAGCGATTCAAATCCACCAGCTGCTCCTCAGATATTATTTTCCCCTGGTTTACAAAGATTGGAGCTCTGGTGGGGCAGTGGTTAAAGGACTTGACTGCTAACCAAGAGGTCAGTGTTTAGAACACTCCAGCCATTGTGCAGGAGAAACGTGTAGCCATCTGCTTCTATAAAGATTTATAGCCTTAGCAACCCTCTAGGGCAGTTCTACTCTGTTCTACAGGGTTGCTGAGTCAGAACCAACTCAACAGCACCTAACAAGGTGGTTTAGTGTATCCATATATACGAAATTAAAAGAAGTAAAATTTAAAATACAAACAGAAGTCAGCTAAGATGTTTAAAACAGAAAAGTTTGAGACATAAATAGAACCCCATAGATACAAACGTATCACTCTAAGAAAGTTAAAAATTAACACTGGAAAGAGTAGGGGGCGGGGAGTGGAGGAGGAGGTCAAGTTTGAGGTGCAGAGACCATCCCAACTTCCCAGTAAACAATATTTCCTTTAGCATGAGGGGGCTTCATCACACCACACAGTCCCTGTGGCTCCCCTGAAGGCTATTTCCCAGTCTTGGGACAGGAATACCCGTGGGCCAGCCCCATACTGACCTGCTCTGGACGTTGTTTTGTTGTTGTTAAGTGTCTGTCGAGTCAGTTCTGACTCATAGCAGCCCTGCAGCTAGTGGGTTTGAACTGCCTACCTTGTGGCTCAAACTGACCTTGAAGTCGAGTGCTTATCCTATAGTGCCACACCAGGACTCCTGACATTGTTTAGATACTGGTTATGTTGTTGTTGTTAAGTGCCGTC
>NW_006408554.1:18344591-18346192 GCF_000296735.1 Chrysochloris asiatica | reverse complement strand
CGTCTCTCATACTTAGGACATATAGTCAGGAGGGACCAGTTGCTGGAGAAGGATATCATGTTTGGTAAGGTGGAGTGTCAGAGAAAAAAAGGAAGACCCCCAGCGAGATGGATTAGCAAAGTGGCAGCATCAATGGGCTCAAGCGTGGCCCAGGATCGGGCAGTGTTTCATTCTGCTGTGTATAAGGTCACTATGAGTTGGTACCAACTCAATGGCACCTAACAACAACAACACTGCTGCTCTCTCAGAGATCAAAGAATGAAATCTTGTTGAAATAGAGCCCTGGCAGCAGTGGGAGGGGTGTGTTAAAGGGAGGACTAATGGAACACGTCAAGTCCAATGAGGAGGCTATTACAGAAACAGGTCAGGGTCAGACATTACCAGTTTGGACTGATAGAATCTGGTGACCATTGATCCCTGGGGCCTGTGGAATTAAGTAATAATAGGAGAAACAGGGTATTATGGAATATGTGGACTTAACAGTCAGAATACCAAACCAAAACCAAACCCACTGCCAGGAGTAGATTCTGATTCATAGTGACCCTTTAGTTCAAAGTAGAATTTCTCCTTAGGGTTTCTGAGGCAGTAAATCTTTACTGGAGCAAACAGTTCTCCAGAGAAGCAGCTAGTAGGCTTGAACCACTGACCTTATGGTTAGCAGTTCAACATTTAACAAAGACAGACTAGTTGGATTCCATCTGATTGTTACATTTACTAGCTCTTTGATTCTGAGTGAGTAATGGAAGTTTCATTTCTTCATTTATAGAAGTGGACAAAATGCCACTTACTTTTTTTCTTTTTTGGCAACAATTAAATGAAGCAACGTATGTAAATATAATGCATTGCCTGGCATAAAACAAGTAACCCATACCTTATAGTGCTCTTCAGCTAACATTTAGCTCTTCTCGTGATTTGATCCACATCAATCCTTTCTGGCAACTGGCCTACTCTCCTTTGCCCATCCCCTTCTTCTAAAATATAGGGTTATATACTATTTTGCAGACATGCTCTATTCTTTCCTATCTCTAAATCTTTGCTGCAATAATTTCTTTTCTTGGCATATCCTCCCTTTTCTCAGTACTCACTGCTATCTGAGTCAATTCTGACTCAGCAACCCTGTAGAATACAGTAGAACTGCCCCACAGGATTTCCATGACTGTAAGTCTTTATGGAAGCAAATGGCTACAACTTTCTCCTGCAGAGTGCCTAGTGGATTCTAACCACTGACATCTTAGTTAGCTAAGTCCTTTAACTATTGCACCACCAGGACTCCAGACATTGAGATCCAGGGAAAGACAATTAACGTACAAGGCTGTGTTTCAAACAATACCTCCTCTAAGAAGTCATCCCCAGGTATCCCAGTTAGACATGACCTTCTCTCTGTTAAACTCCCAAAGCACGTTATTCAGTACACTCTTATAACCTTTAAAATGCACTACACTTTATCTCGCTGTTTTCGGACATGTAGCTCAGGGCTTCAAAAACCTCATGGGATCCAGCAACTAGATCCAGCAACTAGAAACAGACCAACAGAGGGAACCTACAGTCACCAAGAGAAAATAAATAATAAAGATCAGAGCAGAAATAAATGAGATAGAAAA
>NW_006408554.1:18341764-18343426 GCF_000296735.1 Chrysochloris asiatica | reverse complement strand
AAGAGCTATAGGACAAGATAGGGAAATCAAGGGCATCCAAATTGGCAGAGAGGAAGTAAAACTGTCTCCATTTGCACATGATATTATCCTATATATAGAAAACTCCAAAGGCTCAGTAAAAAAACCTACTAGACCTCATTGGAGGATTCAGCAAAGTGGCAAGATATAAGATCAACATACAAAAATCATTTGGATTCCTCTATACCAATGATGACAGAGCTGAAAAGGACATTAGGAAAACATTTACCAGTTACAATAGCCACCCAATGGATGAAATATCTAGTAGAAAATGTAATCAGAGAAACAAAGGACCTATGCAAAGAAAACTACAGAACACTACTACAAGAAACCAAATGAAACTTATAAAAATGGAAGACTAAAGCATGGTCCTAGATAGGAAGATTTAACATTGTGAAAATGTCAATACTGCCCAAAGCAATTTACACATATAATGCAATCCCAATCAAGGTTCCAATGACATTCTTCCAAGAGATGGAAAAAACAATTACAAACTTTATATGGAAAGGAAAGAGACCAAGGATAAGCAAAGCTCTGTTTAAGAAGAAGAACAGGGTGGGAAGCTTCTCACTTCCTAATTACAAAATTTACTACACGGCTACAGTGGTCAACACAGCCTGGTACTGGTATAATTAAAGATACATTGATCAATGGAACAGAATTGAGAATCTAGAAATTAACCCATCCACACACAGCCAACCGATTTTCGACTAAGTACCTAAGTATATTTCATTGGAGGAGATGGTCTCTTCAACAGATGGTGCTGGCAGAACTGGAAAACAATATGCAAAAGACTGAAACAAGACCTGTACCTCACGCCTTATACAAATCCAACTCAGCATGGATTATAGACCTAAATGTGAATCTCAGAATTATAAAGACCATCAATGAAAAACTAGGGACAAATGTGAAAGAAGGGCATACACAGACTACCAAACATTTTGAAACTCACACAAACAAAAATAGAAGAAATAGATCAATGGAACATATTAAAAATTAAAATTTTATGTGCATCAAAAGACTTCACCAAAAGTATCAAAAAGGAGCCCAAATAATGGGAAAAAAATATTTTGCAATGACATATCAGACAAGGGGATAATTTCCAAAATACATAAAAATTGGGACAAATAAGCCAATTAAAAAATGGGCACAGGACATGAATAGACACTTCACCAAGGAGGAGTTCTGGGCAGCCAAAAAATATATGAAGAAGTGTTCACGATCACTAGCCATTAGAGAGATGCAAATCAAAACAACAATGAGGTATCATCTCATACCAGAAATACTAGCAAAAATAAAATGAATAGAGGAAAATAAATGTTGGCGAGGATGTGGAGAAACTGGGACCCTCCTACATTGCTGGTGGGATTACAAAATGGTCCAACCACTCCAGGTAACAATATGGTGCTTCTTTAGAAGGTTGGAAATAGAGATACCATATGATCCAGAAATTCCTCTACTTGGTATTTATCCACAAGAAATATGAGCCATAATGTGAGTAGATATATGCACACCAATGTTCATGTTGTTGTTGTCAGGTGCCATCGAGTAGGAACCAACTCATAGCAACCCCATGCACAGCAGAACGAAACAATGTCCGATCCTGGGCCAACCTCACTACCGCCGCCACACTTGATGCCATCA
>NW_006408554.1:18320811-18329582 GCF_000296735.1 Chrysochloris asiatica | reverse complement strand
TTTTCTTTTCATTCCATTTTCCATGAACTTTTTTTTTTTTTTTTTTAAACAATTTAGGAATAAATTTAATCAGGAAGGTGCCAGACTTGTACATTTGACACTACAAAACATTGTTGGAAGAAATCAAAGATGTTAATAAATTGGAAAGAAATCCCATGTTCATAGATTAAAAGATTTAATATTGTTAAAATGGCAATATTCCTCAAATTTATCTACTGAGTCAATGCCTATCAAAATCCCGTCTACTTTTTTTTTTTAACTTTAATTGTGACTTGAGTGAAGGTTTGCAGAACAGCTCATCAGTTCCACATTCAACAAATCATGTACTTTGTGTCATTGCAATGATTGCAATCCCTTCCATATACCATCAGTTAACAGTGGTTATGTGCCACCAAGTTGGCTTTGACTCATAATGACCCTGAATAGGGTTTCCCAGACTATAAATCTTTACGGGAACAGAAGATAACCTCTTTCTCCCACAGAGTGTCAGGTAGATTCAAACTCCTGACCTCGTGGTTAGCAGCCCAGCTGGTAATCTACTACGCTAACAGTTAACAGCATCTACCTCTATTCACTTTAACTCTTGCGCTCATCTCTGTGCCTTCTGCTACCTTCATCTTTCCTGAGTCAAGTTCCTCTGTTGTATATTGTCATCCCCATGACCCAAGTTAACAAGCTTCTACCTTCTCTAGTCAGTGATAATAATTTTTCCATACTCCCATCCCTAGTAACCACCATTGAATGCTTTTATTATTAAGAAAACTGTTTACAACAGTGATCTTGTACAATATTTGTTCATTTGTGGTTGACTTATTTCACTCAGCATAATGTCTTCCAGGTTCATCCATGTTATGAGGTGTTTCCCTTCCACATTTTTTTTTTTGCAGAAGCGAATAAGTTGATCTTAAAATTCACATGGAATTACAGGAATCTAAATAATCAAAATAATCTTGAGAAAGAATAACAGAAGTTGGAAGACTCACAATTCCCAGCTTCAAAACTTACTAAAACCAAACAGTAATCAAAACCTAAAGACAGACCTAAAGATCAATGGACTAGAATTAAGACTAATACATCTAATGTGAATGTGTTTTTAACAATAGCACCAAGACTATCTAATGAGGAAAGAATAGTTTGTTCAAATCGTGCTAGATCTCCATATGAGAAAGAAAAAATTGGGGTTCTTACTTCATACCATATATAAAATTTAATTTAAAATGATCAAAGACCACTTGACATAACATAGTCCACAAACACAATATTCTATATTCTACTTTGGTTAAGTAGTGAGTGGAATCTTAAAAGTCCCTAAGCGGAAAGCCATAAAAGCAAGCAATCAAGTCCCTTCAGGACAAACCCCCTTCTAAGACTAAAACTCAAAGGGAACACATGAGCAGGCATGTAAGCTTGCTGGCGACCACATTGGTCTACTGGTGAGTGGAAGAGGGGGAAAGGCAGCAATGAAGAAATGGGCTGAGTTCAACCAAGTTCCATAGGCTCCTGTTGACCTTTAGGTCAATGATCCCACTCTTCAGCACTGAAAGATAGGTAACCTCAAATTCCAGTGAGCGGCAGGAATCCAAGACACATTTGTGTTCTGTCTGGGTGGTGATCAAGTGCTTTTTCCGTGACTTATAGAACTTGTTATGTTGTGTGCCATGAAGTCAATTCCGACTCATAGCGACCCTATCTATACAGGGCTTCCGAGACTGTAAATCTTTACAAGGGCAAAACGCCTCATCTTTCTCATATGGAACAGCTGGTAGTTCCGAACTGCTGACCTTACGGTTCTCAGCCCGATTCGTAACCACTACGCTACCAGAAAACCTAGCCACACACACCCCAACCCCCAATTGCTATGTTGTTAGATTCAGTAGCACCACTAGTGAAAATGATCTCACGAGAATCAGCCCCAATCAGAGATGCCACTTGCTGGCGAGCACATACATGGCTGCCTCACTCTCCCAGTCATAAGCATGTGTCTGGGAATGTGGGTTTCCATAGTAGTTGACCAGCTAAGGGAGCATGGCATCAAGCACCCCGGGGGCCAGAGGAGTGGTAGCTTGCACATCCATATAGAGAGGTCGCAACACTGACTCAGCCTCCGGAGCAGGGGCTGTATCTGAGGGAACAGACGACTGGGCCGCATGATCTACAACGCGCATGCGCAGCCCCCAAATGGGTACAGGAGACATCTACACCTGAGCTGCAGTCAAGGCCACCGCCGCCCGCCTCCAGGCTCCTCGCAGCCGCATGTCTAGCAAGCAGAATTCCCCACAGGAAGCAGCTGTGATCCTCAACTCTCCATGAACTTTTAAAGTTCTGTCATATTTTCCAAGAAGTCTCCATGAACTTTTAAAGCTCTGTCATATTTTCTCCCTCCTAGGATCCTTTGGAGAAGGATCAGGCTGCCTGCTCCAGTAAAGATATACATTGTTGAAACCTCATGTAAGGTCACTATGAGTCAAAATTGACTCAGTGACAGTGAGTTTGGTGTTTTGAAAAGCACCAAAAACCAGTTGTCATCAAGTCAACTGTGACTCATGGCAGCCTCAAGTGTGTCAGAGTAGCACGCTACTAGGTAGGGCTTCAATGGCTGATTTTTCAGACATAGATCACCAGGCCTTTCTTCCAAGGTAACTCAGGGTAAACACAGTAGTATCTGGTTAATCCTTCTATTGGCTATAGTTCTTAATTCAGTGTCCAGTATTATCAAAAGTAGGTATTTAATATATTGACTACCTGGTTTGGTACAGTCGGATCAGCACTGGACTGCTAACCACAAGTTAGGTGGTTCATACCCACCAACCACTCCTCAGAAACCTTATACAGGATATCTGTGGGTAGAAACCAACTCTATAAAACTAAACAACAACAAATAGATTGTTAGATTGATCTTGGTCAAGTAGAGGAGACGACGTTCAGTACTAGGTATAGTGATGGAAGAGGAGGGTGGTACAAGTTCCTTCTAACCATGAGCTTAATAAGGATGTACTGACACCAATCCTAATTATATCGTCATTATTTCTACTTCTGTCTTTGCAACTAAAAGTTTCCTCACAGTAGTAAGTATGATGAAACTCAACATAAGACTATTTCAAACAATCCCATGTTAACTACTTTGCTGAGTTTTTCATTTATACTTTACCTGTTTTGTGACCTGTAGGCTTACTTTAAGTGAGAGGCAAAGATGATATTTGCTCTAGGACTTCAGTTCTATTTCTATAAGAAAAATCTACTGTTGACAAATAAAATAATAATCTAGGATAGTAGCAAAACATAGTTGGCATCTAGTCAGATTTGACTTGTGGTGACCCCATGTGTGTCAGGGTAGAATTCTATTCTGTAGCGTTTTCAATGGCTGATTTTTCAGAAGGAGATTTCAGGGTTTTCTTTCAAGGTATGACTTGATGTACTTGAGCCTCCAACTTTTCAGTTAGTGGCCTAGAGCATTAACTGTTTGCATCACCCCCATGATTCCAGAGTAGTATTAGCAGATAGATTGTTTCAAACCAAATTGTCTACTCAATGGACACACGATCACTTTTTTTCTTTAAAAATTTTAATTTCTAAAATGTATGCATGGCTTAGCTTTGTGTGATTGGTTTCTTGTCCCTTTCTACATAGCAAGTAATATTGGGGGAGTATGATGTTGAACTAAGAAGAAGGGAAAACCAGTGAGCAATGCATACTTTTAAAGAAAAAGATTGGCATTTGTATAAATTCGAAACTACCAGCTGTTTGGCAGGAGAAAGATGAGGCTTTCTGCTCTCGTAAAGATTTAGAGCCTCGGAAACCCTGTACCGGATCGCTATGCGTCTCAGCCGACTCCAAGGCACATAACCAACCAACAAGATGTTATGTTCTGGTAGCGTAGTGGTTACAAATTGGGCTGCGAACCTCAAGGTCAGTAGTTCAAAACTACCAGTTGTTCTGCAGTTCAAAACTACCAGCTGTTCTACGGGAGAAAGATGACGCTTTCTGCGCCCGTAAAGATTTACAGCCTCGGAAATCCTATACAGGGTTGCTTTGAGTCAGAACTGACTCCACCACACATAACCACCACCAGATGGTATGTTAAAATACATTTTTTTAAAATACTGTGTTTTTGGTAAAGATTTACACAGCAGTTTAAGTTTCCATTCAACAATTCTATACAAATTGTTCAGTGACATTGGTTACATTCTTCACAATATGTGAACATCCTCACTATTTCTGTTCTGGTTGTTCCCTTTCCACTAGTCTAGTTTCCCCACCTCCTTACATCCTCATATTTGGTCTCATATATATAATTTTTTAAAGGTGCTTAATAGTATGTAAGGATGATATTCATTCTTTTCTAAGCTAAGCTTTATTTAACTACAAGTACCTTTAGGTCCAAAGTGTAAAGAGTATCTTAGGATAATAGCCTAAGGAGTCCTCCTAAAGTTTTGTTCTACATTTTTCTCTCATTCTAACAGGGTCCACAGGCCTAATAAGATGTAGTCACTTTTAATTTTTAAAAATTCTGCAAAGAAAATCAGTTTTTAAAAAAGAATATCTAATATACATATGTAAAATTAAAAAGCAGCAAACCATGCTTTATGTGAAATATGTTTATTTTCATGTGAATATTAAAAAAATAATTTATTGTGCCATTCTGTCAACACATTGAGTACATGATAGGGTTAACCTTTTAAAAGGCCCTTCTGGTACAATCACAGTAAATTGACATAGACACTTAGGCAATTATTTATCTTGCCACTTAAAAAAATTCCCTGTTCATTTCATATCTTTAACATTTTTTTCTCCAATGAATTATTGAATTTTATAAAAACTTCAAAGTTCTATAATAAAATCTAGCTATTTTTATTGAATTAACTCTTAATGAAATTGTTAAGCATATCACCACAGAATCAAATTTAAATGACATTTATAATATTCTTTTTCATTCATGTGTTAAACTAATCACACAGAGTCATAAAAAATTATCCTAGTGTACCTACGTGTAAATGAAGCAGAACTTTGTGCTGTAATTCTTCTTTCAGAACTGAACTTTGAATAAGGCAAGGAAGTTTTTTGTTTGTTCTTTTCAACTGAGTTTGTTCCACTATTAGTTTTAATTACATAATTTTATATTATATGATTTTTATAAAGATGACATCAAGATTTTTTAATATATAAGCAGGATCTAATTTATAAATAAAAACATAATAATTAAAGTTAGCATTCTAGTCCTAAACCAAAATCAAACATGTTCTTTAAAGAGCATTCACAATGACTGTAAATTTTATCACAGATAATATGTATAGAGAATGAGAAATATCAGCTCACTTGATTAGACTAATTTTTCTTATAAAGAAAAACACCCTTCGTATATCCTTTCACAAAGATACTCATACAATTAACCTTGAAATTCAACTAGCTGAACAAATGTTCTAATGGTGTTGAACCCCTTGTGCTTTAATTTTCAAGTTTAATTTAAAATTAAGGCATTTTTATAAAACACTAAGTATACAGAATCATATCATACATTGGAAGCTATATAAAATGTGTGTCCTGACCTGAGGTTATATTCTTCCTCAGTAAGTGAAATGTTGACATAAACCATAATATATAAAGCATACTTGAATGACTACTGTTTAACGTAAATGGGAATTATAGAATTTGACCAGATTATTCTGAAATATTAGAACAATCCAAATGTATAATCTGGAAAACTCCAGATATAATTGACAGCAATTTTTAAAGTGTAAACATTTCCTTTGCATTGTATATATTGCTGTATTACTATTCAATTAAAAGTAATCCATGTATAAAATAGCTGAATACTATTGCAGCTCTAAATTGATGTATAGTCATGATGAGAACAGATCTAAACAGAAGTAAGTAGGGCATTCTTGATTTTTGTGAAAATACAAAAACAGTATTCAGATATCAACTGTGCCTGAAATCTTTTCTACATGATTTTTGGTTATCAATTATATCAACATGACTAATATCATTGAGACCTATAGATATAATAAAATAGCTTATAATTTATAAGTCCGTCAATCAAAAGTTTCTGTTGTGCAAATGTGCTAAAATAGAATTTCCCTCAGATGAACTATTTTAACTAATCTGAGTTTTAATATAATCTGATAACCATCCAAAATTAGTGTTAATAGTTTCTATTTTAATTGTCCTTCTGTTTTTACTCATTTTTCTTTTCAGTAGAATATATTATAAATTATTAAACTAATATAATCAGGGAAGTTGTTTAAAATGATACTTTCCAGGAACATACAAACACTCACTTTAGAATTCATTTTCTATGTTATCTCTTCAAGAATCTCTTTCTATGCTTTTAAGGTGTTGGGAATCCTGGTGTGGTGCTGTAAGATAAACACTGCTAAGCACAAGGTCAGTGGTTCAAAGCCACTAGCCATACCTTGGAAACCCTATACAATGTTGCTATGAGTCAGAACCAACCAGACTGCACTTAACAACAACAACATTTAGTTACTTCAAAGGTAGAGAAACTTTGTTCAAAAATAAAAACCTCCCCAAACACCCAATTTGTTCATGTCTAAGTGATTTTACATTTTAAAATATCAATCAAACATTAATTAGTTTAGAAGATACTCAATTCCATTCTTCATCCTTCCCCCTCACTCCTTTCTTTTCTTTCAAGTAACCAGGTAGCATCTCACTCATGTCAGGAAGCCATTCACAGTTTAAAAACTTCTCATCAACTGCTCTGAGAAATGCTATGAAGATACTCTTCAGATTTCATTATAAAATTTGTCCACTCCTGACAAATGTCCTCCATGGAGAATTCTTCACCACCATATTCCACAGGTAGGATGTCTGGAAAATGCTGAAGTAAGTTTTCTTTGTAATCATTTCCGTGCATGTGAATCTGAAATAGCCAAACGTTTTAGAGATACTGCCTCCACATATCAATATAATAGATACATTTCAATGGAAAGTCAACACCATAAGACAAGGAGTTCTAATAACTTGGAAGAATGAGGGGCATGCATATTTATCACCGTTGTTAAGTGCTGTAGAGTCAGTTCCAACCCATAGCGACAATGTATAGGGTTTCCGAGGAGCAGCTGGTGAGCTCGAACCACCAACCTTGTGATTCAAACCAACTTTCCGCACATTAACCAGCAGCACCATAACAGGGCTCCATGTATATGTAACACACCCTTTGTTCTTCTCTTATGAATCTAAGAAATTTACTTATATATCGACTACACTGTCTATGAATCAAATAATCTTATGTTTTCTTAGATTTCCATTCTAATAACTACACAAAATTAATAACAAGATACTGTTTTTCTCTTTCAAAAGTAGATTTTTAAAATCAAAATAGAATTTTATGAATTCTATTCTCTGACATGCAGGTAATTCTTAATAAAAGTAATATCCTAGGACTATTCTGTAGAGGTTAAAAACATATTTCCTGGTACTAGTTTCTATTAAGGAGCCCTGGTAGCATAGTGGGTTATTCAACTGGCTGCTAACTACAAGGTCAACAGCTCAAAACCACCAGCCACTGTGAGAGAAAAAGATGAGGCTTCTGCTCTTGTAAAGATTTATAGCCTTAGAAATCCTATACAGTGTTGTTGTGAGTCAGAACTTGCTCCTCGGCATACAGCTGCAGCAGTTTATATTAAATATAAGTATATACTTGTAAACACAATTAACTAAGTGAGGAATCATTTATGAGTTGTAGTTGATGGATAGTGTTACTAATACAAAAATTAAGAGACAATTATGGTTGAAAATCTTCCATTTTCAAATATTTTAAGCTATGAAAATAGATCACTTAGTGCTTTGAAGTTGACAATAACAAAAACTTGGAACCTTGAACCTTGCTAACATAAATAAGTGAACAAATAATCTTTTCCATTTGCTAGGGGAAATTTTTCATCTATACATTCAACAAACATTTAATAAGTATCTGCTCTGTATGAAGATATGGGGGTTGAAAAGTAAGTTTTCTGTACTCAGGAATTTTGCAGTTCCTATTCTTGATGTATCCTTAAGTGTTCAAAATATCATCAACTGATTGCAAAGAAATTCTACTAACACCTCAGGAAGAAGGCAAATAGAATAGCACAGGATATTGATAATTTTATGAATTATCATTTGACAAACAGTTTAAAAGGAAGTAAGTGGCTGGTTTGGTTTATTCTGTTGTTGTTAAAGAGATGGAAAAAATGATCACTAACTTTAAATAGAAAGGAAAGAGACCTCAGATAAGCAATTGCTTAAGAAGGACAATAAAGTTGGAGGTCTCTCACTCCCTGATCTCAAAACTTACTATAGTCACAGTGGGCAAAATAACCTGGTACTGATACAATGAAAGATCTATAGATCAATGGAATCCAGAAGTAAATCCATCCATATTTACTCAGCTGATCTTTGACAAAAGGCCAGATACATTAAATGGAGACGTGATACTCTCTTCTATAAATGGTTCTGGCAAAACTGGAAATCAATCTGTATAAGAATTAAACAAGACACATATCTCACACCATATACAAAAACAAACTCAACATGGATTAAAAACCTAAATGTAAAACCTAGAACCATAAAGATCATCATGAAAAAATAGGGGCAGATTAAGGGGTTCTAATACATGACACAAATACACTATCAAACATTGCTAAAAACATACAAACAGCAGAAGACAAGATAGATGATTGGGACCTCCAAAAAATTAGACACTTTTGGCATAAAAAGATTTTGCCAAAAGAGTAAAAAGGAAGCCAAGAGACTGGGATTTATATATATAT
>NW_006408554.1:18314234-18320705 GCF_000296735.1 Chrysochloris asiatica | reverse complement strand
CATAAATGACATTATCAGACAAGGGACAAATCTCTAAAATTTATAGAAAAAGACAAACAGCTCAATTAAAAAATGGACACAGGACATGAACCCATACTTCACCAAAGAAGACCTTCAGACAGCAAACAAACATGAAGAAATGTTTGCTCTTTTCTGTTAGGGACCTGGGAATCCACAATTTGTGAGCCATTCCCTTGATACAAACTTCTCTTTTCACATATACATATATTTTCATTCGTTTTGCTTCTCTAGAGAACCCAGCCTAAGACATGTGGTACCAAGAGTGGGGTCTAGAGAAACAAAATCACAAGGATGAATTTACTAAAGTGGTTCTCAGGTCTGATTCATTTTAAAGGCACTAATAACTCAGCACTACTCGGAAACCCTGTACAGGGTCGCTATGGGTCAGACCCGACTCGATGGCACTTAACAACAACAACAACAACTAGTAAGTAAGTTGTACTGTGCAGGCATGTCTGACCTCTGTTTCACAGAAATCAACCTTGGTAGGATTTTGAGTTTGATTTTTCTTTCCCCCTTGTGAAGCCAAGGGAAGCCACACATGACTACTCCATGGGTTTTGCAGATGGTGTCAGGAACAGTATCATTACAATAGCTGCAGACTAATGAAACATGAGGTTTAATAAGAAAAAAAAAAAAAAAAACAAGGGCATGGGAAATGAAACTTTTGATTCTTAGATGTGTACTGAGTGGAGAGGCTTGATCTTGATGTGAAGACTCTGGGTTAATGCACCAGACTGCAAAGCCATTTGAGCTGCAAGGTTGGTAGTTCCAGCTCACCAGAAGCTCCTCAGAAACCCTACACAGGTTTGCTATGGGTCAGAACTGACTTGATAGCACTTAACAACTACAACAACATCCATAGTAAAGGTCAAGTTCATCAAATTGTAGCAACTTACACTTGCTTCCTTTATCAAATTTCTTTATCTTCCTCTAGTTGAGTTCTTCTGATCCTCAAGCCATCCAAGCTGGGTCAAAAACTTGGGCATTCTTGTGCACCTCCCCAAACTTCATATCAGCTGGATGCTTTGTTCTCAGTTCTAGACCACAGTGGCTAGGATAGTGTTCATGGGCACAGGAGTTTCCAAGTCTCCTGAAACTTTGGACCAACCAACCATTCCTCTTCTCTCTCACAGCAAGGTCAACAGGAGTGTATGGATCATGATCAAATTCTGCCCATGTCATCATTATTGCCCTTTCTCCACTTTTGATCACAGGTAGACCAACCAGCAAGCTTACAAGCCTTATATGTTACCTCTTGAAATGGTTGAACATCGACCATTTCTTTTTGGCACAGTGCCTCTGTGTATTCCTTCCATCTTATTTTTGATGCTTTCTGTATCATTCAATAGTTTGCCCATAATATTGCCTTCAGTATTAAAGTTGAAGCTTGAATTTTTTCTTCAGTTCCCTCAGCTTGAGAAATGCTGAGCATGCTCTTCCCTTTTGTTTGTTTTTGTGGGTTTTTTTTTAATCTCCAGGTTTTTGCACATTGAACTCTAATATTTGACTTTGTCTTCTTGAGCTGCCCTTTGAAATTTTCTATTCAGTTCTTTTACCTCCTCATTTCTTCCATTTGCTTTAGCATCTCTGGGCTAAAGAGCAAGTGTCAGAGTCTCTTCTGACATCCATTTTGTTCTTTTCCTTCTTTATTGTCTTCTTAATGACTTTTTGCTTTCTTCCTATACGATGTTCTTTATGTCATCCCACAACTTTTCTGGTCTTCGGTCTTTAGTATCTAATACATCAAATATGTTCTTGAGATGATCTCTTGATTCAGGTGGGATATGCTCATGGTCATATTTGACTTTTATAGACTTGATTAAATTTTCTTCAGCTTCAGCCTGAACTTGTATATGAGCAATTGATGGTATGTCCCACAATCTGCCCCTAGCCTTGATTTGGCTGCTGATGTGGAGCTTTTCCTCTGTCTCTATCCACAGATGTAGTCAATTTGATTTCTGTGTATTCCATCTGGTGAGATCCATGTGTATAATTTTACTTTATTGTTTTTTAAAAAGGTATTTACAATGAGGAAGTCATTGGTCTTGAAAAAGCTAGCATGCAATCTCTGTCATTGTTTTAATCACCAAGGCCATATTTTTCAACTACTGATCCTTCCTCTTTGTTTCCAACTTCTGCATTCAAATTGCCAGTAATGTCAGTATACCTTGATTGCATGTTTGATAATTTTCTAACTGAAGAAGTAGTAGAATTCTTCAATTTCATCATCACTGACTTTAGTGATTAGTGCTAAATTTTAATTATACTTATAATTAACTGATTTTCCTTATTGTTGTTATTAAGTGGCATGGATTTGGTTCCAACTCATGGATTTGGTTCCAACCCTGTATAATGTTTCCAAGGAGCGGCTAGTGAGATTAATTGCCGGCCTGGTGGTTCAAACCGACCTTGCAGTCCAGCACATTGACCCACAGTGCCACACCAGGACTAGGTGTATGAATATTATCCTATCATAGACAGCATGGTACTTCAAGATAGATCTTGAAATGTTCTTTTTGATGATGAATGTGACACCATTCCTTTTCAACTTGTCATTCCTGACATAGTAAATCATGTGATTTTTCTTATTCAAAATGGTTAGTACCAGTTATTTCAGCTTACTAATGCCTAGGGTATCAATTTTTATGCTTTCAATTTCACTTTTGACACCTTCCAATTTTCCTAGATTCATACTTTGTACATTCCATGTTCAGATTATTAATGGATGTTTACAGCTGTTTCTCCTCAATTTGAATTGTGCTTCATCAGCAAGTGAAAGTCCCAAAGGCTTTCCTCCACTCATGTCAGTCATCATGGTTAACTCTTTTGTGGTAGTAGCTCTTCCCCTGTTGTTTTGAGTACCTACCAACCCGAAAGGCTCATCTTTGGCACTATATCTAACAATATTCTGGTGTTCTTCATCATGTTTCAGTATTCAATATTCTGGTGCTATCTGACAGTGTTCCACTGTTATTCATAAGGTTCTCAGTGACTAAATATTTGAAATATTCCATCTCTCCTTCTTCCTAGTCTGTCTTAGTCTGGAAATTCTGCTGAAACCTGTCCACTATGGTTGATCCTGCTGGTATTTAAAATACTGGTGGCATAGCTTCCAGAATCACAGCAACTCACAAGCCACCATAATAAGACAAATACACAAGCCTAAACTTGATTGGATTTGCTAAAAGGGGAATTAGAATGTGCCCAGAAGAAATAGATTTACATTTGCATTTGAAAAAAACATGCAGAACTACTGGGAGGTCACTACTGGAAGAAAGACCTGAGGGAAAAAACAGACTGTTTAGCTTTTTGAGTTTCAAGTAAGCTGTTTGCCTTGTAGGCCTCAAGGCAAAAAAAAAAAAGTATGCTCATCAGAGAGAAAACCCCTTTTTCAGACTGAAACTAAAGGAAATCAGTGAGCAGCAGCTAGTATGCTTTTTGGTGACTACCAGAGTCTACTTGTGAGTAGAAGTGGGGGAAATGCAGCAATGAAGACATGAGCTGAGTCTGGACATGTTCCATTGATATCCACTGATCTTGAGATCAAAGAAAGTTGCTGGTCTGAAGTTTAGGAATTTGTATGAACTCCTGAACCCACTGGCAATGATCTAGCCCCTGAGGGCTAGGGCCGAGACAGAAGGGCCAGTTGGTCTGAAGTGCAGGAAGCTATATATGAACTCCCAAACTTGCAGCCTGGTACCCATTTGACCTAGTTTGGATGGCTACGGCTGAGTTTACCAGAACGAGACTAGATGAAGTGAAAGACATTTGATATTGTCAGCAAGTATAAATTGCTACAACTTGATGGACTGGACTTTTGATTCTGGATGAAGTTGTTCAAAATTCCAACTGGAATGGAACATTCTTCAGATCAAGGAACATGTTTGTCTCTTCAGTGTACTGGGTTGAAAAGGATGAGAATTTAAAAACTGACTATCAAAAATAGAAGCTATAAAGGCATGAAGTGCCTAACTTACAAGCTTTCATGGATGTGCTTATTCTCAGAATGAGGGGGACAAAGGAGAATTCCCACTGAATAGTTTTCTTATTTTCTAGATGTGTCTGGTGAAAGGGGGTGGGGAATATTGTTGATAGGATTTTATGATCTCAATTGTAAATAACTGTTAGGGGATTAATTGTGATTGTCACAACTGTATGCTCTAAGGCTCGAATTGGTTAGTTTTGCCATCCAGCTAGCTTTAAAAGAAGTCATCTTAGAAGCAAGAACAGATGATTACAGGATCATCAAGAAGGAAGAGATCCCTACCTAGAAAACTAGTGACAACAGTGATGGTGGCAGAGGTGGTGGCATGGAGAGACAGAGCAGTTGCAGGCTGTAGGTTCCTGGTCTGAGTAAAGCTGTGTTTCTATGGGTAGGAGGCTGGCTTGCAGAATGTGCCCTTTGGGTATTTAAATGAATATATATTTGTTTTGTTTTGTGTTTTGTATATGTGCATCAAGTATTTCTGCTTGGTTTATTTATGAAATATAAGATTTAAATGGGACCAGTATGCTTTTGGTTGTACGTGTTTTAGTTATATGTTAGGTGCAAGTATACTTTACAATTTTCTTTATTTAGAGATTATGCATATGACTTGTAGGGGCCAAGTTGACAAGGGGTGGACTATAATAGTTAAGATTTTGTGCCAACTTGATTGGGCTGGGATTCCCAGTAGTCTGGCAATCAATAGTGAACTCTATGATGATTGGCTATGAGCACCCATAGTTAATTCTATGGGTGCTCATAGCCAATCAATTGAAATTGAGTTTTCTTAGCGGTGTGGCCTGCTCCTGATATAATGGACACACAGAAAAGGATGGCTCTCATTTCTACTGGGGATCTGGGACTGTACAATTGTGAGTCATTTCCTTGATATAAACACCTCTTTATATATATAAAAAAAGAAATCATGATCATTAGCCACTGTTGTTGTTGTTGTTCTTAAGTGCCATTGAGCTAGTTCCAACTCATAGCGACCCTTTTAGGGTTTCTGAGGAGCAGTTGGTGGGTTTGAACAGCTGACCTTGTGGTTTGCAGTCCAGTGCTGATCCACAGTACCACACCAGAAGTTCATTAGCTATTGTTGTCATTGTTGTTAAATGCTGTCAAGTCCTGACAATAGTGGCCCTGTATAGGGTTTCTAAGGAGTGGCTGGTGAGTTTGAACCACCAACCTTGTAGTTCATAGTGACTTTGCAGTCCAGTGCATTAACCCATAGCACCACACCAAGACTCCATTAGCCATTGTTGTTGTTGTTGTTGTTGTTGTTAAGTGCCATCTAGTCGGTTCCGACACATAGCGACCCAGTGTACAGTTTCCGAGGAGTGACTGCTGAGTTTGAACCACCGACCTTGCAGTTCAAACGGCTTTGCAGTCTGGCACATTAACCCACAGCGCCCACACCAGGACTCCATTAGCCATTAGAGAGATGTCAATCAAAACAATGATGAGATATCATCTCACATCAGCATTGATATCAAAGTTCAAAAAACCAGAAAACAATAAATGCTGGCGAGGGTGTGGAGAAACTGGGACCCTACTTGATTGATAGTAGGACTATAAAATGGTTCAACCTCTGTGTAAAGTGGCATGACACTTCCTCAGAAAGTTGGAAATAGAAATACTATTTGACTCAGCAATCCCTCTGCTCTGTATATATCTAAAAGAAATACAAGCCAGGACATGAGTTGATATATGCATACCGATGTTCATCACAGCACTATTCACAATAGCAGAAATATGTTGACTGTCTAAATGCTCATCAAGAGAAGAATGAATAAACAAACTTTTGTACATAGACACAATGGAATACAATGCAATGTTGAAGACTAAGGCTGAATCTGTGAAACACCTCATGACATGGATAAGCCTGGAGGACATTATGCTGAATGAATTAAATTAAACAAAAAGGACAAATATTGTATGAGGCCACTATTGTAAAACTTCAAGAAAAGGCTTTCATACTAAATGAAACATTCTTTGATGGTTACTAGGTGTGGGAGGGAGAGGAGCGTAATTCACTAGCTAGAGGGTAGGCATATGGTAACTCGGATGATGGAGAGGGCAATATACAAGAAGGGGATGGGTTGCAGAAAAATGATGAAGACATGTGAAGATACAGGAAGGTATGCAAGGGCTAAATGGGATAGAGGTAAATAGTAATACATATACAACCTTAGAATAACAGTGTTCTGTGTGTAGATACATGGACAGATACACAGGCTGACTAGCTATGGGAAGAAGAGTGGACTATATTTATATATTTCACAAATATGTAAGAGCTTGAAAGAGGATATTTGTACATGTGTAATCCCAGGGAGGAAGTGGGACAACTACTATTGCATGGAGGGGCTTGCAATCATTGAGATGAAGCAAACTGATGATTTTTTTTTTAATGTGAAACTGATGATCTTGTCTGTAAACCTTCACTCAATTCACAATAAAAC
>NW_006408554.1:18306932-18312104 GCF_000296735.1 Chrysochloris asiatica | reverse complement strand
GCTCATCTGAAACCTGTCCACCATGGGTGACCCTGCTGGTATTTAAAATACTGGTGGCATAGCTTTCAGAATCACAGCAACTCACAAGTCATCACGTAAGACAAATTGACAGACCCACATGTTTAATTAATAAAAATACATAGTATTTTGAGTCCTGCTGAGGCATTGTAGGATAAACACTCGACCAAAAGATCGCTTTGAACTGCAAAGTCAGTGTTTCTAGCTTACCAGCTGCTCCTCAGAACCCTTCTATACAGGTTTGCTATGGGTGGGAGCTGACGATGGCACTTAAGAAGAGCAATTTGCATAGATAATACATTCACATGGTTAGAAATCAAAACAATTTTAAAAGATACATGTTGAAATGTCTTTCTCCCCACCCTATTTTAATCTACTTCATTCCACACCTCCATTCTGTTCACAATAGGTGTCATATGTAGGATTTCTTGCATATCCTTCTATATTTTGGTTTCTCCATTTTAAATACAAAAGGTAACATACCATAAGTATTTTGCATTTTGCTTATTTCACATTACAACATACCCTAGAAATCTTATATTACATTGTGTGGATTTACACTTGGTGGTTTCCAATTTTTGCTGCCACAAATCCCCTGGTGTATGCCTTGTTATTAAATGCCCTTGAGTTGTTTCTGACCCATAGCAACTCTGTATAGTGTTTCTTAGGAGTGGCTGGTGAGTTTGAACCACTGACCTTGCACTTCAATCCAACCTTATGGTCCAGTAAGCCGCTTATCCTACACTGCCACACTGTATATGCCTATGTATGCATATATCTGAGAATAAATTCTCAGAAGTGCAAGTACTCTAATTTTGAGAACTGTTGCCATATTGCCCTCTACAGGGAATGTATCATATTGCATTCCCACCAATATTGTGTGAGAACCCTTGTATCTCCACAATTTCATTGACTAATGTTTGATTTTTTAAAAATAGAAGTACATTTTAGTTTAGTAAGATTAATTGGCCTGTTGAGCTGTAGGATAGGCACTGGACTTCTAACTGCAAGGTCAGCAGTTTAAATCCACTAGAAGCTCTCAAAAACCCAATACAGAGTTGCTATGAGTCAGAACTGACTGTACAGCACCTAACAACAACAGCAGGAATTGGCTTCATAAAGAAACATTCAAAATTTTGGGCATAAATCATAATGTAATGCTTAAATAAAAAAGGATTGGAACCCTTGGTATAGAGGAGTAGTGATTTGAATGTATGCTTACTCACCCGGTCCTTAATTTTTTCAGTTAGAAATGGTTTAATCATGGAAAAGACAGCATGAAAAACTATTGGCTCATTTATCAAATGGATGCCACGAACTTTTAATGGAAAGGAATCCTTTTAAAAGAAAGAAAAAGTTGATTAAACGATAAAGCATACATTAATGTTATAACTATCTTCCTAGTGATACATACCTTCTTTGAACACTACTGATAATAATCTCACTGTGATTTTACTTTCAAAATGATTTCAATACAATAGCCTACTTACAGTTCACTCACTAGACTAAGACTATATCTAAACAGGTTTTTCCTCATAACTTAGGCAAACTACTTTAACAAATACTGGTATCTTTCATAAGACCCAGAGAATCTCTTCTTCAATCACAAGCTCTTTATAAAGAACCAGCGAGTAATTTGACCATTTATATCTTTTTCTCAAAACTTTTTATCTTGAAAAAGAATTTGAACTCTCATAAAAGGGTTAAAAAAAGTAAATAAACACACATCAAAAAATTTAAATTTTCAACACTGGTATAAATCTCCAACATCTAAGAAATACAGATTTAGTTACAAAGCTTAAAAAGCTAAGAGTTGAAAAAAGTCTTTATCAAATAGTTTTACATGTATTATTAACAAAGAGGCCTTTTCTCCCAAATTCTTTCATGCAAAGTTTTACTTTTAGTTCTCCTAATTCATAGTTATAAAGATGTGCCATATTTCAGAATTTTACATCCAGGCTCTTTCTATGAATTATTTTATTTTATTTTTAAAGTTTTTATTGTGAATTATGTGATAGTTTACATGGGAGAACATTAGCTTTACATTCATCCTATCATATTTCATTAGATTGCAATGATTACTATCCCCTCCATGCATCATCAAACAACCAAAGGGTACACCTCGCAAGCCTGCCTCCTGACCATCAGCACACAGCTCCTCTTCCTCCCTGAGTCTGAAGTCCCCAGCTGCTCCATCTCTCCACGTCATCATCTCTGCCTCCATCTCTGGTGTCACTGCTTCTCTGGGTAGGGTCCCACACTCCACTTTTCTCACTTAATGGTCCCAGGGACTCTGCTCCTAGACTGCAAAGTCAACCACTTCCCTCCTTTTGTTACAAAACATCTACCTTTACATTTCCAACCCTCACAGTCAGTCCTGAAAGCAATTGTTCACTATTGTATCACAAGAGTCTTATTTCCATCTGCTTTCATTAGCCCCCCAACAGATTGGAAACCACTCAGTGGAGAGTCTACCTTCCTCTGCACCCTCTGGATCTAGGCTCTCTCTTGAAAGCTTGTAAGTCAGTCACTTCTTGCCTTTGTAGCCCTACCCCCTCCCCCACCCCATTTTGGATAGCCAGTGTCTTAGCTGACCATCCCTGTCAACCCTGTGTACCGAGTGGGTAGGAGTGATCCTCACTGTAAATATTTGTTCCCTCTTTTGAGCTACTGCCTCCATAAGTATAGGTCAAGTTCATCAAATTATAGTGGATTACTCTTTTTTTCCTCTTCTTTCTTCTTCTAGTCGAGTTCTGATCATCCAGCCATTGAAGCCAGGTCAAGTGGGTACTATCTGAGAGGATGGGTGTTTTTGTGCAAATCCCCTCACTTCATATCAGCTGGATGCTTCACTCTCTGCTCTAGTCCTCTGTGGCCATGTCACTGTCTTTGGGTCCAGGAGTCCCCAGGTCTCATCATACTGTTGGCCAACTAGGTCTCAGTCTGGGTTCACAAGAGTCTATTGAATGTGGTCAGACTTAGCTCACAACTTCATTGCTCTTTTTCCCCCACTTCCCCTTATCGGGGAATAAATCACATGCCAATTCGTGTATTCCCCTAGAGTCTTAACCTTGGAATGGGGCTTGCTCTGAGGGGACCTGATCACTTGCCTTGATGGCTCCCGGGTGAACCTTATCTTGTAGTAGTCAATGGGACTGCCATTATTGTTTTTTATTTTTCCTGCTGGTCTTTCTTTCAAGAAGTATCTTCTTGTCTTCTAGCCACTCCAGGCTGGTCTGCTTGTCTTTTCAAATGGAAATTTCCCACCTCAGAATATTCTGGATGGTGTTCAGGATTCCATATGGTCTTATGCAATGCAAAGACTCCACAGGAAGCCTCTTTCACCGGGCAAGTTCTAGCCTCCTTTTAGGTATTCCAATCAGTTATAGGCTGAAGATGGACTTACAAGCTTTCTAAGGTGATGTTTCTGAGTATTCCTTTCTCTCCCCTTCAGGTGTCTATTTTACAATGGTAGGCAAGGGAAACCAAGAATCAAAAGACAGCCAAGCATCTTAACATTGTTGTTGTTGTTGTTATGTGCTGTTGAGTCGGTTCCGACCCATTCAAACCATGCCTCAATCCCTGTATCCCAGAGCCCTGTTGTTCCAAGGTTGGTCATACATCATTATTTACCTCTGTCCCACTAAGCCCATGCAAACCAGCCTAACTGTTCTCCTATCTGCCTTGTTCTTGCATTCTCTTCCCCTTTCTTGTATATTGCCCCCCCCCTTGCATAATTTTATTTCAAATCTAATTGCTGATAGTGTGGTATTGCTGTTAGATGCCATTGAGTTGGTTCAGACTCATAGCAACTCTGTATAGGGTTTCTGAGGCTGTAATATTACAGGTGGGGGCCCTGTGGCTCTGTAGGATAAGCACTGGACTGTGAAATACAAGGTCGGAAGTTTGAGCTCGCCAGCCACGCCTCAGGAGAAAGATGAGGCTTTCTGCTCTCTCAAAGATTTAGTGTTGGAAACTCTAGACAACCACAGCAGCAATCTTTACAAGGACAAAAAGCCTCATCTTTCTCCCTTGTTGGTGTAGTTAAATGCCGTCAAGTGGGTTCCGACTCATAGCGACCCTGTATAGGGTTTCCAAGGAGTGCTGCGGTTTAAACAGACCTTGCCATCCTGCGCTCTAACCCACAGCACCACCACACATCTCCCTAGGAGCAGCATTTTCCCTGAGTTTGAACTGCAGACCTTGTGGTTAGCAATCAGTGCTTACGGTACTGCACCATCAGCACTCCTAATTGTCAATATGGTAGCTATATAATTTTCATGCTGCTTATTAATTCCACTGATAGAACAGTTTGGTAAATATTGTATGTTTTACTATCGTTGCAATACTACATTAAATGGTTGCAATACTACATTAAATACTACATTAAATGGTTGTAAGTACATCCTATTTTAATTTCTAAACACAATGTTTCCAATTTTCTTATAGTAAAAATGGTGTTTCAGTGACAATTTTTATGTATGAATCAGTGTTGGATATAAGCATGATATTTGATGTAGATGACTTAGTCTGAAATGCTTGCTTCACTGCTTATTAACCATGTTTTGGCATTATTGTTTTGGCTGATCCTCCGTTTTGCCAAGCACGATGTCTTTCTCCAGAGGTTGGTCCCTCCTGACAACATGTCCAAAGAATGAGAGACAATCTCATCATCTTTACTTCTAAAGAGCATTATGGCTGTATTTCTTCCAACACAGATTTGTTTATTCTTCTGGCAGTCCATGGTACTTTCAATATTATTTGCTACCATCATAATTCAAATGTATTGATTCTTCTACGATCTTTCTTTTTCATATGCACATGAGGCAACTGAAAATACCATGGTTTGGGTCAGGTATATCATAGTCCTCAAACTGATATCTTTACTCTTTAACACCTTAAGGGCCTTTTGTAACAGATTTGCCTAGTGCAATACATCTTTTAATTTCTTGACTTCTTATTACATGAGTGCTGACTATGGGTTTGAGTAAAATGAAGTCTTTGACAACTTCTAACTTTATTTTATTTATCATGATGTTATATATTGGTCCCATTGTGAAAATTTTTATTTTCAGTACACTGAGGTGCTGAAGGCTATATAGTCTTTGATCTTCACCTGAAGTATTTTAAGTCTTCCTCACTTTCAGCAAGGAA
>NW_006408554.1:18291255-18292351 GCF_000296735.1 Chrysochloris asiatica | reverse complement strand
ACCATACCAGGCCTCCATATTTAACCATAACTCACAATTAAAATACAATATTATTCAGGAAACACTTACTGTAAGCACAGAAGCAATCTTCTTGGCTACAGATGGAGTAATTTGAAAAGCATGAGAAAACTGCCAGCCTTCTAGATCAAAGATAGCCTTGACTCCATTCCGTTGAGTCTCTACCTCCTGTACAATAAGCTCCGATGTGATTAAACTTACACGAAATGCATCATAAGCTGTGAAAACTTTTGGGTCCCAGTATGCTAAAAAATAAATAAATAAAGGAATAAGGAATATCAGATCCTAGCATTGTCTAAAGAATCAGAAACACTTGCAAATGAAAACTCTCTAACTATTTGTAGACTTTAAGGATCAGTGAAATGAAAACATCATGGATTGAATATTAGATCAAATTGGCCATTCAACGTACCTGTTTCTCTCTGTTGTTTTTGTTGTTGGCTGCCACTGAGACAATCCCATGAATACAGAGTAGAACTGCTCCTGGAGGCTTTCTTGCTTGTAATCATTACAAGGCTTCTGTTGTTGTTGTTAAGTACCGTGGAGTTGGTTCCAACTCATAGTGACCCTGTACAGGGTTTCCAAGGCTGTAAATCTTTACGGGAGCAGAAGGCCTCATCTTTCTCCCACCGAGCAGCTGGAAGTTTTGAACTGCTGACCCTGTGGTTTGCAGCCGGATTCGTACCAACTAGGCTACCAGAGCTCCTTTTACAAGGCTTATGTTGTTGTTAAGTGCCGTCAAGTCGGTTCCAACCCAAACCCTGAATAGGGTTTCCGAGGCTGTAACTCTTTACAGGAGCAGAAAGTCTCATCTTTCTCCCATGGAGCAGCTGGTAGTTTCAAACTGCTGACCTTGAGGTTCGCAGCTCGATTCTTAACCTCTACACTACCAGAGTGGTGCAAATGGCTAGACGTTTTACTACTTAACTGGAAAGTTTTACAGTTTGAATCCACTCAACAGGGTTTGGTGATCTGCTTCCAAAGGATCACAGCTATAAAAACCCTATGAATCAGTTTCTGTTTGCATATGCAGAGTCACCTACTATGAGACAGAATCAACCATAAGACAACTAACAAA
>NW_006408554.1:18283484-18284581 GCF_000296735.1 Chrysochloris asiatica | reverse complement strand
GTCTCAGTGTTCCCCTATCTATATTGTTCTTCAGCCTCCTCCCCCCAACACCCAAAGTAAACCCCCAACCCCAACCCCATTTGTGGTTGCCTTATATTCCATTAGTTCTTCCCTCCATTTAACACAGTCTATTTTATCCAGTAATCTACCTGACTTTCCCACCACCTGGATCTCTGTTCCTCTGTGTTTACCTTCTTTCATATTGTAGTTGTTTTGATCATAGACTGACCTCTCAGATCCTCTGTTCTTATAATTTTATTCTGTTCTTGACTCTTCCATTTGTCAACTGAGTTCAGGATGATGCTGCCACGTACGTCATTCTGTAGTTGTTGTCTGTTCTTGTTGGTTCTCAGTCCAGCATGCTATCCTTTAGGATGCTTTGCATAGCAGGGTTGGCTTTAGCAAAATCCCTTAGCTTCTGTTTATCCTGGAATGTTTTGATTACACCATTGTATTTGGATGGCAGTCTTTTTCTTTCAGGGTTTTATGTATGTCTCCCCATTGTCTTTTCCCTGCATGGTTTCTGTTGAGAAATCCGAGCTTAATCTGATTTGCTTGCCTTTGTATGTTATACTTCTCTTTTCCCTAGCTGCTTTCAAGATCCTGTCCTTATCTTTGATTTTGGAGAGCTTGATTATTGTATGTCTTGGTGATTGTCTTTTAGGGTCTAACCATACTAGGGTTTGTTGAGCTTCTTGAATGCTTATCTTTTCACTTTTCAGGATGTTAGGAAAATATTCTTCCAGAAGTTCTTCAGCTATCTCCTCTGTGGACTTGTATGATTCTTCCTGTTCTGGAATGCCAATAATTCTTAAGTTATTCCTCTTCATGTTATCCAACATAAATCTTAGGCCTTCTTCAGATTTTTTTTATCCATTTTTATGTTTGCTCTTCTATCTTAGTAGTGTTGAGAGATTTATCTTCTAGCTCACTAGTTCTGTCTTTTATCTCTTCAATTCTACTCCTTTGCCCTTTCAGTGTATTGTCCATTTCTGACATTCTATTATTAATCATTTGGACCTCTTTCTGTAGGTTTTGAATTGTTTCCAATGCTGTATCTATCTTATTTGATTGTTCCTGTAGCGCTTTCCTGACTT
>NW_006408554.1:18269704-18283384 GCF_000296735.1 Chrysochloris asiatica | reverse complement strand
TTCACCATACTTATTCAACCTGTATGCTGAGCAAATAATCCTAGAAGCTGGGTTCTATGAAGAAAAACGTGGCATCAGGATTGGAGGAAGACTCTTTAACAACCTGCGATATGCAGATGATACAACCTTGCTTGCTGAAAGTGAAGAGGACTTAAAATATTTACTGATGAAGATCATGGAGCACCTAACAACATCAACAACATAGACTTATCTAGTCATTCAGATGTACTGTGGGATAAAGAACTGACCCAAAAGGTCATTTTGAACTGCAAGGTCAGTGGTTCAAACTCACCTTTCGCTCCTTGGAAACACTATACAGGATCTCTGAGTTGAAATAGATTCGAAAGCATTTAACAATGGACCTATCAAAGAGGTTGCTATGGGAAAGACACAAGGAGCAGACAAGCAGGTGGAACCCTCTGACACTTCCTCAGAGATAATAGAGTCATCTGCCTGCAGGCAAGAACAATAGATGTCAGCTTTGAACAAAGAACCAGGGAAGCGCCCCAGGTGAATGCCACACCCAAGAAAAACAAGAAAGAAGTTACTGACATTCTTGATGCAGTTTTCAGTCTTATGCTACCATCCCTAGGGCATGCCATAATATGTAGAAATGAAAGTGTCCAAAAACAAGCTCTGGTAGTATAGTGGTTACAAATCAGTCTGCAACCCTTAAGGCCAGTAGTTCAAAACTACCAGCTGCTCCGTGGGAGACAGATGAGGTGTTCTGCTTCCATAAAGATTTACAGCCTTGGAAACCCTGTACTGGGTTGGAAACGACTCAACAGTACCATATACCCAGTCCTCACCAATGCTCCCGTAAAGATTTACAGCCTTGGAAACCCTGTACTGGGTTGGAAACAACTCAACAGCACCATATACCCAGTCCTCACCAATGCTCCCGTAAAGATTTATAGCCTTGGAAACCCTGTACTGGGTTGGAAACGACTCAACAGCACCATATACCCAGTCCTCACCAATGCTCCCGGAAAGATTTATAGCCTTGGAAACCCTGTACTGGGTTGGAAACGACTAAACAGCACCATATATCCAGTCCTCACCTATTGGCTCTCTCATTATCTGACATTTCACATCTCTATGACAACATTGAAAAAAGCAACTATAAATTTATATTAATGACATATGTCTAGCAATAACAAATTATATTAATGACATATGTCTAGCAATAACAAATACTAGGTATTGTTGTTGTTGTTAAGTGCCGTCCAGTCAGTTCTGGCCCATAGTGACCCTGTATAGGGTTTCCAAGGAGCAGCTGGTGAGCTTGAACCACCGACCTTGCAGTTCAAACTGCTTTGCAGTCTGGTGCATTAACACACAGTGCCACACCAGGACTCTGGCTGTGATGGTTAAGGTTTTATACCAACTTGACTGTGCCATGATTCTCAGTGGTCTGGCAGTTATGCAGTGATTATATCTGCCAGTTGTGTGATGACGACATTTGTTAGTTATCCTCCACTTTGTGATTTGATGTGGTTATCCTCCAATTTTACATAATGCTAATTTTTACATAGTGACTTGGCCTTTGGAATTTAACTATGTCTATGATAGATGAGAAGTTGTTGTTACAGTTGTTATTAAGTGCTATGAAGTCAATTTCAACTCAAAATGACCTATTATAGGATTTCCAAGGAGTGACTGGTGTCAACCAAACACCTTGTAGTTCAAAGTGACCTTGTGGTCCTGTGCTTATTCTATAGCACCACACCAGGACTCTACTAAGTGGGAAGTGGTGTACTGAAAATATAGGTATAAGCCTCAAGTCAATAGACAAAAATAATAAACCCCAAGACAGCATTGCTGACGTCAGATGAATCTTGGCTGAAAGCAGAGAATACCAGAAAGATGTTTACTTGTACGTTATTGACTATGCAAAGACTTTAAAGCTATGGATTACATTAAGAAGAATGGGTATTCCAAAACACTTAATTATGCTTATAAGGAGCCTGTACATAGACCAAGAGGCAGTTAAAACCCAACAAGGGGATCCTGAATGGTTTAAAATCAGGAAAGGTATCTGTCAGGTTTTTATTCTTTCATTATAATTCTTCAGTCTATATGCTGAGCAAATAATCCAAGAAACTGGATATGAAGAACAGGAATCAGTATTGAAGGAATACTTATTAACAACCTTCAATATGCAAGCTGTTAATGAGTATTTTAACAACCTTGCTGAAGGGGAAGAGGACTTAAAATAAATAATGATAAAGATCAAAGAGAATCCTGGTGTGGTGCAGTGGGTTAATACACTAGACTGCAAAGTCAGTTTGAACTGCTAGGTCGGCGGTTCAAGCTCACCAGTTGCTCCTCAGAAACCCCATCCAGGGTCACTATGAGTCAAAACTGATTCATTGGCACTTAACAACTAACAAATATCAAAGACTACAGATTTCGGTATGGATTGCACCTCAGTGTAAACAAACCAATGTTAACACCATGATAAATGAAGAAAAGATTGAAGTTTTCAAAGATTCATTTTGCTTGGATCCATAATCCATGCTTATGAAAGCAGCAGTCAAGAAATCAAATGACATAGTGCATTTGGAAAATCTAATGTAGAAGACCTTTTTAAATGTTCAAGAGCAAAGATATTAGTTTGAGAACTAAGGTGCACCTGATCCAAACCATGGGATTTTCAATTGCCTCATATGCACACAAAATTTGGGCAATGAATAAGGAAGACTGTTAAAGAATTGATACATTTGAATTGTGGTGTTGGAGAAGAATATTGAAAGAACTACAGATTGCCAGAAGAACAAACAAATCCGTATTGTCAGAATGCTCCTTAGAAGCCAGGATGGCAAGACTTCATCTCTTATACTTTAGATATGTTATCAGGAGGTAACAGTCTCTGGAGAAAGACAAAGTGGAGGGTCAGCAAAGAAGAGGAAGACCCACAACAAGGTGGATTGACACAGTGACAACAGCAATGGTCTCAAATGTTACAACAATTCTGAGGATAGCTCAAGACTGGGCAGTGTTTTATTCTGTTGTGCACAGGATTGCTGTGAGTCAGAACCAAATCGATGCCACCTAGCAACAATTTTTTTAAAAAAACAGTTAATGAAGGAAGACATATTTGTTCAAAGTATGTGTAGACTATTAATATACGAATAGTTGTTGCTAAGTGTCGTTAAGTTGATCTGACTCACACTCACCCTGTATAGGGTTTCCAGGGAGCAGCTGGTGGTTTTAAAATTCGAAGCTTGTAGTTTTCAGACCAGTGCTGATCCTACAGCCCCACACCAGAAGTCCATAAGAATAGTATGTTATTAAAAATAATCAATGGAGATCTAATTCATACGAAACCTCAGTTGAGGGGTCCAATGATAGAAAAGTGGTGCTGTAGGATAAACAAGGTCATTTGAACTGCAAGGTCAGCAAAGTTGCTATGAGTCTGAGCTGACTCAATGGCACGCAACAACAGCAATGCATAAACAGCAAACTGGAAAATCAAGCTAAGGAATGATCTCAGATTCATCCTCAAATAGCCAAGAGATGATATTGATATGTATTAATATAAAAGGTCTACAATATGAGGTACTTGATAAGTGTAAACAGATCAACTTGAATGTGCAAATAGAGTGTTAGCTCCATCTTCAGTCCTGACAAGTCTAGAATCCATGCCATATTTTAAAGTTGCCTTTTCTAACAGCAGTTTTTTCTCTCCTAAGATTAACCATATACCCTAAAGAAAATCAATTTTTGCTTTGTTTTATTTTAATATATCTGTGAGGGCAGGGCAGATTTGCTATACTAGTCACTAATATGGCAGTACTGGAGTGCTTGCCTCTCATCTCTGGAAGGATTTCATAGTGGGTGGGAACCTCTGGTTGTTGATCATGTAGAGCAGTTGGGAGTGGGCTAGATGCTAGCTACCGTCTGCTATCAATCCAGTGTGCTGAAGTGGGTTGTGGCACTTGTCCAGTGAGTAAGGCAGCAAGTGTGGCAGGCAGGCTGGGTAGTATTGTTGGCTCCTGACTAATGGGGAGCAGGGGGAAGAAGAAAGAAAAAGGAGGGCAGGAAGAGGGATAATATAAGAAAAACAAGGATGGGGAGAATGAAAAATGAAAAAAGAACTGTACAGCACCAGTGTAAGCACTAACTGCCAAATACAGCAGTGACATAAACACAGCACCTAATCTGTGAGGGGCACAGTTCCAAGGACAGAGGATGTAGTCACACTGCATACAACCTGTGAGAGCATGCATTGCAGATGTCTGAGGTGGCAAGCTTCCAGCATTCCACTGGGGGGGGGGGTGGCTGCAGGGGTTGTGAGGGGCAGGGGAGATGGTCTTGGACAGATGAAACATCAGGTGGGAGAGGCAGTGTGGGGAATTCACAGGTCACCAAGTGAGTGGGGAAATGGGATGGGGGATGTGCAGAACTGCAAAAAGAATTTTGTGCAGGTCAGTAAGGAGAGCACACTTCCTCAGCTACAGGTCACCTGAGTGCACTACTGTATTCAAACACAGCCAGTTATATGGTTCCTGCTCAGACTCAATGCAAGGAAAGTGGGCTGCTCAAACTTCACTGTCTCTAGCCTCCACCCCACAGGCCTTCCCCGCTATGTGGGTCCCCCACGAGGGACCACAGCTCACTCACAATCACAAAAACATTTTATTGTGAATTGAGTGAAGGCTAACAGACAAGATCATCAGCTTTACTTTTTAAATAGGAAAAGATAGAAACATTAACTGCCTCTTTCTCAGCTGTAGCTCTCAGTGGCTAGATAGATCAGTGCTTATGGGCTAGGGACTTCAGACATCTCCCTAAACTTCAAACCAGCCAGCCCTTCCTCTTCTTTCGCATCTCAAGGTCAATGGTTATCAATGGGACATAGCCATACTCAGCCCATGTCTTCATTACTGCATTTCCCCCACTTCCACTCACAAGTATACCAGGGTAGTCACCAATGATTGTACTAGACTGCTCACGGGTTCCTTTTGAGTTTCAGTCTTAGAAGGTGGTTTTCCTTGATGGGCTGATTTTAATGCCTGGGTATCTCCAAAGCAAACAGCTTGCTTGGTATTCTGACAGCCAAATGGTCTACTTTTTTTTTTTTCTTCCTGTCTTCAGCCTTGCTTTTAATGCTCAGTGTTCCAAATTGTCTTCTAAATCTGATTCACATATTTGCTCAGGTCTTTGTTGTTAATAGGGATGTCATCGCGTGTCTGACTAAGCGACCATCTTGGTCTGCCTCCCTGACTTTTAATTCCAATCTAATTTTTTCAATTTTAATAATTATTGTAAATTAACTAAAGCCATTTGAAGCCTGTCATTCAGCGATAAAATTTACCTTGCTTATTCACTGAAATCACAACAAGAATAGACTATATAAGACTCATACTCCTGTTGTTAAGTGCTATTGAGTAGGTTCTGACTCACAGCAAACTTGTATAGTGTTTCCAAGGAGCAGGTGGTGAATTTGAACCTCCAACCTTGTGATTAACAGTCCATATGAAAGAATTCTCCTAAGTTAAATTTTTAAAAGTTTATAAAATAAAAATAAACATGCTTTCTCAGGTTTAAAAAAAAAGGATATGAAAGATATAAATCTTGAAAAAATAAATTAAATTTTTACTTAGTAAATAAAGGTATAATGTTGTTGTGTTGTGAAGTGCCATCAAGTGTGTTCTGACCCATAGCGACCCTCTATAGGGTTTCCGAGGAGCAGCTGATGAGCTTGAACTGCCAACTTTTGATAGTATAGCTTAATATCAATTGATTAACTAATATCAATGATACATTAAATGAATACTATGCAATTCATTGGAGTCTGGTGTGGTGTTATAGAATAAGCACTGAACCTCAAGGTCAGTTTAAAGCCCAAGAACAGCAGTTGAAACTCACCAGGGACTCCTTGGAAACTCTATACAGGGTCACTATGAATCGGAACTAAGTCTACGGCACTGGCAACAACAACAGCAGCAATGTAGTTAGTTAATTTTTTAGTTTATTAAATCTTTGCCATCTAATCAGTTAAGAAAAATAGAAAATGACATCATAAAATGCTCGAAATTTGATGGCTTTTAGACATTAAAAATGTAAAACTTGCATCTACAACTGCTACTTCTGGAAAGGTGGGAAAAGAAGACATGTTTGAGTAGTATGTAATTAAAATTTAAGCACACACACAAAACATACTCATCATTGAACACTAAAATTGGCATGAATAATTATCCAGAATTTTTTTTCCTATTTCAATCTGTAATTTCCTATTTTTTCTATTTTTTGTCTTATTTCACAACATGCCCAGATAAAACATAATTTATCTTACTTAGAATTCATGTTTTCTGAGATCCATTTTATATTCACATCTTGTTGTTGTTAAGTGTTGTTGAATTGCACAGGTCAAAATTTTAACTACGAGCTCAGGTAATGTAGTGGCTATGAATAAGGCTGCGAACCGCAAGGTCAGCAGTTCGAAACTATCAGCTGTTCCGTGGGAGAAAGATGAGGTGTTCTGCTCCCGTAAAGATTTACAGCCTCAGAAACCCTGTACAGGACCACTATGAGTGGGAACCGACTCCACGGCATATAACAACAACAACAATACTGAGAATGCTTTAAATGATTCTGCTGTGAACTCTAACAAATAAATGCTGAAATGACTATGGTAAGAAAAGTAGTTTTTCCAAACCAAGTGGCTTTCCGTTATGTTGCTTATACAAACTCTAATACTGTTAAATATTATCAAACATTAATTCAATACTCTAAGCAAAGTTTTTATAGGCTAAAGAAACCTTATCAGGACTGAAAATCAAAATCGCTCTGAAATTGTTGCAGGGGACCATGTGTATTTAAAAATAAAATTAGCTAAAAGAACCCCTAGAAGCTTATTGGAAAGGACTAGAATGTAGTTCTCCTTACTCACCCATATGCCACTAAATTACATGGGATTAAGGCTTGTATTCACGTCTCCTAATTCAAGAAGAAAGGAACTCCAGTGGTGTAGTTGTTACTAGTCGGGCTGCTAATCTCAAGGTCAGCAGTTCGAAAAGACCAGCCATTCCATGGGAGAAAGATGAGGTGTTCTGCTCCTGTACAGATTTATAGCCTTGGAAACCCTATACAGGGTCACTATGAGTTGGAACCAACTCCACAGCACACCACCACCACTACTAATTCCAGAAGACTGAATTTCCTTTGATGATTATCAGGGTTGGAAGGAAAAGAGATGGTAAATTATTGGCTAGAAAACAGACACATGTTAACTTAAGTGATGGGGAAGTAAATATGCAATAAAAGGAAGACTGGAAAAATATGATGAAGGCAAGGAAATACACAGAGGAGTAAAAGTGTTAAAGGCAACAGATATAAATATTGTTATATACACAAGCCTACAGTAATGGTAATTTACCAGTACAGAACAAAATGCATAAATCATTGAACAATACCATTAATATCACATGCATGTAAAATCTTGCTGAATATTATACAAAAACATTTGCAGCAATACATCCACAGGGAAGTGTCAGAGATTCAAGGTGGATTCAGGAGTGGACATGGAATGAGGGATATCATTGCTGATGTCTACTACCTGAAAAATGTTTACCTATATTTTATTGACTATGTAAAGGTGTTTGACTGTGTGGATCTTAACAAACTATAGATAACACTGAAAAGAATTGGAGTTTCAGAACATTTCATTGTGCTCATGCAGCACCTGTATGTAGATGAAGAGGTGATCATTTGACTAGAACAACAGTCTAATGCATGGTTTTAAATCATATAAAATGTAAGAGTTATATATTTTCACTATACTTATTCAATCTATGTGCTGAGCAAATAATTCAAGAAGCTGGACCATGAAGAAGAACTTGGCATTAGGATTGAATGAAGACTCATTAACAACCTAACTTGCAGAAAGCAAAACAGTCTTGAAGCACTGGCTGATAAAGATCAAAGACTATAGCTGGATTACGACTTCCTATAAAGAAACAAACAGCTTCCCAACTGGGCCAATAAATAGCATCATGGTAAATGTAGAAAAAAATTAAAGATAAAAAGGATTTCATTTTACTTGGATCTACAATTAGCACTTGTGGAAGAAGCTGTACAGAAATCAACTGACATATTGCACTGGACAAATCTGCAAAAGAAAAAAAAAAGAGCAAGGATGTCACTTTGACAACTATGGTGCACCTAACCCAAGTGGTATTTTCAATCGTACCTTGTGTCTGTGAAAGCTGAATAATGGATAAAGAATATCAGAGAAGAATTGATGCATTTGAATTGTGGTGTTGGTGAACAACCTTGAAATTTCCATGGACTGCTTGAAAAGTAAAGAAGTATGTCTTGGAAGAAGTACAGCCAGAATGCTCTTAGAAGCAAGGACAGTGAGATTTCATCTCAGACACTTTGAACATGTTATCAGGAGGGAGCAGTCCCTGAAGTAGGTCATCATGCTTTGCATAGTAGAGGGTCAGTGAAAATGAGGAAGACCCTCAATGAAATAGATTAGTATAGTGGTTCTAAAAATGGGCTCATACAGAACAATTGTAAGGATGACACAGGACCAGGCAGTGTTTCATTATGTTGTACAAAGGATCAGTAAGAGTCAGAATCCAATTCGCCTAACAACAACAATAATATGAGTAGATGCATGGATAAATATGCAGGCTGAATGGGTATTGGATGCACCATAGGAGTATATTCATTAATACATTTAGATTTGACAAAGGATATTCTATATGTGTATTTACCTTTGCTGCAAATATACTCATGAGTATTGTGGAGTATATATAGGGTAAAGTTATGAACATTTCTTACACATAACCCAACACCTTGAGAGAATGAGTCTTTGGGCCTGGAGATTTAGGGTCCTAACCTTGAGGGACACCAAGATCAACTTGCATAATATAGTCCACAAAGACAACATTCTACTTTAATGAGTAGTGACAGGGTTCTTGAAAGCTTGTGAGTGCCCATCTAAGGTGCAACTAAAAATTTCTGTATCCAGAGTGAAAAAGAGCTAAAAAATTGAAGACTCCTGGAAAAAACTATTCCAATGAATGAATGAACTATTTTGAACATTAGTCTCCATGAGAGGATGTTAATTAAGCCTGGTCTTTTTTTTGTGTGTGGTTTTGAGTTTTGTTCCTCATTTTTCTCCCACTCGATCCAGGATCTTCTAATGAGAAATGAAAACAGGAAGCACAGAAAGGAAGTGAATCATATAATTCTATTAGCATCTTCCCCCACCTTCTCTTACCCAGATTCATCAGGAAAAAAAGGACATACACCAATTTGCATGGTCCCACCCAGTCATTTGGTTGGAGTTACAAAGTTTATGGCTGGAAGAGTCATATCAATTAAATCACTACACCACAGCATAGTATATATAAAAAAAAAAATGCCTTTGTTACATTAGCCCAATCGGTTACATGGTCAGCTAATCTAACTGATTGCTAGACATGCTATAAAACACCCAAGACTGTCCATGAAAACTCAGATCCAGTATGAAGAAAATTGATAGTGATGTTACTGATGCCATGTCAGCTCCAGAGAAATGATTAAATTCCCTTGCTTCAGTAGTTTTAGATACCATGACCTAGCTTAGATTTTCTGTTTGCCCAGCAGGGAGTAATATGTGTCATTGCTAATATTTCCTATTGTATTTGGTTTAATAGTAGCTGAATGCTTAAAGTAGTTTGCCAAAAAAACTACCTGATTCCATATTCCCTCTCAGAAAGAATTCCTTTTCCTTGATATTTTCAATTGATTGCCTAAAGGCATAGCTTCTTACATAGATATGCTTTGCTAACAAGATTTGTGATATTTATGGTTATTGTAATTATAATTAAAAGAATTAAATACAACATGAATGTTACTGCCCATAACTTGACCTGGAAAACTGACAGTGAAGTGTGATTCATGTACATTAATGATACCAATTCCATCAATGGACTTGATCTCTTGCTCTAAAAGCTTGCATAGATAGCAACAAGGTAGTTTCTCAAATGTAGCCCTGCTCTATACTAACCTTTCCTGAAAGATCATTGAACACTGGGTGCATGTTGAAGACAGTGGATGGCGTGCAGTCATTCATATAAAATAGCATCTGGGCTCTTGAAGATTTGTACTAAAAGACAAGCATTCATCCAAAAGGAACTTGGATTGAAAAAGTCCATGTAGAACAAAGTATCCAATCCTATGTATTCACAAAAATTCTTGATCAAAAGGAGGGAATGTATAAGAGTTTAAAATCTAAGAAACTTGGGCGAGTAAACAGAGCTACTTAAAGCAGAGCTTTAACTCCATCTGAAGTCTTGACATGAATCTGGGATCCTGTTGAATTTTAAAGCTGCCTTTTCTAACAGTAGTGTTTTCTCTCCTGTGCTTAACCATATATCCTAAGGGATTTTTTTTGTCTGTGGTGCAGGATATAAGCAGCTTGTTTCCAAAGGGTCTTTCTCCTGTGATCATTAGGTTCACGTCACATCATGTTCCCAGAGGTGGTAGGACACAAATGATTATCTGAAAATGAATTATGCAGGCTATTCTCAGAACATATGGTGCTGCAAGCAAGTTATTTTCAACTTGCCTTACTTACCAGGCTAAAACAATGCAGTTTTATTTATAGGTAATTTTATTAAGAAATGCCTGATCTATACATTCTCAGAAAACCCATGTCTTAAGATAATTTAATCAATACCTAGAAAACCTGTTTGGTATATGATTTTGGAACAAGCCCTATCATGATATTGTCCTATCACTGGTCTGCTGACGCAACTGTCAGAACATAATATCCTTCAACCCCACAACAGCCCACCATGAGAAAACTCTCTTCTAACTTGAATATGGCAGCCCTGTTCTTTGTCTACACTTTGTAATAAATGTAAAAAAAAAAAAAAAAAAAAGGTATTTTGCAGCAGCTTTGCCCAATGCAATACCTTTGATTTCTTGAATGCTGCTTCCATGGCATAAATACACTATCAAACATTGCGGGTCTAAGCAAAATGAAGTCTTTGGCAACTTCAATCTTTTCTCCATTTCTCATGATATCGTTTATTGGTCCAGTAGTGAGGCTTTTGTTTTCTTTGCTTAAAGATGCAATCTATACTGAAAATCATAGTCTTTGATCTTCAGCAATAAATATTTTAAGCCCTTTTCACTTCCAGCAAGCAAGGTTGTAACATCTGCATATCCCAAGTTGTTAATGAGTCTTCCTCCAATCTTGATGCCATGTTTTTGTTTTATTTTCCATTTAATCCAGTTTCTGTTCTAACAGTTGCCTCTTGGTCTGTGTACAGGTTGCTCAGGAATGGAATGCCGGTTCTTCCCAATGTAATCCATACTTTGTCAGTCTCTATACAGTCAAAAGCCTTTGCAGAGGTAATAAAGTACAAATAAACATCTTTCTGGTATTCTGTGCTTTCAGCCAAGATCCATCTGATATCAGCAATGATATCCCTAGTTCCACATCTTCCTCTGAATCTGGCCTGAATTTCTGGCTGTTCCCTGTTGATGTACTTACTGTTGAAATGTTTTTTTTAAAATGATCTTTAGCAAAATTTCACTTTCATGTGATAGTAATGATATTGTTCAATGATTTCTGCATTCTATTGGGTGTCATCTTTTTGGAATGGGAACACATACGCAACTCGTCTAATTGGTTGGCCAAATAGCTGTATTCCAAATTTCTTGGCATAGATACATGAGTGCCCCTAGTTTGCTGAAATATTTAAATTTGTATTCTATCAATTCCTGGAGGCTTGTTTTTCAGCAATGCTTTCAGTGCAGTTTGGACTACTGTCTTCAATACCTCTGGTTCTTGATTACATGCTACCTCTTGAGATGGCTGAACATCAACTATTTCTTTTTGGTAAAATGACTCTGTGTATTCCTTCCATCTCCTTTTGATGTTTTCTACATCATTCACAGACCAAGAAGTAATTGTTAGAACAGAACAAGGGGTACTGAGTGGTTTAAAATCAGGAAAGGTGTGTGCCAGGGTTGTATCCTTTCACAGTACTTACTCAGTCTGTATGCTGAGCAAATAAGCCATTATCCTGGGGTCAGGAAACTGGATGGTGCCAGACTACCACTATCAACTCCTCTAAAAGGGATTGCATTAGGAGGTATAATGGATGTAGTAGAAGAAAACTATAGAACAAAACTCAAAATTGTATAAATAGACCAGACTTAATGGTCAAAAAGAGACTGAAGGACCTCCAAATCTATGACCTTGTGTCAGGCTTCAGTTTTAGAATGGAACTCACCCTCATAGCTCAATTTCCAGCCAAGCAGTAGATGGGTATAAAGAGAGTACACAATACTAGTGAATGGTCAACTATTAGAGATCAAAAGGACAGCATTCACCATTAACAAAATTCAGAAGTGTTGGGAAAGGAATAATGGAAACAAGAATCACAGAGAGAAAGTCAGATAATTGATGTTACATTGAGGGGATTGCAAGCCTTGGAATGAAATGAAGCATATGATTTGCGGAATGTAAAATGGATGGTGTGTTCCTATAAACCGTCACTCAATACACAACAAAAACTCAAGAAAGAAAAGCAAACAGAAATTGTTTGTACTCCTATATTAACGTTGGCAGTTTGAACTAACTCAATGATGTCATCACAGAAAGGCTTGGTAATCTGCTTCCATAAAGAAAATAGCCATGGAATCCCTCCGAAGCTCAGCTCTACTTTGTAAACATGGGTCGTCATAAATGGAAAGTGATTCAACGACAGCAAATCTGGTTAGAGTTCTATTCTGTACCAGATAATGTTCTAAGAATATTTTATATAAGTATAACTAGTAGATGTAATGCTCACACAACCCTCTATGAGATCAGTTTTTACTATCCCGATATTACAGATGAGAAAATGAAGTTAGATCTCCACAATTTTGTACACATTTAGAACTATGGCCTTTGGTCACCTTGAGGTCAGGAACTGAACTTACCTTGATAGATCAATTTTCAACTGACTAAAGCTGGTGTGGTGCTATGGGCTATGGGCTAATGCATCAGACTGTAAAGTCGTTTGAACTTCAAGGTTGGTGGTTCAAGCTCACCAGCTGCTCCTTGGAAACCCTAAACAGGGTTGCTATGGGTTGGAATCAACTCGATGGCCCTTAACAACAACAACAAGGCACTTACCTCCAGAGCCTTTACTCATGAGCACTAAGCCATAGTCAAAGGAAATGTTGTTGTTGTGATGCACCATCAAGTCAGTTCTGACTGATAATGAACCTATACACAACAGAATGAGACACTGCCTAGTCCTGTGCCATCATCACAATCATTACTATATTTCAGCTCACTGTTGCAGCCATTGTGTCAATTAATCTCATTCAGATTCTTTGTTGACTCTCTACTTTACCAAGCATGATGTCATTCTCCAGCAACTGGCCTCCTATAATAACATGTTCAAAGAGCATAAGACGAAGTCTCACAGTCCTGGCTTCTAAAGAGCATTCATGCTGTACTTCTCCCAACACAAATTTGTGTGTTCTTCTGTAAGTCCATGGTGTATATTCAATATTCTTTGCCAACACCATAATTCAAAGACATCAATTCTTCATCAGTCTTTATTTATTGTTCAGTTTTCACAAGCATATGAAGTGACTGGAAATTCCATGGTTTGAGTCACTTGAAAATTAGTTTTGTTTTGTTTGTCATATCAGTATTTTTTTTGGGGGGGG
>NW_006408554.1:18235344-18267249 GCF_000296735.1 Chrysochloris asiatica | reverse complement strand
ATTTTATAATCATTTTTCTGAATTCCTTCTCAGGCATTTCCAAAGCCTGCCCATCTTCCAGTATGGAGTGTAGGTCTACTATCAGTTCATTTGCCTCATCAGTTTATCTCGTTTCTGTACATCTGCTGATATGGTCATCTGTTTCTGTGTTTTGGGCATATTAAAGAATTATCTATGGCCTTAATATTGTTGTTAAGTGCCATCAAGTCAGTTCTGACCCATAGCGACCCTAAACAGGGTTTCCGAGGCTGTAAATCTTTACGGGAGCAGATAGCCTCATCTTTCTCCTGCAGAACTGCTGACCTTGTGGTTCGCAAATGGGTGTGTGTATTTTGGTATTTTTTTATGCTTTCTGATTGCCTCCAGGTAGATGTGATCAGGAGATGGGCTTTCCGTTTCAATCTTCTTCCTGAGAAATTTCAAGGTGCCACTATTGATTATTAAGATGTAACTCAGGACTTAGCTTTAGGCCTATTTCCTTTTTAGTCTGCCTGTCCCACTCCACTATCCCCATTTAGGCCTTTTTCCTAGTGATAAACAGTTCAGGGCCAGCTGTGGCCGTTTTGCACTACCATTTGGTTTTAAGTGGAAACTGTCACTTTAAATTTCGAGGAGATCTGTGGGCATGCATAGTAGAACCCTCCAGGGGAGGGGTTGGGGTGTCCACTCGCTCAGGCACCCCCTCTAGTCACAAGAATGGAGGTGTGCAGACAGCAAGAGACCAATGAACAGATACAAAGAAAAAAGAGTGCCCACACCTTTATCTCTGCAGTTCTTTCAGGCATCCATGGCTGCTCTGAGCCTTCCCCTGCTTGGTCTCTCCCACGATGGTGGCTCTGGGAGCAGCTGAGCATCTTGAATTGAAAAGCAATGAATTTCTTGCTTCTGCTAAAAATTTCCCTAGCTGTAAGCCTTCCAACCTTCTAAATATTCCTTTATATGTGGTTCAGAATTCTGGGACCATCCCCTGAGCCTACTTGGTCTGGTATTCTGTGTTGTTGCTGATGGAGTGCCTCACTGCACTTCTGTCCTTGCCGCCGTCTTGTTTGTTCTCCATGCACATTAGTTCTTAAAGTAATATCTTTTCTCCTTAACACTTTAAAGGATCTTTTGAAGCATATTTACTCAATGCAAAACCTATGATTTCTTGACTGCTATTTACATGAGCATGGGTTGTGGATCCAAGTAAAATGAAGTCTTCGACAATTTCCATCTTTTCTCCATTTATCAAAATGTTATTTCTTGGTCCAGTTCTGAGGATTTTTGTTTTCTGTATGTTGAGATGTAATCCAAACTGAGTACTGGTATGGCACTGTAAGATAAGCACTCAACCACATGGTCAGTTTGAACTTGCAAGGTCAGAAGTTCAAACTCACCACCCACTCCTCGGAAACCAGGGTCACTACAGATCGGAACTGACTCAAAAGCACTTAACAACAACAACACAATCCAAACTGAAGGCTGTAGTCTTTATCTCCATTAGTAAGTTCTATCCACTTTCAGCAACCAATGTTGTGTCATCTGAATATCACCAGTTGTGATTGAGTCATCCTCCAATTCCGGTGCCACTTTCTTCTTCATATGGTCCAACATCTCAGATTATTTGCTCAGAAAACAGACTGAGTTAAGTATTGTGAAAGGATGGAAACTTTATGAACACCTTTCTGAATTTTAAACCACCCAGTGTTGCTTCATCTGCATTTTAAAGTTGGGCAATGAATAAGGAAGACTGCAAAAGTATGACTACATTTTATATGGTGTTGGTGAAGAATACTGAAAGTACCATGGACTACCTAGAACAAATAAATCTGTCTAGAAAGAAATACAGCCAGCAAACCCCTTATAAGTGAGGACAGTGAGACTTTTCCTCTCATTCTTTGGATGTGTTGTCAAGAAGGACCAGCTTCCTAGAGAAGGACATTATGCTTGGTAAAGTAGAGGGTCAACAAAATAGAGGAAGACCACCAAAAAGATTAAATGAGAGAATCAGCAACAAGAAGCTCAAACAGGACCAGGTAGTATTTTGTTCTGTTCTGCATAGGGTTGCTATGATTTGAAAGTAACTTGACAGCACTTAACAACAACAACAAAATATTCCCTTGTTCTGTTTGAACAACTGCCCTTCGTTCTACATAAAGGTTCCACATTAGCACAATTAAGCGTTCCCGACTTCCCATTTTTCTCAATGCTACTGATAATTTATTATGATATACATAGTTGAATGCTTTTGCGTAGTCAGTAAAACACACACACACACCTTTCTGGTATTCTCTGTTTTCAGACAAGATCCATTTGACGTTAGCAATGATATACCTCATTCCACATTCTCTTCTGAATTAACTTGGATTTCTGGCAGTTGTTTGTTGGTGTACTGCCATCACAATTTCTGAATTATCTTCAGCAAAAGTTTACTTGTGTATTATATCAGTGATTTAGTTTGATAATTTCTACATCCTGTTTGTGGTACCATGAATTTACTTGATATGGCTTTTCTATCCAAAGTCTGTTTAACTCCCACCTAATGACTGTAAGGTCGGTGGTTCAAGCTCATCAGCTGCTCCCTGGAAATCCTACACAGGGTAGGTATGGGTTGGAACTGACTCAATGATAATTAACAACAACAACGATTGGGTTGTTGTTGTTGTAGTTGTGAAGTGCTTTTGAGTCGATTATGACCCATAGTGACCCTGTATAGGATTTCTGAAGAAAGACTGGTGAGTTTGAACCACCAACCTTACAGTTCAAAGCAACTTTGCAGTCCAGTGTGTTGACCCACAGCACCATACCAGGACTCCAATAACTGGGTGGGACCATACAAATCGGGTGTTGTTGTTAAGTGCCATTGAGTCAGTTCTGACCCATAGCAACCCTGTATAGGGTTTCCGAGGAGCAGCTGGTGAGTTTGAACTGCTGACCTTGCAGTTCAAATGGCTTTGTAGTCTGGCACATTAACCCACAGCACCACACCAGGACTCCTAGGGTGTACAGGACTCTAATACTGGGATTGGTTAGTTTTGCCATCCTGCTAGGTTTAAAAGGAGCCATCTTAGAGGCAGGAAAAGACCATCCCAGTGCCATCAAGAAAGAAGAACTACATAGGTGGGAAGACTTATCATTGTGAAAATGTCAACACTGCTCAAGGCAATCTATAGATATAATGCAATCCCCATCCAGATTCCAACATCATTATTTAAAGACATGGAAAAATGAATCACTAAATTTATATGGAAAGGAAAGAGCCCTCAGATAAGCAAAGCATTACGAAAACAAAAGAACAAAGTAGGAGTCGTATTACTTCCCAATCTCAAAACCTATAACATAACCACAGTAGTGGTTAATTAAAGCCTGATACTGGTACAATGAAAGGCACCTAAATTAATGTAATAGAATCCAGAAGTAAATTAATCCACCTACAGTCAACAAAAGGCCAAAATACACTAAATAGGTAAGAGATATCCTCTTCAACAAATGGTGCTAGCAAAACTGGAAAACCATTTGAGAAGAATGAAACAAGACACATATCTCACACTATACACAAAAATGAACTCAACATGGATTAAAGACCTCTATGTAAAATGCAGAGCTATAAAGACCATCAATGAAAAACTAAGGACAAACTTAAAGGATCTGATACGTGGCATAAATATACTGTCAAACATGACTGAAAACACACAAACAGCAGAAAATGAAATAGATGACTGGGCCCTCCTAAAAATTAGATACTTATTCAAACGATTTCACCAAAAGAGTAAATAAAGAACCCACAGACGGGGATAAGTTTGGGGGTAATGCCATATCAGACAAGGGGCTATTCCCTAAAATTTATGGAATGCTTCAACATCTCAACAAGAAGAAGACAAATAATCGAATTTGAAAATGGGCAAAAGACATGAACAGACATTTCAGTAAAGAAGATATGCAAGTGGTCAACAAGCATATAAAGACCAGCTCACAATCATTAGTCATTAGAGAAGCAAATCATAACAACAATGAGATATCATCTTACTCCAACATTGATAATAAAGTTCAAAAAAATGGCAGACAACTATTGCTGGCAAGGGTGTGGAGAGACTAGGACCCTCCTACACTGTTGGAGGAATGGAAAAATGATATGACCACTGTAGAATATGGTATAGCATTTCTCAAAAAGTTGGGAACAGAAATACCATAAGCCCAATTATCCCTCTTCGTGGTATATATCCTCAAGAAATGAGAGCCATGACACAGATAAATATATGCACACTCCTGTTTATTATAGCATTACTGACAATAGCCAAAAGATGGAGCAGCCTAAATGTCCAGCAACAAAAGAATGGTTACATTCACTTTGGTACATACACATCATGGAATACTATGCAATGTTGAAGAATAATGATGACTCTGTGAAACACTTCATAATATAGATAAACCTAGAGGACATTCTGTTGAGTGAAATTACCAATTACAAAAGGATAAATACTGTATGAGACCACTGCTGTGAAAAGTTAAGAAAAGGTTTTCTTATTAAAAGAAACATCCTATGATATTTACTGAGTGGAAAGAAATGATAATTATTCACTGCATAGAGGGTAGACATGTGTCAACTTAAGTGAGGGGGAAGACAACATACAAGAAGGAGGTTGGCACAGAAAACGGTAGTAAAGACACAGGGAAGAGTGCAAGAGATAAAGAAATGGCCAATATTTGAGCATTTTAAGAGCAAGCACATGATCAAAGGTCAGTGCTATTGAAGCAAGAAGTCCAATGTGCTTTGAAGGCAGTGACAAAGAGCAAGGCTCTGGGAATTGATGGAATACAAATTTAAATCTTTCAACAAACTGATGCAGCACTGAAGACACTCATTCATCTATACCAAGAAATTTGGAAGGCACCTAGCTGGCCAACTGATTGGAAGAGATCCATATCTGGTTCACAAAAGTCTGCTCATAAAATGAGCTTTATCCTTTCCCCTGAGCCATGAGAGCTGCTGGTGACATTATGAGGTTGGACCCTTTTCCTTGATATGTCATTTCTAATTATACATGAGTCAAAGGAAGGGATAGAAGCTACAGATCACCAATGTTCAAGAAACACTAGGAAGACAAAATGGTGTAAAGGAGAAACAGTGAAAAGAGAGAGATGCAGCATCTTCAATCCTCAGGGACGCTGCCTTCCACTCACCCTACACTGTCCAGGTTAAACAAGCTGTTTGCTGCTCAGTGTGCAGCATTATTCATTTAGTCATTGGATCATTGCATAATTATTAGATGATCCCTGAGGTTGTGCCAGGCCCTGATACAGGCGCTTGGGATTTATCAACAAACAGAACAGATAAAACATTCTTACCCTAATAGAACTTATGGTATTATAGTACTGAATTATTACTAGTATTTCTGTTAAGCAATTTAAAATTTTTAATCTTTTTTTATAAATAGTTTTTTTGTTTTTGCTGTCTCTCTTCTGTTTTCATCTTTTATCTTACATAATTGCCTGCATGGAAGAATGGGAGTAGAATTTTCAGTTTGTTGTTGTTAATTTTATTCCAAATGCCAAAGTTTTATTATATGAGTATTTGGGGAGAAAAGATCCAAATTCTTAAAGATGGGCTCTTTGAACCTTGAGAACATTATGCTGTGTGAAATAAGTCCATCAGAAAAGAAACAAATATCATATGATTCCTTGTACATGAAATACCAAGAATCAGCAAATGTTCAGAGACCATAATGTATTAGGGGGAAAGATTGAAAGCTCCAGAAACCCTGTGCAGATTTGCTATGAGCTAGAACCTGCTCCATGGCAGTGAATTTGGTTTTTGGCAAAGTGCTGGGTGGGGGAAAGAGGGAGTCACTGCTTAGGAAGCAGGAAGTTTCTGTTATGATAGGAAATTTGGCAAGGATTATGAATGATGATTGCACAACCTGATTGTATCATTGATAACACTAAATTGTATACCTAAAAAATGGCAGATGCTGTGTTATCTACAGGTAATCCCCAATTTCTGGCAGGCTTCCGTTCTGACAACTCCAATCTAAATTGATTCTGACTTAAGTCGAATATCTCTTTTCTTTTAGTTTTCCTTATTATTGCCTTTTATTTTCAGTGTCTTTATAAGTCCAATCTTTGTCTTTTTAATCATATAAAAATACACAGATCTTAAGAAATCACTGGTGATGAAGAATTGGATGGCATGGCATTCTGTCAGTTATGGTAATAACTCTACTTATAGAAAGTGCTGGATCCTTTGGGTTATCCCAGATCATGGGGGTGCCATTTCTAGTTAGAAAATTAGTGGGAGTCATCTCTATGATTGTTTTATTTTTTCCTATATATTTTGTAGTAGTAGCTCTCTGCTTCCCAAAGCTGCATATGCAAAGTGATCAGCACTTAGGTCCACGTTTTCAAGTTACTGAAACCCCTGACTTCGTTTAGAAAATAATTCAGCTATTCTTTTTGACTGTAAAATATTTTGACAGCATCTCTCTTTCCTTTTCCTCGATATTTCCTTCTCATTATATACACATTGTGTAAATCAAATCTGTGTTTGAAACAATGAAATGAGCTCTTGCAACATTCAAGTACTCACAGTAGTTTCCCCATTGTTGCTCTGTCACGTTTTCAGAAAGTCAGCCTGCTTTCATCTGAAATTATCAGTAAACTCCTAGAAATCCTCTTCTGGATTTGGTCTTCTATCCAAATCATCAACAGCTTCTTCTTCAGCTTGTGGATTGGTTCTTGCCTCTTCTTGGTTAAAATTGTCAATTTTATGCCTTTAACTGCCTCTAAAATATTTTTCTTATCCTTTAACCATGGCCAAATATGACTGTCCTTTTCACATGGTATTTCACCAGCTTTCCTTCAATTGTCATTATAGTTGCTGTTGTTATTGTTAGGTACCTTCAAATGGGTTCCAACTCATAGTGACTCTGTGAATCTTTATAGAAGCAGAAAGCCTTATCTTTCTTCCATGGAACAACTGGTGGATTCAAATTGCTGATCTTGTGTCTAACACATAAACCAAATAATTTCCATAGCTACATCCATATCTATAGCCTTCCTGGCCTTTTTGGATTAGAACTTTCAGTGACCTGATTTCTTTTGGTAAACATATTATTGGAGAGATAAGCAGTGTAGTGAGAGAAATTTGAACAATTCAGCTTCAAATTAACAACTCATTTTTCCGATGGTACAAGATGCTGATTAAGATTACAGGATGGACCTGGTCTACAGTAAAGATGGTCTCAGTGGCTTAATAATGAAGTTGCGATTGTAACAGCTGTCAGGAACACAGTTCAATTGTTGAGTGTCGTCAGAGTTAAACATTCCGAACTTTCTGTCTGTTAAGAGTTCTGATGCCAATTTCATTGTAGACCAAACCAGAGCCTACTATACAATCATAAAATTGAACATCTTCAAGTGAACATTTGTGAGTGATCATTTCAGAAAAGCATGTGCTGCAACACTGTATGTGGTATTATTACTAATGATTGTTGTTGCTAAGTGCCATCGAGTCTGTTCCGTCCCATAGCAACCCTGTATAGGGTTTCCAAGGAGTGGCTGGGAGCGTGAACAGCTGACCTTGCAGTTAAAACCAACTTTGCAGTCCAGCACATTAACACACAGTGCCACATAAAGACTCCATTACTAATGATAATGTTAAAAAAAAAAGATGGTTATAAGTAGGGTTCATTGTAATTCAAGTATGTCGCAAGTTGGGGATTGCCTGTATATTTTTACAACGGCAATAATAAAGATGGGCTCATTGCTTTCTATATGGTTTGTTATTATTGTTGTTGTTTTCTTATATGGCAGTCAAAAGGGAAAAACAAAGGTGCTGTGTATTACTTACCAATTCTGTAAATAAGAACTTTGCTGCCGGTGGGATCCCTGGATCTCAAGACTCCAAGGTAGCCTGCCTTCAGAAGGCCAAGGATACTTCTAGGGTGTAGGTCTGCACTTATTTCTGGACATTCTTCTCTCCACTTATAATAGTTTTTTAGTAACTGGAAAAAAAAAAGTAAAATGAGATTTCTCTAGAGATGAGTTGTAGCATACATAAATAGTAAACACTATGTAAAACTGGTAGGAAAGTCTGGTGTTACATATAAACCTCGTCATTTGAGGACTTTGTACTGAGTTATCTTTCTTCCTGTGAAAATTAGAATTTCCCTTCATTAAGGATATAATAAAGTGATAGACATTAATCTCAAATTGAAAGTTGAGTTATTTTTCTTTGCCACATGTGGTAGAGCCATCTCCAAAGATGGCTACCAACAATACCTCCCCTCCTGTTATACACATGCCATTCCTCCCATCAAGAGTTGGAGTCCATTTTCTTTTCCCTTGAAACTGGGCTGGCTCTGTGCTTTGATTTGACCACCTGAATATGGTAGAAGTAACACTGTGCCAGTTTCAAGACTAGCCATTAAAAGATGCACTGCCTTCTGTTTTTGCTCCTCATGGGATTCAAATAATGTGTTACAGTACTGTTGTTGTGGTCAAGTGCTGTCGAGTCGATTCTGACCCATAGTGACCCTGTATAGTGTTTCCAAGGAGCAGCTGGTAAGCTTGAACTGCCGACCTTGCAGTTCAAACAGTTTGCAGTCTGGTACATTAACCCACAGCGCCACACCAGTACTCCAGTACTAGATGATAGCAATTCATTCATATAGCAAGGAATCTTGGTCTTCTTGGATAGACTGGCTTCTCTCAAATTCTCAGCTGACCACGTGGAGCAGAGATGAAACATCCCTGTTGAATTACATCATTTGTTTGTTTTAAGAATAGGTGTGTTTTAAGATACTAAGTTTCAGGGTAATTTCTTTCTCATGATAGATAACTGAACCACCACCATTAATCTTTTCTGAAATAAAAGAAAATAGAATTCAGAAGATGAGTAAACCCTTAATGTCACTAAACAATTTGTGTAGAAATTGTCAAATGGGAATATAATTTTCTGAATAAACTTTCACCAAAAACACAATAAAATATTATTTTGCTTTTTTTTTTTTTTTTAAAGGTGAATAAACCCAGCAAAATTTTTAGCATCTACAATATTCCTGATATTGTTTTAGGTATTTGAGTTACAGTACTGAAGAGACAGAATATGTGCCTTCACTGGGGCTGACCTACTGATTCTAACTGGATCACCCAGGCCATTCTGTCCCAGTCTGCTTCTGCAAAAAACCCTGACTCTGTCTTTTGTTATCGGTGTGATCTTGGATATTTAACTCCTTTGAGTCTTGTTTCCTCAAATATAGAATGGGAATGCTAATACTCGTTTGGAGAGTTATATATAAAGCATAATGGGCATAATGAGTAATTGTTGTTAAATGCCATCATCAAGTCGGTTCTGACTCACCAAGGAGTGGCTAATGAGCCTGGACCACTGACCTTGCAGTTCAAACCAACCTTGCAGTCCAGCGCCACACCAGTAATAGCACTGCTATTAATATAAGGGAAATTTATTTGGATCATTTGTTTAGGTTTATATTAAAAATAACTAAGATCTTTTCATTTTTATTTTCAATCCTATAAAAAAGAACTAAATCAAAGATAAAAGAAACATCTCTATATCACCTTCTAACAGAAAAACAACCAAAATTGACTTTAACTATCAGAAAAATAAACAAAAATTTATAGTGGTATACATTCAGAAAGGTTCAAGAACAATACATCTGGCTATTAGATCTTGGAAAAATATGATTTAAAAATATACTGCTTTTCTCAAAAGAACCACCAAAAATCATTAGTCAACATATGCAAATAATACAAACATTGTCAGTGTATTATGATGTTGTTGTTAAGTACCGTCGAGTCAGTTCCTACACATAGCTATCCTGTACAGGATTTCTGAGGCTATAAATCTTTGCGGGAGTGGAAAACCTCATCTGTTTCTTGTGGAGCAGCTGATGGACTCAAACAGCCAATTTGTGGCTCGCAGTCCAGTACTTAGCCTACAGAACTATGGCACTCTTGTCAGTGTATTATTTGTTATTGTTAAGTGCTGTCGAGTCTGTTCCAACCCATAGCGACCCTGTATAGGGTTTCTGAGAAGCTGCTGGTGAGCTTGAACAGCCAACTTTGTGGTTCAAACGGACATTGAAATCCAGCATATTAACCTACAGCATCACCCAGGACTGCCAGTATATTCTGGTGGTGGTGGTTCTGTGCCGAGGAGTCGGTTCCGATATATTATAGAGAATATTAAAAACAACTTTATACATTTAAAACGTATTATATTTTAACTTTCCTTCTTATAATTTTCAGCATTCCAATTTTTTTGAAAATGACAAAGCATTTGTTTCATGCTTGAAAACCTCTGTTAACAATGTAGAACTGAAGTTCAAATGTAAGGACAGGGCAGGTTTTATATTTAAGAGTTACTGGCATAAACTTGATAACTAACCACAAAATGGATAATGGTCTGGATGAGAAACCCTTACAAAAGAAATGAGTTGTAGGTAAAATTCTGAGCCTTGGGAAATGTCACTTACTGGGAGAAATGGAGAGCTGGTGGCACTGTGACATGAAGCAAGCCATCTGTGCTGATCTGCTCCTCCCTTTCTCTTTCTTATTTTGTACCCATCTTTCTCTTTCTTCCTGTCTTTCTCTCACTTCTGCACTTAATAAACTTTTCTTTAACTGGTTAAATAAACAGCGTGTTGTTAAGAGTTAAATGCAACAGTGAGGTAAGAAAGAAAAAAGTCCGTAAATCTGCCAACAAAGAAATAATTGGTGACCTAAATAACAGTTTCCAAAAGCAGTAAGAACAAAAGACACATTGTAGATTCTGATATAGACATTCTATTCTATAAAATGAATGTTTGCTCCCTCGCCCTGGCTTAGGGAAGATATGGATATGTACTAACCACATATTACGATGCACATTACTTTTCTGATAGATCCCTCAGACACAAACACAATCCTTTAAATTATGATTGAAGAAAACACTGAAGATAGTATACTGGCGCCTGTATCTTAGTGTGGCACAGGCAGGATAATGCTCTGGACCACAAGGTCAGTTTGAGTTACAAGCTCAGCAGTTCAAACCCACCAGCCACTCCTCAGAAACCCTATACCAGGTGACTGAGTTGGAATCAACTCAAAGTCACCTAACAACAACAACAATAGAAATAATGGTTTTCTTTTTCCATAGACTGTAAAAGGCTGTATCTTCATTTAAAGGAATCCTTTACATCAGGGATGGGGAATGTCCAGGCCGTGGGCCTTATGTTGTTGTTAAGTGCCATCTAGTCATTCCAACTCATAGCGACCCTGTATAGAGTTTCTGAGAAGTGGCTGGTGAATTTGAACCGCCGACCTTGTGGATCAAATCAACTTTGGAGTCCAGTGCATTAGCCCACAGTGCCAGACCAGGCCTCGGCGGCCCATATAAGCTCTACAAAATCATTGGGTAAGGCCTTGTCAAGGCAATTGCAGCTCCAGTCATGACATTGTTGTTGTTGTTAAGTGCCCTCAAGTCGGTTCCGACCCATAGCGACACTGTATAGGTTTTCTAAGGAGCAGTTGGTGAGTTTGAATCGCCTACCCTGCAGCTCAAACTGACCTTGTGACCTACTGCTTATCCTACAGTGCCATACCAAGACTCCTGCCATCACATCGCTGTTGTTGCTAAGTGCCTTCAAGTCAGTTCCCAATCATATTAGGGGTGAGTTAATTAAATGTTAACTTAATTAACATTTAATTGCATTAGGCAAATCTACTGCACAAGACCTTTTTAAAGTGTTGAAGAGCAAACATGCCAGTTTGAGGACTAAGGTGCGCCTGACCCTAGCCGTGCATTTTCAATAACCTCATATGCATGAGAAAGCTGGACAGTGAATAAGGAAGATAGTAGAAGAATTGATACCTTTGAGTTATGGTGTTGGCAGAGAATATTGAAAGTACCATGGGCTACCAAACACCGATCTGTGTTAGAAGAAGTACAGCCAGAGTGCTCCTTGGAGGCCAGGATGGCCAAACTTCATCTCTCATACTTCTGACATATTGTCATGAGGGACCAGTCATTGGAGAGGGATATCATGTTTGGTAAGGTGGAGGGTCAGAGAAAAAGAGGAAGACTCCCAGCGAGATGGATTGGCAAAATGGCAGCATCGATGGGCTCAAGCCTGGCAACAATTGTGAGGTTAGCGCAGGACCGGGTAGTGTTTCCTTCTGTTTTACAGAGTTGCTATGAGTCGGTACAGACTTGATAGTACCTAACAACAATTTATATGTTTGACCAAATATAGCAGGCAAATTTTTAAGTAGATAATTTTGTGTGGTCTGCGAATGATGTTATAAATTTTGGCAGAGAGAAGGTTCCCCTTCCTGCTTTAGGTAAAGTGCTGGTTACCCATCTTTCCTTGTAATGGGCACAAATATAAATCTCTTCCAATTGGCTGACCAGGTAACTGACTTTCAAATTTCTTGGCATGAGTAAGTGCTTCTAGTATTGTATCCTTTTGGAGAAACATCTCAATTGGTTTTTCATCAATTCCCAGAGCCTTGTGTTTACATCAATGCCTTCTCTGTAGCCTGTTGTTGTTAAGTGCCATCGAATCAATTACAACTCATATTGATGCTGTATAGGGTTTCTGAGGAGCTACTGGTGAGCTTCAACCGCCAACTTATGGTTCAAATCCAACTTGCAGTCCTGCATATTAACCTGCAGTGCCACACTAGGATTTAAATACCAGTATTTCTTGATCATATGCTATCTCTTGAAATGGTTAAATGTTGATCAATTATTTTTGATACAGTGACTCCTTTCATTGTCTTTGGATGCTTCCTGTGTCTTTAAATATTTTGCCTACATAATCTTTTAATATTGCAACTCAAGGCTTGATTTTTTTTTTTCTCCTTCAGTTCTTTCAGCTTGAAAACTGGTAAGTATGTTTTTCCCTTTTGGTTTCTAAAGGTCTTTGAACATTTCATTATATTTTACTTTGTCTTTTTGACCTTCCATTTGAAATTTTCTGTTCATCTCTTGTACTTCACTATTTTTCCCAAGCTTTAGCTACTCTAAGTTGAAGAACAAGTTTCAGAGTCTCTTCTGACATACATTTTGATCCTTTCTGTATCTTGTCTTTCTTCATGAATGATGCCCTTGATGTCATCTGGTCTTCAGTCACTAGTGCTCAATACAGTCTTAAGATATATCCTTGAGATCATCTCTAAATTCAGGTAGGGTATATTGAAGGTCATACTTTGACTCTTGGGAACTTTTTAAAATTGTCGTCAGCTTCAATTTGAACTTGCATAAGAGCAATTGATGGTCTGGTCTGCAGTTTCATACACTTTCAAAAAAAAAAAAAGCCTTCTTTGAGTTGCTTTTAGAGGTTAACTATACCATTTCTCTTCCTCCTCACAACTATTTGAGACAAGGATAAGGAAACTAAAAATTACACATGTTACTTTGCAGTTGTTATTCATGGTGGGTTCTTAAACCACATCTGACAATTTAGGTCAATGAGGTGACTCAAAGTGAGTCCCTTATACTTTGTGATATTATCCCTCCGAGAAGGGGCTGCTGGAGATTGACTTCAGTCATGTGACAAATTAAGCAATTGTGTCTGTGCAATGATACCCCAATAAAAACTCGGAACACTGAAGCTCAAGTGCCCTTCCTTGGTTGACTATACTCTGTGTGTATTGTCGTACATCATAGCAGGTAAGAGGTAATACCATCCATGAATACACAGGGAAAAGATAACTGGAAATTCCACATTTGGACCCCTCCCAGAATTTGTCTTATGTCTCTCTTGTGTCTGGTTCTGATTTGTGTCCTTTCTCTGTGATGAGACTTATCAATGAGTACAGTAGCTTTCAGTGGGTTCTGGGAGTTTTTCTAGCTAATTCTCAAAACTGAGAGTGGGTTTGGGGAAATCCCTAAATTTGCAGTTGGTGTCAAAGATTTGGCAATCTGGAGGACTATGCCCTGAACCTTAAAGTTTGGCTTACTCTGGAAAAAGAACTTTAAAAAAAACTTATCACATAGAGCAAAAATATAAGAAATGGTACTTTGTGAATCCCATGAGAATATGTGGAACCGGTAGGCAGATTGATTAACTGTTGGTTGCTCTTTATTATTTTAAACTGAAGGGGAAAGTGTAATGTAGTTCAGAGTACACATTCTGGAGTCAACCCACATTCAAGGTCCATTCCACTACTAAATAGCTATATGATTATAAGCAAGTTACTTACTCTTTACTTCCCAGTTTGTGAAATGAGAAAATAATGACATAATTCCTACAAATAGTATTTACTAAAGTATCTGGAACTCCATAAGCATATTAGCTATCAGGATGATGAAAACTTATCTGTTCACTATAACTACAGAAACAAAAAGTAAAACCACAATCATTTTAATTATAACTGACGTACTAATCAAACTCTCTTATACACTAAGACTATAGAGCTTTCTTTCATTAAAAACAAGGGAGTTTGAGTTTAATCAACTGCTTTTGTGGAGAAATATTTTTTAAATAGTTTCACATTCTTACCCTTTCCCTTTCCTTTCCAGTTGGCAGAAAAGTAAGGCAAAGAGTTCACAGACAGAAACTTGATTTCCAGCCAGTAGATTTAGATGCAGTCCTGCTAGCCAACTCCTTCAGGGAATGGAGCAGGGAAAACACTTCAGTAAAATAAAGAATACAGAAAAAGTATATACAAGAGTATCTGAGAGGCTACAGGTAACTCAGATCTATTTTCCTATTTAGATATTACTTTTAAAAAGCAACTAAAATGAAATCAGTAATTCATGCATTTTTTATTGTTAGCCATCTCTACAAATATACATATTTTTAATACTTCACTTAAACTGTTCTCTTTAAAGGACTTTAGACTGTTTTCAATTCACTAGGTGCAGAGTAAATATTAGTTTATTACTCATGATGCCGGGATACGTGGACAGCCATCTGGCAAAACAAAAATATAGCTAGATTCCTACTTTTTTCCTTGTATCAAAATAATTCTAGGTAGATCAAAGATTCTAATCTTTAAAACATTAATCACAAATTACAATAAGAATCTTGGGTAGAAATGGAGCTTTAAAAATTCAGAAGCAATCAAATAAATAACATTTGATAATAGAAAAAAAACTCAGAAGTAAAAGAAAATGGTATTAATTATATCAAAAGACAAACAAGCAAATAAGAACAAAGGTCCTTATTTAATACATGAAGCTATTCTATGAATCAATAAGATGATTAAAAATCCAAATAGAAATGAACAAATGGCAAAAACAGGCCTTTAACTAGAAAATATTTTCATTTGTAATGCAAAAAAATATTAACCTCACTTGTAACTAAATAAATGCATCTGATAAGACTAGTGAGAAACTGTTTCTCACTAGTTTAGCAGATTTACATATTGTAATATTTAATATGAGAAATTTGGCAGATTTACATATCATAATATTTAATATGAGAAAAAGCACCATCATGTAATATTGAAGTAAAATTGCTACAAACTATTTGGAGACCAGTTTGGTACCTTCATCAACATTGAAAAGTTCACGTTCTGCTTCATCCAGTGATTTTGCAAGTTGAACTTGTTCTATGAGGATATATTCTTATTTATGTACAGAGAGGAATATATAAGGACATATTACCCCATTAGAATTTGGCAACCGAAATCATGTAAGTTTTTAACTGCATCCAGTCTCCCATACTGCCAGGCAAGTTGAAAGAGTTAAAATAAATAAATAAATAAATAAAACCACTGAATGAAGGAATAGACAAATAAGGCAGTAGTAGCTGTAGTGAAGTGCCGTAGAGTCGGTTCGGACCCATAGCTGCCTTGTATAGGGTTATAGGGTTTCCAAGGAGCAACTGGTGAGCTTCAATTAACAACCCCCATTTGTTCAGGACTGGTTAAATAAATAATATATATACCCACACAATAGAATAATGCACAACTCACAGAAAGAATAAGACTGAGAAACAAATCAAGCTTTTATTCATACACTATCATAAATATAAGGAGCTCTGGTAGCGTAATGGTTACGAATCGGGCTGCGAGCCGCAAGGTCAGCAGTTCGAAAATACCAGCTGTTCTGAGGGAGAAAGATGAGGCTTTCTGCTCCCGCAAAGATTTACAGCCTCCGAAACCCTGTACAGGGTCGCTGAGTCGCACATAACAACAACATCATAGATATGTTTGATAGTGATCCCTTATGTAAAACGAGCATGTAAAAAAGGGAAGTGTAAAAACATGCATAATCTTGTGTGAGTGTAGATTATATCAATTAAGAAATTGTTAACCACAACTACCTGTGAGTAGACAACTGACAAGCTGAGCTTTTGGGATGGAGAAAATCACTTTTCTATGTTACATTAGCTGGGTTATTTTTATTGCCTATAGTCATTACTTTTTCTATTAAACATGAGTTAACAACAACAGATCTCATACTAAACTCATACATAATCCCTTCCCTGTCTTCCTGTGGGACATTTGAGCAAGCCACTTGAAGAACGGGCTAAATTAGGTCCAACTGCTGCAGTTCTTGTATGTTATTCTGTATCAGGCACTGTGCTAGGCACACCTTGTCCTAACCTTTCAACAGGTTAATGTTCAATCCTTACACCAGTCAGTGAAGCAGCATTTTTACCTTTCTTCCACAGCTGAGGACTCTGAACCCCAAGTGACCCAATAATAAATGCAAAATTCAAGGTCAAGCTCCCCTTCCCCATTGCTGTCTTCCTACCTCTCTCTTTTCTCAAACAGTGTAACTTCTAGCCAAACACAAAAGAACAGCCCTAAACTCCTTCCACAGATTCAAAATGTACTGATCTGCTTTACTGTCTCCACACCAAAGTATTATCATCATCAATATTACTATTTTGCTACGATAGGGTTTCAAACTTTCAAGTTTGCCAGTAATTTCATTCCTCTCTCCACACTGCTAAGATGCAAGAGTTGTGAGCGTAGTACTTAGTACTTCGTTGTTGCCTTTGTTTTAAATAAGATAAGATATGCACTCTACAGCTCACTACAAAGTTGGCAGTTCAAACTCACCTGTCACTCCTTGGGTTTACTCCCGTAAAGATTTATAGTTTCGGAAACCCTGTATATGTCGCTGTGAGTTGAAATCCACTCCATGGCAGTGGGTGTTTCTTGTTTGTTTGTTTACAATGATAGACCTTCTAAGGAGAGAAAAGACCTTTCCTCCAAACTTGATAGGCTAGAGGGACTCAGATAATTCGGATAGGGCGGGAATTCCCGCACTGGCGGTCAAACGGGCTATCCTACTAAAGACTGCACTTTCTTGGTTTCGAGTTTCCATGACCCGGAGAAACTGGAAAGACCAGCGCAGACGACTGGAGGGAACTCCTGCAGTCACAACTCACGGCCCAAGTGTGGCGAGGCTGCGCGCCTCAGTGACAGACACACCTACCCGCCAGGCCAGGTCCAGGTCGAAGTCCCGAGCGCGGAGAAACCGCAGCAGGAAGGAGTCGGAGAGCGGAAGGTGTGCGAGTGAAATGCCGGCCTCCAGGGCCCGGTGCCGCAGTTCAGCCAGGCCTGGCTGCAGCAGCGGCGAGTGGTCTGGCAGGGCGTTGAGCCGCTGGCCCGCGGTGAGTCCCGGCCGCTCTTCTGCCATGCCTGTAGTTGCGGCCACCGTTGCTGCGCGCGGATTAAAAGAGCGCACCCCTAGTCACCTAGCCGACTCCTCCTTCGGTGGCTGCGGTCCAGCGCATATTCAGCCCCTTGCCAGACTGCTAGCCCGCCAGCTCCTCGAGGTCGCTGCCGCCTCCGACCTAGGGCCGCTAGGAAGCCCGCTGGCCCGGCGGTTCTAGACCTCAAGCGGGCGCAGCACCGTAGAGTCGGGAAGTGACCCAACCCCATGCCCCCCGCGCGCCGCTGCACAAGTGGTTAGGGGACCAGCTACCTCCCTAAAGGTAACCTTTCTGGTGCTAGTCACATCTGAAGCTTTAAGTAACCCAAGTCGTTCCCCGGTGAAGGAAAAGGTGTTCGACGCCAAGAGGAAGACAAAAAGTTAGTTTGCCAACCTCACAGTCAGGTGGGATTTTTTTTTTTTTTTTAACAATAATCTGGTATTCCTTCCTTCTGCCTTCCTTCCTTCCATCTACCCTGAATTTTAGAGATAGAAGGAGCCTCAACAAAACCATTTGGTGGCACGATGACAGATGTGCTTTCTTTAAGGATTCAAGCAGATTTATGTCTTAGTTATGTAATGATTTCGAACACATACACACGTCCCATAATACCACCTTAACACACTCATTATTCGGACCCTTCTTCCTAATTCAGATAAATTTCTCAGTTTTTGTTACCTTGTTGTTGTTGTTAAATGCCGTCGAGTCGGGTCCGACCCATAGCGACCCTGTACAGGGTTTCCGAGGGTGTAAATCTTTATGGGAGTAGAAAGCCTCATCTTTCTCCCGCGGAGCAGCTGGTAGTTTCGAACCGCTGACCTTAGGTTCGCAGCCCGATTCGTAACCACTACGCTACCAGAGCTCCTTACCTCTACAAATATGTGACTGGCAAATGCCTGTGTTTTTTTTTTTTTAATGCCACAAACTCCAGTTACACTTTACCACCACTGAATTTTAAGCATGTCTAATCTCGATGCTGGTGAGTTGGTTTCGACTCATAGTGACCCTGTACACGGTTTTTGTAGAGCAACTGGTGGATTTGAACCGCTGATCTTGCAGTTAGCAGTCCAGTGCTTAGAGCAAGGTCGATGGTTCAAGCACACCAGTTGTGCCTTGGAAATCCTGCACAGGGTCGCTATGAGTCAAAACCAACTGAAACCATTTAGCAACAACAACGATAATCTCTCCGTGAGGCAGGGCGATTGCTCTGAAGGATAAACAGTGGACTGTAAACTACAAGGTTGGAGGCTTAAAGTCATCAGCAGCTTCTTAAACTTTATGTTGTTGTTAAGTGCTGTCTAGTCACCTCTAACTCATAGCGACCCTATATAGGGTTTCTGAGCAACAGATGGTGAGTATGAACCACTGACCTTGTTCAAACCAACCCTTCCGTCCAGTGCTTATCCTACAGCGCCACACCAGGACTCCACTGATCAGAACTGATACACTTGATTTTAGCTATATGCAGGGTAGCTGTAAATTAGACTCCATGGCATTTCACAGAATCTCTCCATGGACAGTCTGAAGCTTTTTTCTAAGTAAGTGATCCTGGGTAATGAAGATGATGGAGGGAAATAATGTGGAATACTGAAAGCTTGCTAAATTTTTTTTTTGTTGATCTTTACCATTGAATCCACCACTTGTTGTCAGTTGGTTGTACTAGGGTAGCACTCATGTTGCTGTGATGTTGGAAGCCAGTGGTATTTCAAATACCAGCAGTTAGAAAGTCTCAGCAGAGCTTCCATGAGGAAGAAAGGTCTGATTATCTACTTTTGAACATTAGTCATTGAAAACCTTAGGGGTCACAACAGAACACTGTCTGACTCATTTTCTTTGTACATATCATCAAGAGGGATCAACTGCTAAAAGACAGCATCATATTTGGTAGAGGTCGAGTGAGAGGGAGAGAGACCCTGGTGAATTGGGGGGTACAACAGCACAGGGATGAACTCACAAAGATGAAGCTGTCAGTTGGAAGGCTGACAGAGGACCAGGCAGCATTTTGTCCTATTGTATATAAGGTCACCATGAGCTGGAATCAAATTTATGGCAGCATGGTGTGGCACTGTAGAATAAGCACTGAACTGCAAGGTTGGTGTGAACAGCAAGGTCAGCAGTTCAAACTCATGAGCTGCTCCTCAGAAACCCTGTACGGGGTCGCTATGAGTCAGAACTGATTGGACAGCACTTAACAATGTTATTGTTGTTGTTAGGTGCCATCGAGTTGGTACCAACTCATAGCGTCCTTATGCACAGCAGAACAAAACACTGCCCGATCCTGGGCCAACCTCACTACTGTTGCCACATTTGAGTTCATCAATGCTGCCACTTGACCAATCCATCTCATTGGGGGTCTCCCTCTTTTTATTTGACCTTCCACCTTACCAAACATGATATCCTTCTCCAGCAAATGGTCCCTCCTGACAATATGTCCAAAGTATGAGAGACAAAATTTGGCCATCTTGGCCTGCAAGGAGCATTCTGGCTGCACTTCTTCCAAAACGGATCTATTCATTCTTTTGGAAGTCCATGGAACTTTCAATATTCTCCAACACCATAACTCAAAAGCATCAATTCTTCTATGGTATTCTTTATTCACTGTCCAGTTTTCACATGCATATGAGGTTATTGAAAATACCGTGGTTTGAGTCAGGTGCACCTTAGTCCTCAAGCTGACATCTTTGCTCTTCAACACTTTAAAAAGGTCTTGTGCAGCAGATTGCCTAATGCAATACGTCATTTGATTTCCTGACTGCTGCTTCCATGAGTGTTTTGATAGTTGATCCAAGAAGAATGAAGTCCTTGACAACTTCAATCTCCATTGATAAGAATGTTATTTATTGGTCCAGTGGTGAGGATTTTTGTTTTCTTTACACTGAGATGTAATTTATCAACCTATTGAAACTATCCTAGCCTGATGTGGCTCTGTGAATTAATGCTCTGGACTACAAAGTTAGTTAAAACCACAAGGTCAGTGGTTCAAGCTCACCAGCTGCTCCTTAGAAACCCTATACAGAGCTCTGGTAGTGTAGTGGTTACAAATCAGGCTGCGAGCCACAAGGTCAGCAGTTCGAAACTACCAGCTATTCCACAGGAGAAAGATGAGGCTTTCTGCTTCCATAAAGATTTACAGCCTCAGAAACTCTGTACAGGGTTGCTATAAGTTGGAACCGACTCCATGGCACATAACCACCACCACCATGGGTCAGGCCGACTCGATGATACTTAACTACAACAACTGAATTGTCCTGGTGTGGCACTGTGGGTTAATGCGCTGGACTGCAAAGTTAGTTTGAACCACAAAGTTGGCTGTTCAAGCTCATCAGTCGCTCCTTGGAAACCCTATACAGGATTGCTATAGTTTGGAACAAGACTTAATGGCACTGAACAACAACAGAATTGACCTGTCTACCCAAAAGGAAATGAATGAAACCAGTTCTTATTGAAAGTATACTATGTGCTCAGTAGATGCTGGGGTTGGTAAACTGAATCAAGCCAAATACTTGGCTCTAATACACTTAGTGTGTAGTGAGGGAGACTACCAGTTCATCTATGAAATAAATATGTATTGAGTGACTCCTGGGTCTAGACCCTATTTTAAGTACTGGGGTTACTCACATGAACAAAATCGAGATTTGATCTTGCCTTCAAGAGATTTGATTATGGTGTGGGCTAGTAGACAAGAAACTAGATAAATAAGTAAATAAATGTGTGTGACATGACAACATTGCTTGGGAAATCATAAAGCAATTAAGAGAGATAGTGACTCCAGCGTTGTTTGAATACCCAGCTGAATGACATGAGGGAGCTAGCCAAGGGGATGCCTGAGGCTGGGGCGGGAGCAGGGTGTTGGTGATGATAGTAGATTTGACTTCTTTTCTCTGAGAGCCTTGAAGCCACTAGAATAAATTATCAGAATTTAATGAGAAAGCTACTATAAATGAGAGAAGTGATTCTAAGCTTTGGTTTTTATTCAAAATGAGATGGTAAACTATTGAAGTAAAGATTTGTAATTCCGCATGAAATCTCCTAGGAAAGGGATATGGAGAAAGTGGGGACAGACCACAGAGGAAGGCTAAGTAACTCCATCCAGGAGATCTGGGATGCCTTCATGAAAGTTCACATTTGCTTAGTCTTAGCAGATGCATTGGGGAGAATAGTCAAGTGAAGAAGAGAGGAAGAAATCAGGACAAAAGTGTACAAGTCAAAAGAGACCATTTATGTGTTACACCTCACTGGGAGCTCTGAATAATTAAAGGTATAAGAAAGGCCAATCTTCCCTAGCAGTTCCAGTGCTTAGAAGTGAATTAATAAGAGAGATTGTACATAGAATGTTTTCTTTCAACATTTTTTTTCCAATATACTTTTTTATACATCCTTACCGTTGTTAATTGTCACGAAGTCTGTTCTGACTCATAGAGACCTTGTATAGGGTTTCCAAGGAGTGAATGGTGGGTTTGAACTGTTGATCTTGTGGTTAGCAGTCTAGTGCTTATCCTACAGCACCACACCAGGACTCCTTTGTTGTTGTTGTTCAATGCTGTCAGAGTTGCTTCCAACTCATAGTGACCCTATTTAGGGTTTTTGAGGAGCGGCTAGTGAGTTTAAACGGCTGATCTTGGGGTTCAAACTGACCTTGCAGTCCAGTGCTTATTCTACAGTGCCACACCAGTACTCCAAATTGCTAATTACTTTATTATAATTAGTCATAAAGTTCAGTAAGAAATCATAGACATTATTTAGTATAGCTATGGTATCATTCTTATAAGTGGGCTGTGTGTAAATGTAGCATTCAAATGGTAGTTTCTACATTTGTTATAAGATAAATGCAAAAGAATATTGATTGATTGCAAGCAAAGTAAGTGAAAAAAGCACCAACTCAGAGTCCAGACAGGCATGATAGATTGGTCCTAAATACTCAAAACGGGGCATTGGTAGCAGTGGATAGCATGTAAAGCGATGTGTGATTTCTATACTTAGGTCAACTGACAAGAGGACAATGTTAACTGAAAGAGAAGAAAAGTTGAAAAAGTGGTGGAGTAGACATGTATGGTAAGAACCCTACACTTAAACTTGATTATTATTTTCTTAAATGCTGACTATATTTGTGTCTTACAACAATGTCTTGTGAAGCTACTTAAAATTATTTGAATTCTTGACAAAAGTTTAAGAGGATGTTTTGTATGTGAAGTGTTTTCAAATTTGCTGTCCTTAAATTCTACCCTCATGAGCTCTCATAATTACTAAAAACACATCCAAGTCTCCAGTACAAAGATTTTAGAAGATTTCTGGAACAAAAGATATAAGGAAATAAGAACAAAAGTGAAAGGAAGACTTAGTTGATATTTGTCCATTTAGCTTACAACTTACTCTGAAATTGTTCAACAGTATATTCTTTTGGAATTCAATAATTTATTAACCAAAACAAGACAAACAAATCCATTGCCTTCAATTCAATGCCAACTTATAATTACCTAAGGGTCAAAGTAGAACAGCTCCATAGGGTTTCCAAGGCTATAAATTTTACGGAGGCAGTCTTCCACATCTTTCTTCTATCCAGAAGCTGATAAGTTCAAACTGTTGGCCTTTCTGTTAGTAGCCATATCCTTAACCACTGTGCCACTAGGAGTCCTGGTATATTTACTAATTACTAAGTGGTAGATTTGTGAATTATTAGCACCTATGAATCCACAAACTTCCCACTTAGTCTATTTTGCTTTCAGCCTCACAGCAGAGACACAAATACTGTTAACCACTGTTAAAAAATTATTTCCTAAAAAGAATAAAATTATTTCTCTCATACAGGTATGGAAATGAACATGTGTGGATAATTTATTTAACTGATAAAGAGGAAACCAAAAAGTGCTAGAATAGGTTCAAAGGAGAAGTAAAAAAAAAAAAAGTAAAAATTTACAAAGGAATATTGAAATTGAGGTGCAAAATGAGGGAAAGCCAGTTTCTTCCATAGCTTCCATTGGACTGCTACAGGTTGAGACAGCATGTTCATAGACAAGAATTATTTGCCATCACTATCATTTGTCAATAATTTGGAGTTATGAAATATCAAAATAGAATCAAATAGAGTTTGATTCTATTTTGATAGAATCAAAATCAGATCATCTAAAAGAGTGTCAGCTAGAGTCTACACAATGCACAATTTTTCACTGAGGCACACATTCTTCTTTATACCATTTGGGAAGCTTTTATTTTAAAAAGTATTTTAAATAATATTTATCATAAACAATTCCCAACATAGAGAAAATAGTAATAAATATTAGTTTACTTCATTACAGTCATTGTAATCTTCATTACTTCATTACAATGAAGGTTTAGTGTAGTTTTAGACATCTACAATATTTTGTTGGTCTAATTTTATCTGACTCTTCCATTTTTTTTTATTAGTTGAAATATTTTAAAGCAATTCCCAGATATTGCAACACTTAACTGGTAAATACTTAAATATGCATTCCTAACAGCTAAGTGATTTTCTTTTTTAACATTACCACAAAACCATTTTTTGCACCTAGCAAAATAAACAAATCACTGTGGCCCTGTAAGGTAAGCACTGGACTGCTAATTGCAAAGTCAGTACTTCAAACCCACCAGCTGCACCTCAAAAACCATATACAGGGTTGCTCTGGAAGTGTAGTGGTTACGAATCGGGCTGTGAACCGTAAGGTCAGCAGTTCGAAACTACTGGCGGTTCTGCGGGAGAAAGATGATGCGTTCTGCTCCCGTAAAGATTAACAGCCTCGGAAACCCTGTGCAGGGTCGCTATGAGTCGGAAGCGACTCCACGGCACATCATAACAACAACAACAACGAGTTGTAACCAACTTGATAACACAGAACAACAACAACATCTAATACTTTATCTATCCTCAGGTTTCCTTAATTGCCTCAAAAATATCATGTTAAATTTTATTTCTCTTCACATTATTAGTTGCTATCGAGTTGGTGAAACATTGCCCGGTCCTGCGTCATCCCCACAATTGAATCCATTGTTGCAATTACTGTGTGAATTCATCTCATTTAAGGTTGCCCTTAGTTTGACTTTACCAAATATGATGCCCCTTTCTAGCAATTGCTCTTTTCTGATGACATGCCCAAAATAAGTTTGTCAAATTCTTGCCATCATGGCTTCTAAAGGGCCTTCTGGTTGTGTTTCTGAGAAACATTCTGGCTGTGTTTCTTCTAAGACTGATTTGTTCATTCTTTTGGCAATCCACAATATATTCAATATTTCCACCAATACCACAATATTCACACAATGCATCAATTCTTCTTCTGTGTCTTTTTCATTGTTCAGTTTTCACATGCATGTGAGGTGATTGGAAGGCTATGGCTTGGGTCAGATGTTAGCATCTTAGTCACCAAAATGACATCTTTGCTTTTTAAGACCTTAAAGAGGTTGTTTTTTTGTTTTTTTGTGACTTCTTTGCCCAATGTAAATGGCCAATTTGTAATTGGACCCATTGAACAGGGAAAGACCATTTTATCCTCTTGAATATTGAGAGTCTCTGCTAAAAGAACAAACAAATCTGTGTTGAAAGAAGTACAGACAGAATGCTCCTTAGAAACCAGGATGGCCAGACTTTGTCTCTTGTATTTCAGACATATTATCAAGAGGCACCAGTCCTAGAGAAGGACATCATGCTTGGTAAAATGGAGGGTCAGTAAAAAAGAGGAAGACCCCCAGTAAGATGGATTGGTACAGTGGCAGCAGCAATGTACTCATGTGTAGCAATGATTGTCAAGATGGCGCATGACTGGGCAATATCTCGTTCTGTTGTGCATATGGTTGCTACAGACTCGATGGCACCTAGCAACAATAACAACAACAATTGAGGCTTTTGGTGGGCATTTATGTACCTTTCCATCAGAAATCCTTGTGACTTTGTGCATTCATGTTCATAGTCCATACTCATCTCAAGAGGTATATCCAGATATCTTTCCATCAGTCAGCCCTCTCAACATTTCTCCTGAACTGTTCTTTCCAAGCATCTTATCCAAACAACCCACCGAACACTGCTCATAAATCAGAGTAGATTTATATTATAGACTTTTCCTTCTGCAACATGAACTAGACAGTAAGATGTACCATCAGAAGTTCTACTCACTGGGAAGATTTCCTTTCACCACCATCTTCCAGGAGAAAATATGAACAGGGCTGTCATACAATATTTGCAGTTAGTGCCAGCACCATGCAGACGTATTCATAAACCATATCCATGCTTTTCCTTTCTCTTTTAACTGGTTGTAGACATTGCCCATCAATTCATGACTGTGACTTTAGAGATAATTGGCAATGCATTATCTGCTACCATAAAGGTTTGAGTTATGCGCTTATGAAATTTACCTATGCTTCTGTCTTAGACTGAATTCTCTAGAGGAGAGAAGAAACAATGAAGTGTATGTATAAATATATAGAGATTTATTTCAAGACAATGGCTCACACAATTGTGGAGACTGGCAAGTCCCAAGTCCTTGGGCTGGGTGTCAGTCTGGAGGCATCTTTTGAGTCACATGGTTGCAGGGGCTGACCAACCCAAAATCTACAAGTTGGGTGCCCTTATTGGGAAACAGTCTTTGAATCTGCTATTAGTTAGTTTAATGTGAAATCATATTGAAGTAATCCAGCTCAGATTTTTGTGCATATAAAAGAGACCCAGACAGACAGACAGAGCAGGACATGTGAAGATGCATCTACAAGCAAAGGAATGTCTGGGGCTACCAGAAGCTGGGCGATACAAGCAAGGATCTTACCCTGGAGTGTTTGGAGAGGGCAGGGCCTGGCCAACTCATTGATTTAGACTTCAGCCTCTAGAACTGTAAGACAATAAATTTCTGTTGTGACAAATCTCTCCCAACCCCACCTCCACTTGTGGTACTTCTTATGGTAGCCCTAGGAAACTAATACAGTACTCCAGACAAGAAGCTTCACTGATGTGGTCCTCTGGTGTGCTGTGTCTAAGGACCTCATTTGTTGACTGTGCTTTTCTCACCAGATTCAAGAACTTATAATTATGTGACAGACTAGTGTGTCAACAGTTTTTGTTTTCCTTTCCAGATGCATTCTCTACTTTTCTCCACCATTCTGTGTTCCACAAAGCTTATCGTTACCAGTTTTGTTGATGTGCCCTCTTGACTCCTGACTTCCAGTTGTGTCAGTGGGAGGCACTGGCAGGAGATGGGAGAAGTTTGACATCAGGGTATTATTCTCTGATGTCCTGCCTGTGAGGTCACAACAGGTTAATTACACCCCTCTATTGAGGGCCATACTCCTGCTAAGTGACCCTCTTTCACAGCTAGAGATATGGTAGGTAGCTATACTACAGATGCATCCCTGGAGGTCTAAGGACTTGGTGCTTCACATTCTCTTACTGTTGTTGTTAAGTGCCATGGAGTTGGTTCCGACTCATAGTGACCCTGTACAGGGTTTCCGAGGCTGTAAATCTTTATGGGAGCAGAAAGCCTCATCTTTCTCCCGCAGAACAGCTAGTAGTTTCTGACTCAAATTCAGGGTGACCCTATGCATGTCAGAGAAGAACTGCTCCATGTTTCAATGACTGATTTTTTTCAGCAGTAGATGGCAGGCCTTTCTTCTGAGATCCATGTTAGTGGACGCCAACCAAGACTACTTCTATTCTTTCAGTTAGGAGCCTAGCACATTGTCCATTTATACCACCTGCTTGCCTCAGACAGGGACTCACCCTAATTTAAGTATACCATCTCTTTCCAGCCCGCTAGTTTTCTCTGAGCTATGTTAGGTATGAAAACAAAAGAGTTGGCAGTCCTGAGATCACAATCCCTTCTTGCATGAAGGAACAATGTTTCTGATTATGTTTGCTGATAGACTTTGGACATCTTTTTCTAAGTCAATTAACAACAACAATGAAACAGTTGTCCTCAGGTTGATTCTGACTCACATAACCTGAGGTATTGCAAAGTAGAACTGGCGCAGCACTGTAGACTAATGCGCTAGACTGCAAGGTCGGTTTGAACATCAAGGTCAGTGGTTCAAACTTACCAGCCATTCCTCGGAAACCCTACACAGGGTAGTTATGAGTTGGAACTCACGTGACAGCACTTAACAACAATAACAGACCTTCTAAAAGTAGCTCACTAGACATTTCTTCTGAGGTGCCTCTGACTGGGCTCAAACTGCTAACCTTTTGGTTATAGCCAAGCACTACCCGGAGTCCATTTGCAACCTAGGGTTGTTGTTGTTGTTAAGTGCCGTCAAGTCAGTTCTGACCCATGTTGTTGTTAAGTACCGTGGAGTCGGTTTCGATTCATAGTGACCCTGCACAGGGTTTCCAAGGCTGCACATATTTATGGGAGCAGAAAGCCTCATCTTTCTCCTGCGGACCAGCTGATAGTTTTGAACTGCCGACCTTGAGGTTAGCAGCCCAATTTATAACCACTACGTTACCAGAGCTTCTTAGTTCCGACCCATAGTGGCCCTGTATAGGGTTTTCGAGGAGCAGCTGGTGAGCTTGAACCACTGACCTTGCAGTTCAAACCGACCTTGCAGTGCAGCTCATTAACCCATAGTACCATACCAAGATTCCAGTCAAGAAACTATATCTAGAACCTTAGTTATAATTGATATTATCACTTGATTAAGTTTGCAATAATTTGCAGTCATCTTCTAAGACCCATCATTTAGAATCAAATGTAATTATCAGCATCCCCAATATGAAAACAAGGTAATTTTACTTCATTGCAAAGCTAACTCAAGGGCTCAGGACCAATGGGCTTCCATGGACTGTTTTCACAGATGTTACATCTTAATGGCACATTGGATATTTTTGTGTGTGGAAAACCATGGACACAAATCACTCCAAATTAAAGAGTGATACAAAAGTGTTGGTCTCTGAATGTGAAGATGTTTTAGGAATGTATTAACCAACTATTTTAATACCATTTTTCATTGAATGTAAGATAAGAAAATATCTTAAGAAAGAAAAAACTGTCAGTCAGAGTACAATAAAATGCTAAAACACCCCTAATTGTAAGTATCTCCTGATTTCAGCAATGTAAGAATGTGAAAAAGAATGAGTCTTTGACTCATTGAATTGCAATAATTTTCCTTTTTATGCATTTGTTGAATTCCTGGTGTGGCACTGTAAGATAAGCACTGGACCTCAAGGTAAGTTTAACTGCAAGGTCAGCAATTCAAACTCACTAGTTACTTCTTGGAAACCTCAGACAAGTTCACTATAAGTTGAAACCAACTCCACGGCACCTAACAACAACAGCAACAATGCATTCATTAGCATTGTTGCTGTTGTTGTTAGGTGCCGTGGAGTTGGTTCCGACTCATAGCGACCCTATACAGGGTTTCCGAGGCTGTAAATCTTAACGGGAGCAGAAAGCCTCATCTTTCTCCTGTGGAGCAGCTGGTAGTTTCGAACTGCTGACCTTGCGGTTCACAGCCCGATTCGTAACCACTACGTAGCATTACTGAGTTATATGTGATAAAAACATATTTAAGTCTAAAAGAACTCTTTCTGTAAGCATAAAATAAAAGAGTTCAGTGACTGTTGTTGTTAAGTGCCATCAAGTCGGTTCTGACTTGTAGCGATCCTATAGCACCACACCAGGAGTCCAATTTAAGTGACAAGAAAGCATAATCTTTTTCTTTCTAAATGATAACATAAAATGGTACCGTTTACAATTGATGGCATCTTGTTGTTGCTGTTGTTAAGTGCCATCGACTCAATTTCAACTTATAGTAACTTTATATAGGGTTTCCGAGGAGCAGCTGGTAGTTTTGAACTACCAACCTTAGGCATGCTAAAAATACCCTATCAGCTTTACCTGTACTCTTGATTCTCATCATGTCTTTGTCTTAAATTATGACTTTGACTTCTGCTTGCCAATGTCCATATCTCTGTTTTGACCTTTATTTAAGAGGTACAACGTCAAGTTCTGACAGTTTCAATTTACTAATTCTTCCTTCAAAGATACTGGTAGTATTTACGTTAAATCTAAACTTTGCAAGTGCTTGTAACTTCTGACCCAGATATGAGTTCTGATCTCAGTTTTCTTTTTTAGTAAGTGATCATTTGTCCTGGTGTGACACTGTTGTGTTGCAGACCATCCAGACCTGGTCAGGAGTTCGAGGTCCTGTGGACCTAAGTGTTGCCGACCGTACAGAGCGCTGGCTCTGAGGAACAAACTCTAGCCACTTAGCAGATGTAGCAAACTGTCTTTCATTTTATTGTTCAGTTATGTTTATTATTAATTGCATACATGAAGCCCTGATATCCACAGATAAATGTAATTATTTTCCTAAAAGACGAGACTGTAAAATTCCAAAGAGGCAAAGTTCTTTCTTCAAAGAATTCAGTCAAAGTAAATTGTTCTAAGGTCTTTGTTCTAAGGTCAAAAGGACACCCTCCCTAAAGTGCTTCCAGGTGCAGCCCTATTCACCCAGGCATCTCTTTTCCTGAAGAACCTGGGCTGGGCAGCCAACACAATGGGACTCCTCCCATTCCTCCTTCTCCTGCCCCCATTTGAGGCTAGGTGCTAAAAGGTATGTTAATTAAGCTTGAGAAACCAAGTTGCGGTGGAAGTACAATGTAAAGTTGCCTGAATGTCTGGAATATTAGGAATGTTCACTGTACCTTGTCTTAGTCCCTCCCAACTTGGTGTAAAGCTCCTCCCCTAAATAAAACGGAGGCGCAGGCTGAACCAGGTGTGCTTTACAGCTTGGAGAGCGTGCTATACGGCTGACTAGGCATGCGTTGCTGACCAGCTAGTAAGGGGAACGTACTGCCCGCATAGCTAAGATGCTTGCTATGTGGGATCTTACTGCCCTCATGGCTAATATGTTCACCATGCCGGATCTGCTGGACACCAGTAATGCATCCACTCTGGTTTCAGGGTGTCTCTTTGTCTCTCTCGTTCTGTCTCTGTGTCTCCTCTTTTGCTATCCCTATTGCCGCCAGATATCCCCACGTCATGAACCAAACATCCGTGTCGAGGCCGGTCCTCGGCAACTGTTGGATAAGCATTGGACTACTAAGCATAAGGTCAGCAGTTCAAACCTCCAGAGGCTCCTTGGAAACGCTATACAGTGTTACTGTGAGTCGAATGACTCGACAGCACTTAACAACAACAAGCTGCAAACTTGCTCAATCATTGGAATAATTTACCTTGTGTTTTTCCAATGACAGAACCTGCCAGCCCACCTGAGACCATAGAGAAGAAGTCTAGAAATCTGAATTTGTAACAAGGACTTCAGGCAACTCAGGATAAAGCGAGTATTGGAAACACTAATTGAAGGTAATCTGGTTTATCTTTCTGACCCACAGATTTTTTCACTGGAAAATCTGTCCTTCATCTTCACGATAAAGGAGATATCATAGAATTGTCTGAACTCTTCAACATAGACGTGCTCAATGCAGCTCACCTCAAGATAAATAAATAAAATTTAGAATTTATAAATACAATTTGGTCTTGATACATGAATTCACATCCTCTGTGGATAATTTTTAACTCTGCCATTTTGAAATATACCCTAACAAGGGAAGAAGTGATTGTAACAATCTGTTATGTATATGCATCTTAACATAATGCCTGTTGGTCTGAGTGTTGTTGATATAGGCACATCAGCACATCTGGTAAGTCATAAATATACAACTGGAGATTTCTGGTTGTTGAGATTGAGACTACCCTAAACCCTATCAACAAAGAAACTTATAATGAAATATTTGCATTGATAAAAATTATCAAATGTTTTAGGAGCACTGGCTTATAACTTTGGTCCACATGACTCCATTTCTTCATAAAGTCACCATTTTCAAATGCAAATTAAAATTATGATAAATATTTGTAGAATAATTACCATGGAAACCTACACTTCAATGGATCTACTCCTAAAGAAATAATGTTTCCCACAAGTTAATACCACTGGAATGCAGAATAGATGTAGCTTAGTGCCCATTGAATGTTGAACTGAGGAATGGTATTTTACAGTACATCCATTCATATGCACTTACTATGTGTCAGGGATAGGAATATGTATTTTACGTAGTCCTGGTGTGGCGCTGTGGGTTAATGCATCAGACTGCAAAGCCATTTGAACTGCAAGGTAGGCAGTTCAAGATCACCAGCTGCTCCTCGGAAACCCTATACTGGGTCACTATGCTCAGAATCGACTCAACAGCACTTAACAATAATTATAGTTTTTGTCTATTTTGAAAAATCATTTAAGTATCCTTCAGCTGTGTTAATGCATTTTACAAACATTGGTAAAGAGCCTTCTTTGTGCATGTTGTTGTTTTTGTGAAGTGCCA
>NW_006408554.1:18225972-18232309 GCF_000296735.1 Chrysochloris asiatica | reverse complement strand
CATAGAGTTTTCAGTGACTAGCGATTCGGAAGTAGTTTGTCACTCTTTCTTCCTAGTCTGTCTTTGTTTGGAAGCTCATCTGAAACCTGTCCACCATGGGTGACCCTGCTGGTTATTTAAAATACCAGTGGCATAGCCCTGAGAATCACAGCAATTCAAACCACCACAGCATGACAGACAGACGAGTGCAGTTGCGTTGTTGCTGTTAAATAGGAATCTCCTTGTGCTAGGGCCCATAAGTCTGGCTCAAAGGCGGGATTTCTGTCCTTGGATATCAATCAAGAGGCAGAAGCGCAGCAGGGGCGACTGGGATGTAGTGAGACGCTTTGGGCTGCGCTTGTGAGTCTCTTAAGTTGGTCAACCCCGCCTCAAAGCCAAGATCCAATGGTTAGGCTAGGAAGGTGCTCTCGCCTCTGGCCGGCCCCTGCAGTCTCTTTCTGGCCGGCAGTGTCTCCCCATTGACCTGGTCTCCAGACACTTGTCACCCTGCCACTCCGTGGTCTGGTTTTTATTTAACACCTCCACCAGGTCTGCGCAGTTGTCGCACATCGTTTAGCCGCCACCCTCCTTCAATAAAAGCATTTGTATGGCTAATATTATATTCCCCAGGAAATGTAAAATGTAAAAATACTAATTGTCTTGAAAGAGTTTCTACATGATGGTAGTAGTTATGTGCTGTGGAGTTGATTCAGACTTATAGTGACCTTACATAGGGTTTCCGAGGCTATAAATCTTTATAGAAGCAGAAAGTGTCATCTTTCTCCCATAGAACATCTGGTAGTTTCAAACTGCTGACCTTTAGGTTAGCAGGCAGACCCATAACCACTATGCTACCAGAGCTCCTTCTTCCATATGATAGAAAAATAAAATGAACATCCCCACAAGCAGAATGACAGCAGGCAGCAGACTGATGGTTGAGAAAGGAGTTTTAACAAATATGAAGGAAGATATTATTTGTGCTACGGTCATTATTTAACATCAGATTAAGGATATGAAAAAGCCAGCTTGTCTAGGTCCACAGAAAAATATGAATGCACAATTCTCTTATTATGTGGAATAATTTATATAAACTGTTATTTTCTGTTAACAGGAATGTCATATTCAGCGTTGTCAGAATGAATGTGGCAATCAAACCTCTGTGCTCTGTTTATTCAATGATGGCCTTTATTACACAACCCAGTCTTGTAAATATTCAAGGACCAACTCAGCCTTGTGTTTACTTAGCCTTGTCCTTTGAGTTAGTTCTAGAGATCAGTCATGCAAATGAACTTTTGTCCTGTTTTTTAAAAATTAATAAAACAGATGCCAATAGACTTTGACTCATGGTAATACCATGTGTTACATGGCAGAACTTCTCCAGAAGGTTTTCTTGGCTGTTATCTTAATGGGAGCACATTGCTAGGACTTTACTTCTATACCAATCTTTATCTTAAACAATCCGTCTTTGCAGTAGCAGTTGAGCATAAGCTATTTGCTCCACCTCCACCTTTTTTGGCCTTTTAGTCCTAGTAGGCTCAAATGTCACTTGAAAATAGTATGGGCTTCAGTTTGTACTACATAGACTTGGTGTTTTCATGATTTAAATATTTTCAAAATACATTCCTATAAAATTCCATGTTCATTCACACTTAAGCTTGCATACCCCATAACAAAAGAAATAAGACAATGAAAAACAACTTTGAATTCATCAGATTGTTGTTGTTGTTAAGTGCCATCCAGTTGGTTCTGACCCATAGCAACAGAGGAGGTTTTTCAAGGAGCAACTGGTGAGCTTGAACCACTGATCTTGCAGTTCAAACTGACCTTGCAGTCCAGTGCATTAACCTGCAATGCCACACCAGGACTTCAGGTTGGACATCAGATTGGAACTAGTTAAAAAGAATACACACCATCAACAATATTGCTGACAAGAACATTCGGAAATAAATATTCTCTATACAGTTCAAATGGGATGCATAACAATTTATATCCTCGGGATTAGTGAGCTGAAATGGACTGGTATTGGCCATTGTGAATCTGACAATAATACAATTTGTTATGATGGGAACAACAAATTGAAGAGGAATGGCATTGTATTCATGAAATTAAGATGCATTGGAATTGCTGGTGATTGGAATGTGATAATTGGAAACAAAGAGGAAGGACCAGTAGCTGGAAAATATGACCATGGTGATAGAAATAATGCAGGAGATCACATGGTAGAATTTTGCAAATAACTTTTTCAACACCATAAATAGCAACTATACGTATGGACCTCACCAGATAGAATACACAGGAATCAAATAGACTACATGTGTACAAACAGACAATATAAATATCACAGGCAAAATAATGCCAGGGGCCTAATGTGAAACAGACAATCAGCAAGTCAGGCTGAAGCTGAAGAAAATTGAAAGAAGTTTATAAGAACAATACAACCTCGAGTATATCCCAACTGAATTTAGAGACCATCTCAAAAACAGATTTGATTCAGTAGACACTAATGACTGAAGATCAGAAGAGTTGCAGGATGACATCATAAAGGAAGAAAGCAAAAGGTCATTAAGAAGACAAGAAAGAAGAAAAGACCAAAATGGTTGTCAGAAGAGACTCTCAAACTTGTTCTTGAGTGTAGAGATGCTAAAGAAAATGGAAGAAATGGGGAGGTGAAAAAGCTGAACAGAACATTTCAAAGGGTATCTCGAGAAGACAAAGTAAAGTATTATAATGAGATGTGCAAAGACCTAAACTTAGAAAACCAAAAGGGAAGACCATGGTGAAGATCCTAAGAACTGAAGAAAAAATTCTAACCTCAGGTTGCAATATTGAGAGATGCTATAGGCAAAATATTGAATGACACAGGAAGCATCAAAAAGAGGGAAGGCATACACAGAGTCACTGTACCAAAAAGAGCTGGTCGGTGTTAAACCATTTCAGGAGATAGCATATTATCAAGAATGGGTGATATTTAAAGAAGTCCAAACTGCACTGAAGGCATTGGCAAAAAACAAGGCTCAGGAATTGATGGAATACAAATTGAAATTTTTCAACAAACTGATGCAGCTCTGGAGGACTCACTTGTCTATGTCAAGAAAATTGAAAGACAGCTATCTGGCCAACTGATTGGAAGAGATCCATATTTAGGCCCATTCCAAAGAAAGGTGACCCAGTGGAATGTGGAAATCAGAACAATATCATCAATTTGACACGTAAGCAAGATTTTGCTGAAGGTAATTCAAAATGGTTGCAACAGTACATTCCCAGGGAGCTGCCAGAAATTCAAGCCAGGTTCAGAAGAGTATGTGGAATGAGGAATATCATTGCTGCCATCACATGGATCTTGACTGAAAGTAGGGAATACCAGAAAGATATTTACTTGTGCTTTATTGACCATGCAAAGGTATTTTCATATGCAATGTGTGGGTCAGGACAAAATATGGATAACATTTCTAAGAACAGGCATTCCAGAACACTTAATTATGCTTGTGTGGAACCTGTATGTAGACCAAGAGGCAGTCATTTGAACAAAAATAAGAGGATACTGAATGGTTTAAAATCAGGAAAGGTATGTGTCAGGGTTGTATTCTTTCATCATTCTTATTCTATCTGTATGCTGAGCAAATAATCTGAGAAACTGGATTGTTTGAAGAAGAATGTGGCATCAGGGTTAGAGGAAGACTCATTAACAACCTGTCATATGCGGATGACACAACCTTGGGTGCTAAAAGTGAAAAAGGCTTAAAGTACTTACTGATAAAGATCAAAGACTACAGACTTCAGTATGGATTGCACCTCAATGTTAAGAAAATGAAAATTCTCACAGATAGATCAACAAATAACACCATGATAAAAGAAGAAAAAATGAAGTTGTCAAAGATTTCATTTTACTTGGATCCACAATCAACACTCATAAAAGCAGCAGTAAAGAAATCAAACAAGGAAAAAGTTAGCCAAAAGTACAAAGGACTACAAATAAGAATATTCCTTACAGATTGATGAACAGAATATTTCTTATTGAATTATTAAAATTTAAATCCTGAGAAAATGTCTGGCAAGATGGTGGACTAGTCTGACAGCCTACACAGATTTTACAACAAAGGAAGAGAGACAGTAAACAGAGTAAATGCAGACATTCACTAGAGAAGTTGAACAAAAGTGGTGAACAAGGAGATAAGAGGGTTGGTGAATTGTCAACTGGCCTAGCACCGCCCAGCCAGTTTGATCTGATAATTAGCTCTGCTGGCCCAGATCTACATAAGCACCCACACTGGTGCCTGGAGCCCAAAGATGCAATCTTCCCCTTGTTCCCCACACCCTCCTGGCGACCAGCATCTACTCTCACCCACCCATCAGCCCCCGATTCAGCTTCTATGCCCTCATGGTTCAGGGGCTAAGTGCATGCCACTCTCAAATTTGGAGGCATTCTATCTCCATTTCCTCAGGCCAGCAGAACACACATTGTAAAATGGGTGCCCTGTCGTCAGCCACCCCCCAGGCTGGTGGGAACTCCTTCTTGGACCAGCTGCCTTAACCCCACTGCCCACTCAACCCAAGACCAACAGGAACTCCATCCAGGACATGCAGAACCTCCAGCCCTTGACCTTCTGATCCCACCTGCTGTCTGAACAGGAAGGTATTCATTTCAAGACCAGGTTTCCTCACCCTACCTTCTAAGGCAACAGGAATTCCATCCAGGACTGATCAACACCCTCATGCCATAACCTCCTTGGCCTGCACATTATACCTCTCTGGCCAGGTAGCCTGTGGCCTGCTACTTCCTGGGCTAGAAGGAGTACCACCCAAGTGCTTTACCACCACCTTAGAGTTCCTCTTTATATTTCTTTACTTTTGTTTCCCTTCCTTTGTCTTTGTATTTCTTTTAGTTTTATTTTCCTTTCCTTTCTCCTATTTTTCTTTTCTTTTTCCCCTTCCCTTCTGTTTTTATTTTCTTATTTTTCATTTACTGTTTCCTTCTTTCTTTCATCCTCTCCTTAGCTTTGGTTTTTATTTATTTATTTAAAATTTTTTCTCTTACCTTGTTTTTACTTTTTAAAAAAATGGAATATACCAATATGCTGCCTACAAGAAACACACCTTTAAAATAAAACAAAAATAGATTTGAAAAATATATTTTGGAGAAAAAAATATAACAAGCAAATGGTAATCAAAAATGAGCAGAAGTGACAATATCAATTCCTAATAAAATAGACAGTTAGACAAAAACCAGTGTAAGAGATAAGAAAGGACATTGTATAATTGTTAAAGGATCCACTGAATAAGAGTTCACTGCCATAGTATGTATTTATGCACCCAAAGAAAAAAGAAAGCTCCTCAGGTTGGAAGACTCTCAAAATGCAACTAGAGAAGAACTGCCTCCTTAACATACATAAATCAACCTTTAATAGAATTGAAAGCAGAAATAGATAAATCCACAATAATTGTTGTTGTTAAATGCAGACTGTTCTACTGTGACAAGTTGGCTAATTATATTGCTTGGTTCTTCTGTGTCTTTGTTGATTTTCTTTCTAATTATGTCTTTCACCAAAAGTGATGTTTTAAAATCTTTAAAGTCTCCTACCTGTCCTGGTGTGGCGCTGTGAGCTAATGTGTCAGACTGCAAAGTCGTTTGAATTGAAAGTCTGAACAAAGTGGGCAGGGTCTAGATCAGTATACAAAAATCAGTGGAATTCCTTTAAACTACAAAGAAAACTCTGAAAAGAAAACAATACCATTTGCAATAGCCACCCAAAGATTTAATACTTACGAATAAAGCTAACCAGAGAAGCAAAAGATCTATACAAAGAAAACTACAAAACTCTACTACAAGAAACCAAAAGTGACCTACACATATAGAAGAATATATCATGTTCCTGGATAGAAAAACTTAATATTATAAATGTGCCAATACTAACCAATTCCTATCAACATCACAACATCATTCATTAAAGAGATAGAAAAACTGATCATCAATTTTTTATGGAAAGAAAAGAGACCCCATATAAGCAAACTGTTGCTAAAACACACACACACACACACACACCAAAAAAAAAGTAGGAGACCTCACACTTACCAATCTCAAAACCTAGCCATAACCACAATAGTCAAAACAGCCTGGTACTGAAACAGCAATAGACACATAGACCAATAGAACAGGACTGAGAATTCAGAAGTAAGCCCATTCCCCACGAAAACTTGATCTTTGACAAACAGCCCAAACACATTAAATGGGGAAGAGATAGTCTATTTAACAAATGGTGCTGGCAAAACTGGAAGCCCATTTGATAAATAAAACAGACCCTATATCTCACATAAGGAGCTCTGGTAGCGTAGTGGTTACGAATTGGGCTGCGAACCTTAA
>NW_006408554.1:18205530-18225336 GCF_000296735.1 Chrysochloris asiatica | reverse complement strand
ATTTTGGCAAATGACATATTGGACAAGGGACTAGTCTCTAAAATTTATCAAAACTTCAACATCCCAACAAGAAAAAGATAAAGAATCCTATTGAAATAGAGGTGGTGGTGTAGAGGCTATGAATAGACCCTTTACCTAATAAGACATTCAGGCAGCCAACAAACCTACAAAGAAATGTTCATAATCATTAACCATTAGAGAGATATACATCAAGACAACAATAAGACATCATCTTACCCCAGCACTAATAGCAAAGTCCAAAAAACAGAAAACAGCAAATGCTGGTGAAGTTGTGGAGACACTGGAACCCTCATACACTGTTGGTGTCACCACTGTGGAAAATCGTATGGGACTTCCTTACAAAGTTAGAAATTGAAATACCATATGACTCAGAAATGCCTCTACTTGGTATACATCCTAGGGAAATGAGAGCTGTGGCAAGAACAGATATATGCACACTCCTGGTGTTATGCTGTAGGATAAACATTGGACTGCTAAACACAAGGAGGGTGGTTCCAACCTACCAGTCACCCCTAGGAAACCATATATTGGGTTGCCATGACCAGCAGCTCCGTGGGAGAAAGATGAGGCTTTCTGCTCCCGTAAAGATTTACAGCCTCGGAAACCCTGTACAGGGTCGCTAGGAGTCAGAACCAACTCCACGGCCCATAACAACAACAACATGAGTCTAGAATTTAACAACAACATGTGTATCACGACACTAGTTACGATACCAAAAGATAGAAACAATCTGAATGCCCATCACTGGAACAATAGATAAACTATAGTAAAACACACAATGGAACACTATGCAATGTTAAAGAATAAGGTAAATCTGTCAGGCACCTCATAACATGATGATCCTGGGGGACACTGTGCTGCAATTAGTCAATCACAAAAGGACAAATGTTGTGAGACCACTACTGTAAAATGTCAAGAAAAGGTTTTCATACTTTTAAGAAATATTATTTGATGGTCATCAAGGTTAGGAGAAGAGAGGAGGATAGACTATTGACTAGAGGATAAACACATGTTAACTTGGGTGAAGAGCAGGGCAACATATAATAAAAGGGAGGTCAGCAAAAAAATTATGGAGACAGGAGTAGACACTAGAAGGAGTGAAAGAGTTAAAGGTTGTTGTTGTCAGGTGCTATCGAGTCGGAACCGACTCATAGCAACCCCATGCACAGCAGAACGAAACAATGTCCGATCCTGGGCCAACCTCACTACTGCTGCCACACTTGAGTCCATCAATGATGCCACCTGGCTGATCCATCTCGTTGAGGGTCTTCCTCTTTTTCTCTGACCCTCCACCCTACCCAGCATGACATCCTTCTCCAGTGATTGTTTCCTCTGGACAATATGTCCAAAGTAGGAGAGACGAAGCTTAGCCATCCTGGCCTCCAAGGAGCACTCTGGCTGCACTTCTTCCAAAACAGATCTATTGGTTCTTTTGGCAGTCCATGGCCCTTTCAGTATTCTCCTCCAACACCACAACTCAAAGGCATCAATTCTTCTATGATCCTTCTTATTCACTGTCCAGCTTTCGCATCCATATGAGGCTATTGAAAACATAATGGCCTGGGTCAGGCGCACCCTAGTCCTCAAGCTGACATCTCTGTTCTTCAACACTTTAAAAAGTTCCTGTGCAGTAACAGAGGTAAATTCTGTCAGTTACACAAACCTAAATAAGGGACAAACCGCTAGAGAAGGATATCATGTTTGCTAAGGTGGAGGGTCAGAGAAAAAGAGGAAGACCCCCAGAGAGATGGATTGGTAAAGTGGCAGCAGCAATGTGCTCAAGCGTGGGAACAATTGTGAGGTTGGCCCAGGATCAGGCAGTGTTTCATTCTGTTGTGCAGAGGATTGCTATGAGTTGGTACCGACTTTCGGTCCTAACAACAACAATGAGTAGATGAATCCTGGTGTGGTGCTGTAGGATAAACACTGGACCATGAGGTCGGTTTGAACCATAAGTTCAGTGATTCACACTCACCAACTGCTCCTTGGAAACCCTATACAGGGTTTCTCTGAGTCAGAACCAACTTGATGGCACTTAACAACAACAACAACAAACACTGGTGTGGTACTGTAGTATGAGCACTAGATTGCTAACCTCTAGTTTGGTGGTTCAAATCCACCAGCTGCTCATTGGAAACTCTATACAGGGTCGCTATGAGTTGGTATGACTGGATGGCACTTAATAACAACCACTATATACTATATCAAGTAGCCCTGATAGTTCATTAATTAAGTGGTGGGCTGCTAACCAAACTTTTGCTGATTTGCACCTACTAGCCACTCTGTGAAAGAAAGATGTGGAAAGAAGGATGTCAAGAGTACAGTCTTGGATACACTATGGGGCTGTTGTACTCTGTCTGGTAGTGTCACAGTGAGTCAGAATTGACTCAATGGTGGCACTTTATCCTTTATCGACAGAAGACTGCCTTGTAGAATTATGAGACTAAGATACCCAAATCTCTCATTAATTATTGCTGGAAGGAAAACAACAAAATTTAAATGAGCAGAAAATAGCAGCCACCATCCATTCAAAGCTCCTATAAGAACGAATCCGGAAGTAAGCACCTAAATCTTTGTTTATGAAAATATCTCTCAAAAATAAGATACATGAGCAGAGTAAAATACAATACTCTGACACAAATTAAACATTACTGAACAAAATGTTACAGATATAAAAGAAGACCATAAATTAAAACACTCAAAACTAAAGAATGAAATAGACAAAGAGAACGATATGACATGAGAGTTCACTCTCATTTGAGAGAGAAAGAAACTGAAAAAACAGAAACATAATTTCAGAAATCAAGATAAATTACAAAGGAGTCCTGATGTGGCGCTGTGGGTTAATGCACCATACTGCAAAGCCGTTTGAACTACAGTTGAACTTCAAGCTCAACAGCTACTCCTTGGAAACCCTATACAGGGTCACTATGGGTCAGAACTGACTTGACGGCACTTAACAACAACAACAACATCCACAGTATAGTAGCTTCAGCAGAATGCTTAATGACAAAAAAATGTTTTTTGTTAAATTGACAAGTGGAAGGAAAACACCCAAGGTGGGGGGTGGGGGATAAGAAAAAAGGTCAAAAGATTAAAAAGTTGTAAAGTAAAGGAGATAGCCAACAGAAACTCTAATTTTGTATCATTGGAGTTCCTAGAGTAAAAGAAAAACAATGGAAGAACTATCATTTTTTCTTTTTAAGCTTTTATTGTGAATTGAGTGAGTGAAGGTGTACAGGGCAGATCATCAGTTTTACATTCAACCAATCATTTCAGTGGTTAAAATCCCCTTCATGCACCATCAGCCAACATACCGTTGTTGTTGTTTTTTATGTACACATACCATATTGAACATATAGATTCATTAAAATGTCTAAAGGGCACATTTTGCAAGCCAGCCTCTTGTTCATAGGCACACTGCCTTTTTCAGTCCATGGACCAATCGTCCTTTGCTGCTGTGTCTCTCTATGCCATCGCCTCTTCCACCATCTCTGTTGTTGCTGCTTTTCTGGTTAGGATTCCTTGTTCCTTTCATGCTCTTCCCTCTTGATGGTCCTAGGGTCATCTGTTCCTGAAACGAAAGATCAACTGCTCCACCATTTAGTTACACCTCTTCTACATGTATAGTTGTGAAAATAGTCCTGATAACAATTATTCACAATTGAATCACAAAATCCTATCCCCATCATCCCCAGACTCATCTGGACTAGAGGAAAACTATTCAGTGGGGATTTTATCTTACCCACTTCATTCTGAGACAAGGTCTCTTATGAAAGCTTCTAAGAGAGCCACTTCATGCCTTTATGCTGTTGTTGTTGTTGTGATGTGCCATCAAATCGATAGCAACCCTGTACAGGGTTTCTGAGGAGCAGCTGATGGGCTTGAACTACTGTCCTTGCAGTTCAAACCAACTTTGTAGTCCAGTGCCATACCTGGATTCATTTATAGCCCCCCAATTTTGATAGCCAAAGTCTAAGTTGTCCATCACTATCAATCCAGTGTACTGAGAAGGCAAGTTTGAGCCTTGATATGAATACTCCTTCCCTTTCTGTTGGAATTTTTGACAACTTCATCCATTAGCATAGGTCCAATTCTTCAAATTGTAGCAATTTATGCTTGCTCCCTATATTAAATTTCTTTATCTCCATCTGATCGAGATCTCGTCAGCAAGCCATCCAAGCTAGGTCAAATGGGTTGTTGTTAAGTACTGTGGAGTCGGTTCCAACTCATAGTGACCCTGCACAGGGTTTCCGAGGCTGCAAATCTTTATGGGAGCAGAAAGCCTCATCTTTCTCTTGCGGAACAGCTGGTAGTCTCAAATTGCAGAAAGCCTCATCTTTCTCTTGTGGAACAGCTGGTAGTCTCAAATTGCTGACCTTGAGGTTCACAGTCCGATTCGTAACCACTATGCTACCAGAGCTCCTTAGGTCAAATGGGTACTATCTGCAAATTTGAGAGTTCTCGCATGCCTGCCCCCACTTCAGACCACCTGGCTTCTTCACTTTTAACTCTAGTCCTCACTGACCTAGCCACATCATCAGGTGTCTATGGAACATGGCCAAACTCAGCCTGGGCTTTCATTGCTGCATTTCACTTCTACTCACAGGTTGACCAGGGTGGTCACCAGAGAGCATACAAGACTGCATGTGTGTTCCCTTTGAGTTTCAGTCTTAGAAAGGGGTTTATCCTGATGGGCTGACTTCTTGCTTTGATGTCTCCAAGGCAAACAGCTTGCTTGATATTGTCACAACTGAACAGGCTGCTTCCGTCCACCCCCACTTCCCTTCCTGGTCTATCTTTCAAGAAGTATCTTCTGTTCCTCTAGCTGTTCTGAGTTGGTCTGCATGTATTTTCAGTTGGGAAGGTTCTACCTCAGAAGGTTCTGGGTGGAACTAAATATTCCACCTAAGGCACCATACTCCACAAAGGCTTAAAAAGAAGCACATGGTACCCTTTCAGACAGTCCAATTAGTTATAGGCTGAAGATGGGCCTACAAGCTTTCTGTAATCATATTTCCCAATATTCCCATTCAAATGTCTATATGACAATAGTAGGCAGAGGAAACCAATATCCACAAAACAGACAAGCACCTTAACATTATTTCCCCTCCTTTACCTATTCAGACTATGTCTCAATCTCTGTATCACAGAGCCCTGTTTTTCCAAGGTTGTGGGTGCATTACAATCTACCTCTATCCCTTTTAGGCCATGCATACCTTCCTAAGCCTTTTCCTATCATCCCCGTTCATTTACCCCCCTCCCACTTCTTGTGCATTGTCCTGTTTATTGCCCTTCCTGTCATCCGAGTTATCAAGTGTCTATCTCCTAACCTGTGAGTTACTGTCCCACTTCCTACCACCCCAGTCACCATCAAATAATTTGTTCTTTTAGTATGGAAATTTTTCTTAAGCTTTTACAATAGTGGTCTTATGTAAAGTTAATATTTGTTAACATGCTAAAAAGAATCTTTCCCATAAGATAAAGGCCCAAATATATCTACTACCAGATACTTGGAAAAATTGCCTCAATATAATGAGTTCTGAGACATATGCTAATTAAATGATTAGGTTTTAAAGATAACAACAAGAAATATCTCTCCACTGTTGAATAAAAGAGTAACTCATTTACAAGCAAAGGAAATCAAGTTGACATCAGAATCTCAGAAGAACAAAAATGCAAGAAAATAAAGGATCAACCTTTTCAAGTAGTGATGGAAAAGTGAGATAAAGATTATGTTAGTCAATCAAGTTATTTAAAAAAAATATGAGTTAGTATACATGAGACAGTGCTAAACATGCAAGAGTTGATAGAATCTTTCCTGAAGAATCTACTAGGGAATGAACTTCATCAAAACAAGAGATGCCTGGATAAACTTCAAAATACTGGGATGAGCACTGAAAATATTTTATTATAGAAATAAGACTGAAACAAAGGTCTAGATAAAGGTAAAAGAATTGCTTTGCTGACCAGGCTTACTGGTCAGAAAAAAACTGGAGGAATCAGAATGTATGGCACCTGACCACCTTTCAGGTCTGGAAAGAAATACACCCTCTTTCAGCCAAGCAGTAGATAGGTATATAGGGAGAACAACTTTCAGCCAAACAGCATATAAGTATTTAGAGGGAACAGCTTTCAGTCAAGCAGTAGATAAGTATGTAGGAGGAACAACAATACTAGTAAGATATGCTTACTATGAATGATGAAATAGTCAATCATTCAAAATATAACAGTCAACATGTACCTAAGGACAATGGTGAGAAGGGATGGAAGGGTGCGTGGAAGGGAAATATGAGCCACAGGGAGAAAGTGAATGGCTGTGGTCCCATAGAGGTGATTGCAATCATTGAGCTAAAATAAAATGTATTATTGTTGCACATAAAACTGATGATCTTGTCTGTAAAACTTCACTTAATGCACAACAAAAAGTTTTTTAAAAATTGCTTTATTTCCTGATTACTAGAAATAACACATTTTTAAATGTGAGAAGGAAGAAAGGGAAATAAAATATTTAACTACAATATAAGTAATAGGTGAAATTCAAAGGATGATATTTAAAACTAATAAAATAAAACAATAAGGGCAGTCTGACTGATACCACAAGAGTGAGCAAGCTGTTTGCCCAGGAGATATCAAGGCAGGTGGTCGGGTCTTCTTGGTGTAAATCCTCTTCCAAGGCTAAGACGCAATGGCAACACACGCTTGGATTGGCAACCACACACGTCACCCATTAGGGGAAGTGACCGAAGAACATCAGTGAAGTGGCCAGCTAACCCCTACATCGTCCAGCAGACTACTGTGAACCCGGGTGGAGACCTGGTCAGCCAGCAGCGAGCCAGGACCTGGGGACTCATGGGCTCAGAGTCAAGAACACAACCACAGAGGACTAGAGTGGAGAGCGAAGTGGCCAACTGATAAGAAGAGGGCGGACAGACACAAGAACATCCACACTTGCAGATGATACCCACTTGACCTGGCTTCAATGACTGGATGAACAGAACTCAACACGAAGAAGAAAGAAGAGGAAAAAAACATCATCTGATACAATTTGATAAACCTGTCCTACACCCATAAATGCAGTAGCACAAATTAGGAAACAAATCCCTGCTGCAAGAATTATTCCCACCTCCTCCACACAAAGAGTGGACAGGGATGGGCAACTTGGACATTGGCTACCCAAAATGGGGGGAGGGATTCAAATGTAAGAAGTGACTGACTTACAAGTTTTCAAGAGGGAACCTAGATCCAAAGGGCATGGAGGAAGGTAGAGTCTCCAGTGACTAGTATCCAGCCTGTCCAGGAAGGGCTGATGAAATGAAATGCAGATGGGTCTCTTGTGATGCAATAGTGAAGAATTGTTATCAGGACTGATTGTGAGGATTGGAAATGTAAAGGTGGACATTTTATAGCAAGGAAGGGAGTGTTTAACTTTTCAGTCTAGGAGGGGAGGACCCTGGGGCCATCAATGGAGAAGAGCGGAAAGTGGGACCCTACCCAGAGAAGCAGTGAGGCCTGAGATGGAGGCAGAAAATATGACATGAAGAGATGGAGAGGCAGGGGACTTGAGATCCAGAGAGGGAAAGGGGCTGTGTGCTGAGGACCGTGGGGGTGGGTGGGGGGGGGCGGGGTTGCAGAGCAAACCCTTCGGTTGGGTGATGATGAATGGACAGGATGGTAACTATGGCAATGAAATGATGTATGATAGAATGAATGTAAAACTAATGTTCTCCCATGTAACCTATCACACAATTCACAATAAAACATTGATTAAAATAAATAAATAAATAATAGAAGTAAAGCAAGGAAAAGGAGGATTAGATATATTATTAAAAATTAGTAGCATTAAGTTAATTTGTTATTGTTGTTTGGTGCCATTGAGTTGGTTCCAACTCATAGTGACCCAATGTGGAAAAGAATGAAGCATTCCCAGTTCTCTGCCATCCTCAAAATTGTTGCTATCCTTTCAGGACATTCATTTACTGATGGAGCACAACTCAAAATGAGGAGAAACAGCTACAAACATCTATTAATAATCAGAGCATGGAATGTATGAAGTATGAATCTAGGAATATTGGAAGTTGTCAAAAAATGAAATGCAAAAACATCAATATCCTAGGTAAAATGGCCATTTTGAATCTGACAATCACATGGCCTACTATGCTGGGAATGACAAACTGAAGAGGAGTAGCATCACATTCACCATCAAAAAGATCTATCTTGAAATGCAATGCTATATGTGATAGGACCTGGTGTGGTGCTGTGGGTTAATGTGCTGAACTGCAAAGTCACTTTGAACCACAAGGTCAGTGGTTCAAGCTCACTGGCTGCTCTTCAGAAACCCTATACAAGGTCGCTATGGGTTGGAATTGACTCAATGGCACACAACAACAAACAAGGCAGACCAGTTAATATCACTATTATTCAAATTTACCCATCAACCACTAAAACCAGTGATGATGAAATTGAAGAATTCTACCACCTTCTTCAGTTTGAAATTGATCAAACATTCAGTCAAGATGTACTGATAATTAGTGGCAATTGCAAAGCCTCGAAACAAAGAGGAAGGATCAGTAGTTGGAAAATATGACCTTGGTGATAGAAGCAATGCTGGAGATTGCATTATAGAACTTTGCAAGGCCAATATGACTTGTTCAATGCAAATACAATTTTTAAACAACACAAGCACGACTATACACATGGAATTTACCAGATGGAATACACAGAAATCAAATTGACTACATCTGTGGGAAGAGATGGTGGTACAGGTCCATCCATATCATCCATCAAAACAAGGCCAGAGGCAGACTGGAATTTGAAAGAGAGCTTGAGAGGGCAAAGTCAGGTATTATAATGAAATGTATAAGAGCTCTGCAGTTAGAAAGCTTAAAGGAAACAACAGGCTCAGCATTTCTCAAGCACAAAGCACTGTAGGAAAAATGGAAACTTCAATGACTTGCAATGTTGAGGGATTCTATGGGCAAACTATTGAATGATGCAGAAAGCATCAAGAGAAGATGGGAAGAATTCACAGTCACTGTACAAAAAAGAAATGAACAATGTTCAACTATTTCAAGAAAGAGTATATGATCAAGAAGCAATGGTACTGAGGCAAGAAGTCCAAGGTACACTGGAGGCATTGGCAAACAACAAGGCTCCAGGAATTCATGAAATACGAACTGAAATTGTTCAACAAATTGATGCACCACTGGAGACCTTCCCTCATTTATGCCAAGAAATTTGTAAGACAGCTGTGTGGTCAACTGATTAGAAGAGATCCATACTTGTACCCAATCCAAAGAGAGGTGACCCAACGAAATGTGGAAATCATCACACAATATCATGAATAGCACATGCAAAAAAATGTTGCTAAAGATAGTTTAAAAATGGCTGCAATAGTACATTGACAGAACTGCCAGAGTTTCAAGCTGGATTGAGACAAGGACGTGGAATGAGGGCTATCATTGCTAATGTCAGGTGGATCTTGGATGAAAGCAAAGAATACCAGAAAGATGTTTTCCTGTGCTTTATTGACTATACAAAGGCTTTCAACTGTATGGATTATGACAAGCTATGGATAACATTGCAGAGAATGAGTATTCTGGAACACTTAATTGTGCTCATGAGGAGCCTATGCAGAGACCAAGAGGCAGTCATTTGAACAGAACAAGGAGATACTGAATGGTTTAAAATTAGGAAAGGTGTGCCAGGGTTGTAGTCATTCATTATACTTATGCAATCTGTATGTTGAGCATAATCAGAGAAACTAGATTATATGAAAAAGAACATGGCATCAGGATTGGAGATAAACTCAATAACAACATGGGCTATGCAGATAATACAATCTTGCTTGCTGAAAGTGAAGAGGACTTAAAATATTTACTGATGAAGATCAAAGACCACAACCTTCAGGTATGGATTACATTTCAATGTAAAGAAAACAAAAATCCTCACCTCTGGACCAATAAATAACATTATGATAAGTGGAGGAAAAATTGAAGTTGTCAAAGACTTCATTTTGCTTGCATCCACAATCAACATTCATGGAAGCAACAGTCAAGAAATCAAATAACATATTACATTAGGCAAATCTGCTGCACAAGACCTCTTTGAAGTGTTCAAGAGCAAAAATGTCAATTTGAGTCCCTAAATACTGTTGAATCACTTTTGTTAACATAACCAGCCCTCAGCCTCAGGTGAGTAGATTAATCCGGGAGTGTCTGATAAGTCATTGTCTGAGATATTGCCTAGGGCAGCACCTTGGGAATTGCCTTGGGTATAACCTAAGCCAGATGCCTTATAAGGCATTGCTGAACATTCTCAGGAACAAAACACAACACTGCCCATTACTGCTTCTAGACCTATCACTAGAATTGTTGTTGTTGTTACGTACAATTGAGTCAGTTCAGACGCATAGCGATCCTGTATAGGGTTTTGAGGAGTGGCTGGTGAATTTGAATGGCTGACCCTGTGTTTCAAACTGACCTTAAGGTTGAGTGATTGTTCTACAGTGCCACATCAGGACCTGCAAGTCCCAAAAGATGAAGTACAAATTTTGACACAGGAAGAGTTATGCTACACTGCAAAAGAACTGCTTGATTTTTCTAATACATACCAACAGAAACCTGGAGTATATGTGTAGGAATGGCTATTAATGGTGCAAAGAACATAAAATGGATCTGTCTGAGTTTATTGATATGGGTCCACTTAGCCCAGATTCTTCATTCAGTGTTTCAACTTTAGAGGTTAGGAGAGAATCTAATAGTTTATTTAGCTGGTTCACTGAAGCATGGATTGTGCCTTGGCCTGCCATAAATCAAGTTGAAGTACCAGACCTGCCTTGATATACCATCGAAGAAGGTATCCAAAGAGTTAGGTAAATTGGAATGTTGTATTTATCAGGATAGAACCATCAACCCACACATACAGTGCCCAAAGAACACAGCTTTTAACCCCAACAGTGAGGAACAAACCTAGATGGCTACTGTTATATCTATTTTATGCAAATCAGATTTAACAGGGGGAATCCCTCTAACTGGTTTAAGACATCTAACTACAATGTAGTTTATTGGGCTCTGTGGTGGTAGGGGCCAAGTGGCAGCACTTAATTGCAAAGACATGGTGGGCGTGGCTACCCTAAAGGTCTGCAGTGTCAACAGAGTAATCAGAATACTGTAACTTGTGTGGATTTATGGTGTTAGCTACTTAGATATGTCCTATAGATTGTACCCAGTCTCATTAACATCATAGAAGTGAAGATTTACAATATAGGACAACTGGAGCTGTGGGTCAGTGCGCCTGATTGCAAAGGCGTTGAACTGCAAGGTCGGCTGTTCAAGCTCACAAGTTAGTCCTCGGAAACCCTATATATGGTCGCTATGGGTTGGAACCAACTTGACGGCACTTAACAATGACAACAACAATATCAGATCAGGGATGATCACATCAGATCACATCATGAGTGAGGGTGTTTGATTACATAACTGCCAAACCACTGAGAATCATGGTCCAGCCATGTGGACACATACTCAATCCATGACAGTATCGCTATCATAGAAGTACAGTTGAATATTCTCAAGTAAGGAGCTCTGGTAGCGTAGTGGTTACGAATCGGGCTGCGAACCTTAAGGTCAGCGGTTCGAAACTACCAGTCGCTCCGCGGGAGAAAGATGAGGCTTTCTACTCCCGTAAAGATTTACACCCTCGGAAACCCTGTACAGGGTCGCTATGGGTCGGACCCGACTCGATGGCACTTAACAACAACAACAACAAGGTGTTTGAGGAACCCACAAAAACACGTGATGGAAAAAGTCAACATTAAATATCTGCTAAGAAAGTGCTGATGGTTTCAGAACTCTGTGACTATATTAAAAATCATTGTTCACTTTATATATGATATGTGAATTATATATCAATAAAACTGTTTAAAAAGGGAATAGACCTAGCAATATTGTAGAAATAAATTTATAATGTAATAAATGCTAATATGTAATCGATGTATTGAGTAAGTAGGGCTCATGGAAATTAATCAGAAGAGAACTGCTTTGTAGTTTGTTTCCCATTGTGACAAGTCTATTAGAAAAATTTCTTTCCCTACCCCTGGATAGAATGATGGTTTCTCATCATTCTAAGACTTTGAAATTTCTATGATTGTTTAATTTTACCAAAGTAGTCTCAATTTATAAACTAGAATATATTTATGTAATAGGAGCTCTGGTAGCATAGTGGTCATGACGAGTTGGGCTTCTAACCTCAAGGTCAGCAGTTCGAAACTATCAGCTGGTTCACGGGAGAAAGATGAGGATTTCTGCTCCCATAAACATTTACAGCCTCGAAAACCCTATGTAGGGTGACTATGAGTCAGAACTAACTCCGCGGCACACCACCACCACCACCACCAATAATAAAAACTGTGAATTTTGTTTAAGATTTCACCTGATCCCTTTCTTAAGGTAGAAAGAAATTAACCTGACAATCCCATCCATTCGCAGCTCCCTGCCCTCCAGGTTTAAAGGATGAGGAGGTAAAATACAATAAAATAAAAGTTAAAAAATGAGAACTAACGGAGGGAAGAAAAATTCCTCTAGAATAGTACCCATAAAACGTCATGCTTACATCGTAGGATAACTCTCTGTGGGGACTTCAAAAGTTCATGGAAAAATTCCATTAGTTTTTACTTCCATTTTTCTATGAACTTTTTGGAGCCCCCTCATATAGTTAACATTTAAATAACTGTCAGACTATCAAAGTGGCTGCATCCTTTTGCATTCCCACCAGCAATGTATGAAGATTCTAATTCTTCTATAACCTTATACTGGTTTGCCACATCCAACAAGTGGCTATATTCCACAACCCACACAGAGAGATTAAACCCAAGTAGGGGCTACAGGAGATTAGGAAAAAAGGAAGACACAAGACACAAAATGAAAATAGTAAAGTTGAGACCAAGTGGGACACAGCACTCTGATGGAGATACTATGACACAGACCTAGATTCAGCACGTTTATTATGTACACATATCAAAGGAGAATGCTTGGGGGCAGGAAAAAGGATACAAAAACATCTGGTGTTGTAGATGCATGCAGTGTTGTTGTTATGTGCCATGGAGTCAGTTCCGACTCATAGTGACCCTGTATAGGGTTTTGGAGGCTGTAAATCTTTATGGGAGCAGAAAACCCCATCTTTCTCCTGCAGAATGGCTGGTAGTCTCAAATTGCCGACCTTGAGGTTCACAGCCCAATTCGTAACCAATACACTACTAGAGCTACCAGATGCATGCAGGAAGTGGAACTTTATCAGAAGAATGTAGTTGCTAGGGAAACAGAGATAAGGCAGCTAGATGTTTTTGCAGACTAAACTGGAGGCCATGACTGCATCCAAGGAAAGATTTTGCAAATTCCTTGTTCCCTGAGGCAGGCTTTGCAAGTTCCTCAGGGGGCAGTTTGACCTGAGAGCAGCCCGATTTTCTGGACCACAACTGTTTAGTTGCAATCCTTCGGTTAAACTGCCCCCAAGTCTGAGACCTTCAGTTGTCGGGGACCTGCCTCGACATAGGGGTTCGGTTCATGAGGAGAAGATACCTGACGGCGATTCATATATAGCAAGAATACACAGAAAGAGACAAAGAGAGAGACAATGAGGCACCCCAAAGCCAGGGTGGATACATCACTGGCGGGCAGGCTTGGGAGTACAAGCATCGTGGCCTCTGCAGGCAGCAACTCACTGCCCTGCCATCTTTACTGCATGCCTTCCAACCTGTAATGCACACCTGGGGAGGCCCAGGCCTCTGTTTTATTTAGGGAAGGAGCTTCACACCAAGCTGGGAGGGACTTAGGCAAGGTACAGCTAACATCAGTACTTTTCCAGACATTCAGGTAACTTTACATCGTACTTCACTGGTTTGAATGCCAGGCTAGCAACTTGGATTCTCAGGCCCAATTAACATACCTATAGCCCCTGAGCTGAGATGGGGGAAGGTGAAAGGTAAAGACAAAGGCTTGGGCAGAGTCCTGCTGTTTCGGCTTCCTGAGCCAGGTTTTCAGGAGGACTCCAGATGCCCAGGTGAATGGGTACTGAAGTGAGGGAAGTGGCACCGAATTGGAATACAAATAGACTCACAGGGTCCCGTCTAGAGATGTGAGCACCCATTCCATAGACCCAGATTGCTACTCTTGGCATTCTCCTTTGATATGTGTACATAATAAATGTGCTGAATCTAGGTCTGTGTCATAGTATCTCCATCAGAGTGCTGTGTCCCACTTGGTCTCAACTTTACTATTTTCATTTTGTGTCTTGTGTCTTCCTTTTTTCCTAATCTCCTGATAGAGTGGATGGGTTCTTTGTCTATAGAACAAAGAGCCGAGAAGTAGCTAAGATGTTTTTAGTTAATCCTTTGGAGAAAGGTTTGACCTTGCAACTTTTAGTCTTAGGCTTTAGGAAAATATCACATTTATCTGTGGATTATCAAGGCTCCGTGTATTAATTTAATATATATAACTGAATATTAAGATGAAAGCAATTTGCCATTAACTGCCAGTGGCCTCATTTGTTACGCTCGGGCCTATAGGGCCTCGAACCTCTGACCAGTCTTACACGGTCCGCAACATTCAGTTTACTTGCTACCAACACTGGTTATTGTATAACTTTTTGATTGTAGCCACACTAATGGTGTTACAGGAAGACAGGACTGGTGATGTACTTTTGAAAACCAGTCAACGAAAACCCTGATCTGAAACCTCTCAAAAGAATGGTGCAGAACCAAATAGATTTAATTCTGTCTTCATGAGTTCCCAAGAGTCAGGGCCATCTTTGACAGTTAACAATAGCACCAACAATAGGTATGAAGTGGTATCACACTGTGGTTTGGGTTTGCATTTCCCTTGTGGCTTACAAAGGAATCTTGACAATTTGAAAGGTTTTGTGTTAAGCTGCTAACCACATGGTCAGCGTTCAACTTTACCAGCTATATCGCAGGAGAAAGAAGAGGCTTTCTGCTCCAGTAACAATTTACATACGGCCTTTGAAACCCTATATAGGGTCACTATGAGTCAGAATCAACTCAACTGCAGTAGATTTGTTGGATGGTGGCTAATAAAGTTGAGCATGTATAGTCCTGGTGTGGTGCTGTAGGATAAGCATGAGACTGCAAGATCTGTTTGAATGACAACATTGGCGTTTTGAACTCACCAGCTGTTCCTCAGAAACCTATACAGGGTTGCTAGGAGTTGGAACCTATTTGATGACCCTTAACATTAGCCATTTGTATCTCTTCTTTGGAGAAACTGGACTGTCTAGAACCTGCTTGTCTAGAATAGTGTGGAAAAGAAGTGGTGAGAGTAAACTTCTTAGCTTTATGACTGAATTTAGGGGAAAAGCAATCAGTCTTTCATCATTAAGTATGCAGTAGTTGTGTGAGTTTTTGTAGAAGTCTTTAACATTTGAGAAAGTTCCTTCCTAGTCCCAATTTGTTAAGTGTTTGCATTTTGAAATTATGTTGAATTTTGTCATAGGCTTTTTCTGCGGCTGTTGAGTTGATCTTGTGATAATTTTCCTTTGCTTCCTTATTCTATTAGCATGGTAAAATATATTAATTGATTTTGGGGTTTTAAACTAACCTTGAATTTCTGGGGAAAATCCTTGAACATGGTCTAAATCCTTTTTTATTTTATTGGATTTGGTTTCCTAATTTTTAAAAGCATTTTTGCATCTAAATTCATGCGTACAGTGAATTCACTTGATATGACTCTTCTATCCATAATATTTGCTGCTGGTGCTGATAAGTGCCGTTGAGTTGGTTCCCACCCATAGCAACCCTGTACAGGATTTCTGAGAGCATCTGGTGAGCTTGAACTGCTGACCTTGCAGTTCAAACCAACCTTGCAGTCCAGCACATTAACTCACAAAGCCACACCAGGACTCCCACCAAATGATTGGGTTGTTGTTGTTAAGTGCTATCAAGTCAGTTCTGATTCATAGTGACCCTGTATAGGGTTTCTGAGGAGTGGCTGGTAAGTTTGAACTAACCAACTTGGTAGTTCAGATGACTTTTCAGTCTTGTACTTATCCTATAGTGCCACACCAGGGCTCCTACTGAGTTGTTGTTCTTAAGTGCTGTCGAGTCGGTTCGGACTCATAGCAACCCCATATAGGGTTTACAAGGAGTGGCTGCTGAGCTTGCACCTTGGACCTTGTGGGTTCAAACTGACTTTGCAGTCCAGCACATTAACCCACAGAACCACACCAAGAGTTGGGCAGCACTATGGAAACAGGGTGTATAGAACTCTAATGTGGAAATTGATTGATTTTGCCATTCTGCTGGGTTTTTAATTAGCAGAAATTATCTCAGAAGCAGAAACAGAGGAAATAAAGACCATCAAGAAAGAAGAACCATCAGAGCACGTCCGAGGAATCAAGAAGTCCCTGCATAGAAAAGCAGCATGGAGAGACGGGCAGCCGGTGTTCTGGCCCACAGAACAGGTAAAGCTTGAAGAATGGGCTTAATGTTGGGTATTTATTAGCAGAGCTAAAGAAGCTTGTAACACTTGCTTGAGCAGGGCAGAAGCCAGGGGGCTGTGTGACTGAGAGGTGGCGAACCAGAGAGAAGCATGCCTGAGGTATGGCTGAGAAAATGGTCTCCTGATCTTGAGTTGTTTCCCTTATAAATCCCATCTGTTAGTTCTCTGTCATTGCAGTGGATTATCAAACCCAGCAGAGAAGTCCAGTCATGAGAGGGATTGTTGGTATCAGAATAAGTTAAAGAAGTTTTGAGGGTAGAGGCATGTCTGACTGACATCATAGGAATCAATCTTGGGCTGATGTGGAGTTGGATTATTCAGCCTTGTGTAGTCAGAGGAGGTCAGACAGTTCATTAATGAGACTTTAGATTTCATGTGATATCTTTGCCTGGTTTTGTTATCAATATAGTATTGGCCTCAAAGAGTTGGGAAGTGTTTCCTCTTATATCGTGGGGGGAAATTTGTGAAGAATCAATTCTTTAAATATATTGGTAAAATTCACCAGGGAAGCCATCTTGGCCTGAGTCTGGGGTTTTCTTTGTGGGAAGTTTCTTTCATTACTCAGTCAATTGTTATAAGTCTATTCAGGTTTCTATTTCCTCTTGATTCAACTTTGTTGATTTATTTCCTATATTATTTTTCTATACTCTCTGTTTTATTAAGTTCTGCTCTAATATTTACAATTTCCTTTCAATGTCCAATCTTGAGTTGAGGTTTTTCTTTGAAATTCTGTTACCTTTTAGTTACTGTTGTAATATAAATACCACAAGTGAGTGCCTTAAAGGATATGAAAGTTATTTTCAACCAGTTCTGGAGGCTAGGAGTCTAAATCAGGGTCCTGGTCATATTGATCGTATCCTTGCCAGTAGCCCTGGGTATTTATTCCATGTTCCTTGGCATTCTTTGGTTTGTTGGGATCCTCATGTGGGGTCTGCCTTCCTTCCTTCCCCTCCTCCCCAGCCCCATGTATGTGTCTTTATGTCTATTCCTTGAAGTGATTAGGCTTAGGATCCACCCTCCACTAGCATGACATATTTAACATAACAAAAGCAAATTTCTATTTCCAAACAGGATTATATCCGCAGGTATAAGGATCAGGAATCGAAAACATATTTTGGGGGGAGAACACCATTTAGTTCATAATATCTGGCCATTTCTTTAGATATGCAGAGTATGAACAGTTGTAAAAATATGGATACCATAATTTCACACAAATAATGTATGCATTCTACATTTTCTACATTTCCTTTGCCAGGTATTTTTGTAAATGTGCTATGCCAAATTTGTTTGGTTTTGATTCGTTTGCATGTTGTTGTAGAAAAATTAGCATAGCATGCTTATGAAAACAACTTGTGAGGGGACAAAAGGCACAGTTGGCAAACAAATATAGAATATAAGCACATTATTTTCATTAAGATTTGGTATTCATTAAACCTTCTTTCTGAAGGTTTACTGGATTAAATCCCCAAGCAGCACAATTTATTTTTTTAATGCATTACAATTTCATTACAGTAAAGTAGGAATGTTTGGATGCCAAAATAGATGCAGCAGTGCTCTATTGTTGTTGTTGTGAAGTGCCATCCATTCAGTTCCGACCCATAGTGAGCCTGTATAGGGTTTCTAAGGAGCAGCTGGTGAGCTTGAACTGCCTACCTTGTAGTTCAAACAGCTTCACAGTCTGGAGCATTAACTCACAGCACCACACCAGGACTCCAGTGCTCTATTAATGGGGATAAATTACTGAACCAAGATTCTGAATACTGGTGTGGCCCTGTAGGATAAGCATTGGATTGTTATTCACAAGGTCAATGGTTCAAGCCCACCAGCTGTTCTTTGGAAATCCTATACAGGGTTATTATGAGTTGGAACTGACTCAACGGCATTTAATAACACCGCCACCACTTAACTTTGTTGCTTCCTTATTGCCACTTTAATAGACTATCATAAACTTAGTAACTTAAAACAATAAAACTGTATTCTTTTACATATCTGGAGACCTGGAATCTAAAATCATGTGAGCTAAAGTCAAGGTGTTAACAACAGGGTGGATTCCTTCTGGAGACTCTGAGGGGAAAATCTGTTTTCTTGCATTTTCCAACTTCGAGTGGTTGGTGACCTATATTCCTTAGCTTGTGGCTTCTTTCTCCACCTTTAAAGTGCATCCCTCAAATCTCTACTTTTGCCCTCAGCTGTTGCAAGAAGAAAAATCAACATATCAAATCCTCACTTTTTTCATTTCTCTGACACCAGCTACAACATGTAGAACTTCTCTTTCTGACCTTTAACTCCCCTCAGCTAGATCAGATCTCCCAAGTTAAAGAACACTGTCCTTCAGGTTGTCCAAATAGATAGATGCCAGTCACAAGGTTAACGTTGGCATCTATCTATTTCCACGTCTGACCTGGTGTGGCACTCTGGGATAAAGCGTTGGACCACAAAGTCTGTTTGAACTACAAGGTCGATGGTTCAAATTCACCAGCTGCTCCTTGGAAACCCTATACAGGGTCGCTATGGGTCAGAACCGACTCAACAGCAACAACAACTTCTGGCCAGCTGGGTTCCATCTAACCCCTCAGTGTACCAGCTGTACCTTACTTCTGATCTGTTGTTATTTTTGTTAAGTGTCAAAGAGTTGGTTCCAACTCATAACAACCCTGTATAGGGTTCCTAAGGAGCACCTGGTGGGTTTAAACTGAACCGCTTGGCAATCAGCAGCCCAATACTTATCCTATAGCACCACCTTCTGGTTCCTATTCATTCCTCAAGTTTGATACTTTACTGGAACACTGTGTGTTGCTTGATTAGTTTTATTGATTATAGTTTTATTGAAAAGGGTACAAATCAGGGTTAGCATAAAGAACAGCCACACAGGGCAAAGTCTGAGAGGTTCCACAAATGGAGAGCTTGGCTCCTTGCTCAGCGTGAGAAAAGATGGAACAGTCCACTTTGATCCTAGAGGGTCGCTATGCGTCGAAATTGGCTCAATGGCAGTGTCTGTGTCCCAAGAGCACATCATTTCATCAAAGAATAAGTAATTAGTGTTTTGTTTTGTTTTTAATTAAGATTTTTGTTGTGGATTGAGTGAAAGTTTACAGGGCGGATCATCAGTTTTCATTCAACAAATCATACAACTTGTTTCATTACAATGATTATAATCCCCTCCATGTACCATCAGTTAACAGTATTTCTCTCTCTCTTTTTTTAAAAAAAACACTCAGGCATATATAATAATTTACACTAACAAAGGGCGTATTCTGTAAGTCTGCCTCCTGGC
>NW_006408554.1:18180649-18183445 GCF_000296735.1 Chrysochloris asiatica | reverse complement strand
TATGCTGGAGAGCAAGATTCATAGTCTCTTCTGACATCCATTTTGGTCTTTTCCTTCTTTCTCATCTTAATGACCTTTTGCTTCTCCTTGTATGATGTTCTTGATGTCATCCCACAACTCTAATTGTCTTCAGTCCTTAGTGTCTAATGCATCAAATCTGTTCTTCAGATGCTCTCTAAATCCAGGTGGGATGTGTTCAAAGTTATATTTTGGCTTTTGTGGACTTGTTTGAATTTTCTTCAGCTTCAGCCTGAACTTGCATATGAGCATTCATTTTCTGTTTCACAGTCTGCCTCTGCCCATGTTTTGGCTGATGATATGGAGCTTTTTCACTGTCTCTCCCATATGGTGAAGCCTATGTGTCTTTTATGTTGTCTAGAACAGTATTTGCAATGAAGAAGTCATTGGTCTTGCAAAATTCTATTATGTGATCTCCAGCATCAATTCTATGGAACACCATATTTTCCAACTATGGATTCTTCTTTGTTTCCAACCTTAGCATTCTAATCACCAGTAATGATCAGTATAACTCAATTGTATGTTTGATCAATTTTAAACTGAAGAAGTTAGTAGAATTCTTCAGTTTCAGCATTGCCAACTTTAGTGGTTGGTGTGTAAATGCGAGTAATAGTGGTATTAACTGGTCTTCCTTGTAGGCATATGGATATTATATCACAGACAACACTGTACTTCAAGACAGATCTTGAAATGTTCTTTTTGATGATGAAAGTAATACCGTTCCTCTTTATCACTGCTGGCAGAGTAAACTATATGATTATCATATTAAAAATGGCCAATTCCAGTCCATTTCAGGTCACTAATGCATAGGATATCTATCATTATGAGTTCTATTTAATTTTTTACAACTATTTAATTTTTTACAACTTCCAATTTTTCTACATTCATACATTCCATGTTCCAATTACTATTGGATGTTTACTGCTGTTTCTCCTTATTTTGAGTTGTGCCCTATCAACAAATGCAGGCCCAAAAATCTTTATTCCATTTGCATCATTAGGATTACCTCTATTTTGAGGAGACAGCTCTTCTTTAGTCGTATTTTGTGTGCCTTCCAACCTGAGAGACTCATCTTCCAGCACTACATCTGACGATACTCTAGTTCTATTCGTAAGGTTTTCACTTTCTGCTACTATATCTGACAGTGGTCTGCTGCTATTCATAAGGTTTCAGTGGCTAAACAATCAGAAGTAGTCTGTCTTTCCTTTCTAGTCTGTCTTACTCTGGAAGCTCAGCTGAAACCTGTCCACCATGGGTGACCTGTTGATATTTAAAATAATGGTGGCACAGCTTATAGCATTACAGCAACACTCAAACTATCAGTGTATGACAAACTGACAGATAAATGTTGAATAAGGTTGTAAAAAGCAAAATTGTCACAATGACGCCAACGTGCACCTGAATTATGCCATGGTCTTTTCAATCATTTCATATGCTTGCAACAGAAAGTTAGACAACAATATAAAGACTGTAGAAGAACAAATGTAATTGAATTGCTGTATTGGTAAAGAATATTGACTATATTGTGAACTACCAGATGAATGAATTTATCAGTCTTAGAAGAAACATAGCCAGATGTTCCTTAGAAGTGAGGATGGCAAGACCTTCAGTAATTTACTTTGGATATGTTATCAGGAAAGGGAAATTGGTTAAAAAAAAAAAAAAAAGGATATCCTATTTGATAGAGGATCAGTGAAAATAAGGGTGAGCCACAGTGAGGTAAATTGACCCAATACACACAACAATGGACTCAAACATACCAAGGATCACTAAATGGCATTCTGTTGCATATAGGCTACCATGGTTGGAGTGGACTGAATGGCTACTTCAAATAACAACAGGGTTTTTATTATATCTTTGTTTGTTAAGTTATCTGGAAAATAAAGTTATGTAGCATATTTAGATCTAAAATTAAAAGAGGAAAAATCTGCCATTATTTTAAGTAGCATTCTATCACATGTTCCAAATTAGCTTGCAATGACTGATGGTTTGAGAATAAAAATATTTTCACTCCTACACCCTGTGCCTATTTCTAGACATTATCTCTAGCTTGATATTATGTCCAGATGGAAATTTTCTTAGGGTTTAAACTAAGTGCCTTTATAATTATGTCACTATCATTGTCAACATTTTATGATGTTTACAAATACAAATGCATTAATAACTTTAAACCACTGCCATTGGAACTCATTACATTTCAAATGTTTCACTGGACCAAAATATGACAATTTATTTTACTTCTGGGTTGGCAGTCTCCAACAACAAATTTACTGGTTGATTTGTGGTTCTGAAAAATAGTATTGACGAAGAATATTAAATGTGCCATGAACTGTCAGAAGAACAACTAAATCTCTTTTAGGAGAACTACAACCATGAATGCTCCTTAGAAGGGAGAAAGGTGAGACATTGTCTCATGTAGTTTGAATATGTCATCATGAGGGACCAGTCCCTGGAGAAGAGCATCATGCTTGGTCAAGAGGAGGGTCAGCTAAAAACAGAAAGCCACGCAAGTCAGAACTGATTTGACAGCGCTTAACAAAAAAAAAAAACACACAACGTCCTACAATACTGCTGAATTGATCCTAAAAATTATATCTGTATTAATGTACTTTGTTGTTGTTGTTGTTAGGTGCCATCAAGTCGGAACCGACTCATAGTGACCTTATGCACAACAGAACAAAACACTGACTGATCATGGGCCAACCTCACTATTGTTGCCACGCTTGAGTCCATCGATGTTGCCACTTGGTCAATCTGTATCATTGGGGGTCTTCCTGT
>NW_006408554.1:18177897-18180236 GCF_000296735.1 Chrysochloris asiatica | reverse complement strand
AATGTACTTATGTCTACTGTAAATTACATCATAAGAATTTTTTATAGGATGGACTAAAATAATACAAAAATTAGATTTTTTTCCTACTCTAGAATATAATTTTGAGTCTGTCCACTCTGTAGACCTCTTGTCTTTCCCCACTACCTTCCATGAACTCACATGTGTGTGTCCTACATTTTAGTCACAGTCATTATTGTTAGTGCCATCAAGTGGGTTTCAACTCATAGTGACACTGTATAGGGTTTCCAAGCAGTGGCTGGTGGGTTTGAAGTTCCAACCTTGTGGCTAGCAGTCCAGTGCTTATCATACAGCACCATTTCTCTCCCTGTCACTGTATCTGTGTACTCTTCACTCTGTATCTGTGTACCCTTCACTCTGTATCTGTGTACTCTTCACTCTGTATCTGTGTACCGATACTTCCCTTGGTCTGGAAAGCTTTTCACATTTCCTTACCTCATCCTCATCTCTAATTCACCCTCATTCTTTAGGGTGCATTTAAATGACTATCGTCAAGGATTTTTTTTGTCCTCACACACAGGGTCACTCCCTTTCTTTTTGTTCCTATAGCAACATGGACACACTATATTGTCTGTATTCTTACTAGTCTATAATATGGTAGCACTTGTGGGTTAGGCATTGAGCTGCTAACCGAAAGGTCTGGTTCAAATCCACCAGCCACTTCACAGGAAAAAGACAAGCTCGTCTGGTCCTGTAAAGATTTGGTCTCAGGAACCCTATTCATAGGTTTCTCTAAGCTGGAATAGACTCTATGGCAGCAGTGGGTTTGGTTTTGGTATCTCCTTAAAGATTAGGATTGTGGAGTTCCTGGGTGGTACAAATGGTTACTGTTCTTGCATGTTAACCAAAAGGTTGGAGGTTAGAGTCTACATGAAGACATCTCAGAATAAAGTCCTGGTATCCTACTTCTGAAAAATTAGCTTTATGACCTCTTTAGCTTTGTCAACTGAGTCTGGCTATTTCATCTTTGTATCACTTTTGGTTGGCAAAGCAGTCAGCACACTTTGTACTGTTAAATTCAGCTGAAAGTGACTTGGCCAAAAGCACATTTCAGGCCACCTGCATTCACTTTGAAATGAAATGCTTCATAGTGTCTCAGACTGCAGATCTTGGTGTGGTGGCCCCAGGATTCTTCCTGCCTTCAGGTGTCACAAGTAACAAATTCCTTTCAGGCCAGCATTTCCGATGACTGTGTGCTTCTGGAACCCAGCTTAAAATGGAAGTTACTTGGTGATTTCATTCTATCTGCTATTTCTAGTCCATAGGAAACTACTTGTCAAATACCATAGATTTTAGTTTACAATTGTGAGCTCTCAGGGAGGAAAGTTAAGAGACAAATCTCAATAAGGATACAGAATTATATTATTAAACATAATGCTTGTTGTTGTTGCTAAGTGCAACCCTGTATAGAGTTTCCAAGGAGCAACTGGTGAGTTTGAACCACCTACCTTGCTGTTCAAACTGACCCTGCAGTCCAGTGCTTGTTCTGCAGCACCACACCAGGACTCCATATTTATTTACTACAAAACTTACTTCTTAAACGTGTAATCATTCATGCACAAATATTTACAAAAAAATATTTCCACACAGACAATTCCTTGCAGGAAATTAGTTCCAAGACCCCTGTGGATATGAAAAACTATGGATGCTCAAGTCCCTTACATAAAAGTGACTGTAGTATTGCATATAGCCTTTGCATATTCTTCCATACAGTTTAAATCATCTCTAGATTATGTCTAATACCAAATACAATGTAAATAACATTTTATACTCTTTTAGTCTTTGAGGGATTGCTTTGACCAGTTTTTTTGTTTGCACATTGCTCTTTCTTTGTAAATACTTTCTATCCACAATTGGAGTGGATACTAAGGGCTGTCAGAGCTTCTGGGACAATGTTGCTGCTGCTAGTTGCTGTCCAGTTGGCTCCTACTCATGGGGACTCTATGTATAACAATGAAAGGGTGAGAAATAAATCCTTTACTGTTACTATTCAAGTAAACAAGGAAACTAGTTATCAAATACCGTGAATTTTGATTTACAAATGTGAGTTCTTAGGAGGAAACTTAGAGACAAATCTAGGAAGCTGAACAAGAGATGACAGTTCATGCTAGTTCATTATACAGATTTAAGTCTTACATAGGAATCAAGTATTGAGTGTGTTTGTGGTTTTTGCATGTGTGTCACACCCACATATGCTCATTTTTGTGTGTATGTTTTTTTTTTTTTTTAATGTTTTTTGTGAATTATGTGATTGTTTACATGGGAGAACTTTAGTTTTACATTCATTCCATCGTATATCATCTCACTGCCATGGTTCCAAT
>NW_006408554.1:18175347-18177049 GCF_000296735.1 Chrysochloris asiatica | reverse complement strand
TGGAAATTTTTTTCCTTTAGAGTTTTATATATGTCATTTCATTGTCTTCTTGCCTTGATGATTTCTACTGCAAAATCAGAATTTAATCTTATTAGTTCTCCTTTGTAATATTTCATTTTTTCCTGAGCTGCTCTCAGGATTCTTTACTTGTCTGATTTTATTATATGTCTTGGTGTTTTTCTTTTGGGGGTCTATCATGTTTAGAGTTTGTTCAGCTTCTTGAATGGATCACCCCTCACAGAATTATGAAACTGTGGCCCCCAAATCTGTTATTTTCAGCGGCATTGCTAAGCACTTCAAAAATGTTGTCCCTTAACTCACCCTCATGGCCCAATTTTCAGCCAAGCAGTATGTGGGCATATAGGGTGGACAACAAGACAACTAGTATGGTATGTGCACTATCATTCATTCAAAAATCAAAAGGGAAACAATCTCCTAAGGACAAAGTTGAGAAGAGATAGGAAGGTGGGTGGAATGGAAATAAGAACCACAGGGAGGAAGCAGGATGGCTGTTGTTGCAGGGAGGGGAATGTAATCATTGAGATGAAACAAATGTATGATTTGTTGGATGTAAAGCTAATCATCTTGTCTGTAAACCTTCACTCAATTCACAATATAAAGTTTTAAAAAAAGAAAAGAAATACATTTGTATTTCTTTGTATTTGTAGTATCTGTATTCACGTGTGGGCCACCACTTTAACCATGTGTCACTTTCCTTTTTAACTAATGCACTGTCACTTTCTTTTTGTGGTCAGAAATAGCTGTCATCACTGCCCTGACTCCTCAGGTCCTTTGCAGTCTAAGCCTGAGGGCCAGTGGGCCACAGGACTCACAAGGTAGAGTGGAAAGGAGGGCAGCTACTTATTTCAACACTCAACCAGCTGGGCTGAAGTCCACTGTGATTCCTTTCATGGGTTCTAAGACATGAGACATTTGTTTGTTAACCAATTACACTACTGAGTGAGCAAGGGAGTAAGAGTAAGATTTCTCTGCCAAAGGGCTCTGTGGTGCAATGAATTATTTAATGTCTCTTCTAACCGTAGTCTGTAACTCCCACCAAATAACATTTCTGCCACTGTGTCTTGGTAAGAGGTGGGAGAAGATACTGATCGGATGACACAATTCAGCTGTGGATCTTAGCAGTTAGTTGTAAAAACTTGAAACCCCAGCAGGGGTATAAAAGAAACCATTTCAGAAGCAGGATGGAGAGATCTCTATAACCATCAAAGAAAAAGAACCAGGAGTAGAACAATTGTTTGGACCCCGAGATTCCTGTGCATTGAGCCTCCTCAACCCAGGGACGGAAAGCTGTGACACCGGAGGAGCAGCAGGATTGCCAATCCCCAGAGCAAGTAAAGCTGCGTGATTTGGGGCAGGAAGCTTGCTTATGGAGCATGGTAGCTCCAGGCACTTAAGTGGGAGGGCTAAGTTTGTTGACCCATGGAGCTGGACTTGAGTGCCTTCAAGCAGAGGTTTATGGAGCAATGGTGTGTTCTGTGGGCATTTATCAGCAGCTGACTGGAACAACTGTGCCCTGAGCATTCATGACCCCAAATTGTAACCTGTTCGCTTCCCTAATAAACTTTGTAACTGTGAGCATAGTGTCTTGAGTTCTGTATGACCATTGCAATGAATTGTTGAACCCAGATGAGAAGCAGAGAGTGTCGTGGTAGGTATGGTTTATTGTCTTTATCTTTGCAGG
>NW_006408554.1:18171834-18173726 GCF_000296735.1 Chrysochloris asiatica | reverse complement strand
TGATCCTCGCTGTAAAGATTTGTTCCTCTTTTGAGCTATTGCATCCATAGATATAGGTCAAGTTCATCAAATTGTATCAGATTACTCTTTTTTTCCCCTCTTCTTTCTTCTTCTAGTCGAGTTCTGATAATCCAGCCATTGAAGCCTGGTCAAGTGAATATTATCTGCAAGTGTGGGTGTTCTTGTGCATCTCCCCTCACTTCCAATCAACTGGACGCTTCACTCTGCACTCTAGTCCTCTGTGGCTATGTCACTGACTCTGGGCCCAGGAGTGCCCAGTCTTGCCACACTGCTGGCCAACCAGGTCTCCACCCAGGTTCACAGGAGCCTATTGAACGTGTTCGGACTTAGCTCACAACTTCATTTCTGTTTTTCCCCCACTTCCCTTTATCAGTGACCAACGTGGTCACCAGTCAGACCACATGCCTGCTTGTGTATTCCCCTTGAGTCTTAGTCTTGAAAGGGGTGTGCCCTGAAGGGACCCAACCATCTGCCTTGATGGCTCCTGGACGATACATTTGTTTTTATAAGCTAATTTTCCTTTTAAAACTTTATTGTTCTTGGGAAATCTGTCTCCATTCACTGTCACTCCAGACCTAGCTTTTCCACTCATCTGTTTGTCTCTTCCCCATTCACCTGGGGCCAGGTCAGTAGGTCTGATATTCCTTTGAAACAACTTGAAAACTCCAGTGGAAGGGATTTTAATTTTGAAGAAAAAAAAACAAACAAACATATAGGTAGGTCAAGGTCTTGGTACAGATATCCAAGGGCCCCAAGAAACATACATGTTACCCACCAGAAAGCATCAATGAGCTGCCATCATCCCTGGCCTTTTATTGGTCTTGGCATTTGGTCATGATACATTACATCATGATACATTACACCATGATACATTACATCAAACCAAAAGTCTCAGCCACTTTTGGTTTACTCAGTTTTGACTTATTGGGTCAAATTGTTCACTGCAAGGAAGTTACATATTTCTCACAACTCAAGTCTTATATTTGCTCTAAAACTCCAAATCTCTTCTTTCATCCCCAACTGGATTATTTTGACAAACTCCAGCCATTTTATCATTTCAACCATATCTTTTTAAAAGTTAAATTCCTGCTAAATTATAAGTAAAAGTAACAATCAAACAAAGTGATACTGTGTTAACATTTCAATGTATTTCTCCATTTTACACATAAATTAAAATTGGAATTATACTGATGTATATTCTTTTTCATTTAACATTATAAATAATTTCACATATTTAAATATTCAAGTAACTTTTTACTATCTCATTTGCTACAAAGTCAAGCTATTTCTTTGTATTGTATACCTTTCCTTTTTAGAGAGGTATGACTTTAAAATTAGATTTATTTTCAGAAAACTATAGATTCACATACACTGTGAGAATAAAAGATGCTGTGTAGCTTTTACCCAGTTTCCCTAACATCTTGCAAAATTGTAGTACATCTAAATCAGGATATGGCCATGATAATCAATTATACAGTGCCATCACTACAAGGAGCCTGCTTGCACGCAAGTTTCTTTATAGTAATACCCACCCTTCTCTCCCACCCCCAGCAATTCCTTAATGCTTGATAACAACTTATCTATTCTCTATTTCTATCATAGCATTTCAAGAAAGTTATATAAATGGAAACATAGAGTATACAATCTTTTGGGAACAAAATTCTTCTATCAGCATAAGTCCTTGAGAGAGTCATCCAAGTTTTCACCTATGTCAGTCATTGTTTCTTTTTTACATGGGATATATACAGGGAGCCTTGGTGGCACAATGGTTAAACACTCAACAGCTACCTGAAAGGTCAGCAGAGTGAACCCACCAGCTGCTCCATAGGAGAAAGATGGGGCAATCTACCTTTTTTTGTAGTTTTTATTGT
>NW_006408554.1:18168715-18171534 GCF_000296735.1 Chrysochloris asiatica | reverse complement strand
TGTCCTCATCTCTGCCTCCATCTCTGGTGTTGCTGCTTCTCTGGACAGCATTCTACATTCCGCTCATTCTCTTGGGGCAATCTACTTTTGTAAAGACGTACAGCACTGGAAACCCTACGGAGCAGTTCTACTCTGTCCTACAGGGTCATTGAATCAGAACTCAACTTTAGATTGATATATAAAGACCACAGTTTAAACGTTTACTCATTAAAGAACATCTGAGTCTATTTCAGGTTTTGGCTGCTAGGTGGAGTAAAGCTGCTATAAACATTGTGTACACATTTTTATGTGAATGTAAAAGTGTGTTTGTTTCTTATTGCTGCTGTAAAAAACTACCACAAATGCAGTGGCTAAAAGCAGCACCAATTTTCTTAGTTATAAAGGTAAGAAATCAGAAATGGGTTTTACATGGCTAAATCAAAGTGTCCGCAGAGCTGCCTTCTTTCTGCAAGTTCTGTAGGACAATCTGTTGACCTTGCCTTTTAAAGGCTGCTGACATTCTTTGACTCCTGGCCACACCTCAACTTCTGCTTCCTGTGTCTCTCTCTCAGACCTTCCCTAAAAGAATCTTGTGTTTACAGTATTCCCATCACCTTAAAAAAAATCAACTGCCACCGAGTCCATTCAAACTCACAGAAACCCTACATAGAGTTTCTGAAACTATAAATATTTAAGGGAGCAGATTGCAGCTCAGAATAATCTCTTCATCTCCGATTCTTACGGCCATTTTACCAAATAACATGTTCACAGATTCTGGGGAATTCTTTGGGGATTATTTTTCAGTCCACCACAGTTTTCATTTCTCTGGAATAAATAGAAAAGGGTGTGACCACTGCTTTGTATAGCAGTTAATATAAGGGAGAAAGCAGAAGTAATAGATAATGGTATTTTCCCACAAACTTTTTGAAGTTCCCTTATGTTTTAGGAAAGTGCTAAATTTCCACAATGGAATACTATTTTATGTGTACATTCCCATCAACAATGTATGAATGATGCAGTTTGTCTACAACCTCACCAGCATTTGTTTTTGTCACTATATTCTATTTTAATCCATTTTGATAGATATGTTGTTGTTAAGTACCATCGAGTCGGTTTCAACTCATAGCAGCCCTGTATAGGGTTTCTGATTAGTAGAAATGAGAGGGCTTTAAAAGTTCATGGGAAAACTAAATTAAAAGACAATGGATTTTTTCCACAAACTTTTGAAGTCCACTCTTATATATGGTATTTTATTGTAATTTTCATTTTCATTTACCTGACAGCTAATGATGAACATCTTCTTATGTGTTTGTCACCTGTTTACCTTATTTGATGTCCAAGTGTTGTCTGCATTATTTTTAATACATACAAATAAGTTCTTCAGAAACATTTTTACTAAGGCTACTAACATAACTGTGGTGCTGTGGGTTAATGCACTAGACTGCAAAGTCAGGGTGAACCACAAGGTTCAAGCTCACCAGCCACTCCTTGGAAACCCTATACAGGGATGCTATGGGTTGGAACCGACTCAAAGGCACTTAACAACAACAACAACAACTAACTGGAGCCCTGGTGTGGTGCTGTGGGTTAATGCAGTGAAACTTGCAAAGCGGTTTGAACCACAAGGTTGGTAGTTCAAGCTCACCAGCTGCTCTTCTGAAATCCTACACAGGGTCCTTATGGTTCAAAACCAACTCCACAGCACTTAATAACAACAACATTAACAGAACTGAGAGCAGTGAGTCAGTGGTAAAATTCCTGCATTCCATGTGAAAGACCTAGGTTAGATTCCTCGCCTTAGCACCTCAAGCAAAGGCCAACATTCATCTGATAGTGGAGGTATGTGAACAGGTTTTAGTGGAGCTTCCAGTCTAAGATGGACTAGGAAGCTAGGCCTGGAGAGTTACTTTAGAAAAATCAGGAAAAAACCCTAAGGATCAAACTGGTGTGATCCTACTATGCTTGGTGTTTTATGAGTCAGGGTTGGACTCACTGCAGCTAACAAAAAACAACAACGAATAACATAATTGTAGAGTCTTTAGGGCAGTAGTTCTTAAATTAGAGCATGCACCAGAATCAGAGTTTGATTTAGTAAGCATGGAATGGGATCTTACATAGACTGCATTTAGCAAGCTCCCTACTGATACTGATGCTCTAATCTTGGGACTACATTTTGATAACAACTGCTTAGAATAGATGACGATGGTTATTGCTTTTTTTCTTGTCATTGTAAATTTCCCTACAGTAAATATAAGAATGCATAAAAAAGCTATCTGTAGTCAAAACTAAAGTGTACTATACACACACAATGGGATACTACTCAGCTTAAAGAAAAAATGAAGCACTGATAATGCTACAACATGGAGGGATCTCAAAGATATTACACTGAGTACAGTAAACTATCAGAAAGATGTTTACCTATGCTTTATTGACTACGCAAAGGCTTTTGATTACATGACAAGCTATGGACAACATTGCGAAGTATGAGTATTACAGAACACTTAATTGTACTTCTGAGAAATCTGTACCTGGGCCAAGAAGCAGTTGTTCGAACAGAGCATGGGAACAGTGAACGTTTTAAAATTGGGAAAGGTGTGCGACAAGGTTGTGTTCTTTCACCATACTTGTTCAACCTGTATGCTGAGCAAATAATACATGAAGCTGGGTTCTGTGAAGAAAAACGTGGCATCAGGATTGGAGGAAGACTCATTAACAACCTGCGATATGCAGATGATACAAGCTTGCTTGCTGAAAGTGAAGAGGACTTGAAACATTTACTGATAAAGATCAAAGAGCAAAGCCTTTGGTATGGATTACCTTTCAATGTGAAGAAAACAAAA
>NW_006408554.1:18166036-18167800 GCF_000296735.1 Chrysochloris asiatica | reverse complement strand
GCTTGACCTCACTTCACTCACTTTTTACAGGAGAATCAGAACAAAGTTAGTTCAAAGGCTGGAGTAAAAATATTTAGATTTCAGGCTTTTACTTTTAACAAAAGGGCTCAGGAGGGCCCTCCCCAGGTCTGTCTCAGTTTTATTATTATTATTATTATTTCCCCCCTTTTCCCTTCCTTCCCCGCCCCCCCCCTTCACCATTTCCCCTCAGAGGTGCATCCCCCAGGCGGCCAGAGCCAGTCCCCCCTCTGCCTCTCCCCAGCCCCCTCCACCCTTTGGCAAGAGGGAACCCCCACCACACCCCTGCAAAAGCAGCAGCGGTGGCTGCTGGAGAAGGATGGGCCATAGTGGCACTCAAGGTTTGGGGGTCATCATGGATTTTGCTGACCAACCTGACTTGCATCCTGCTCCAGCCCCTGCACCTGTGTCGCCCCTCTTCTCCTTCCTCAGGCAGCGCCTTCTTCTTCCAGGGGGCCCCGCCACCACGTGCAGAGAAAAATGAGGTGGTAACTGGCCTGCAGCTGACACTGCATCTCCACAGTGAGCTATAGCTCTGCCGGGGAGGAAAAAGAAGAGAAGGTAGCTACATCAAACTGGGTGACGCACATCCAAAGGATAGCATTAAGTTTCCAGGACCTTTGGAAAACCAGAAATTGTCTTTCCTGTTAGAAATGGGATCTCTAAGGAAGCCGATATGTGGAAGGTGAATGTACCCCAAACGCCCACAAATCAGAATGTTTCTCCATCTGAGAGAAATGAAGTGATTTCAGTGGCTGGCCAAGCTCAAGTACCAATTCAACCTTTATCCAGGAACATTTGCTCTGGCTAGCAGTCTTTTGGACAGGTTTTTAGCTACTATAAAGACCCACCCAAAATACCTGAGTTGTATTGCAATCAGCTGCTTTTTCTTAGCTGCCAAGACTGTTGAGGAGGATGAGAGAATTCCAGTTCTGAAGGTGTTAGAAAGAGACAGTTTCTGTGTCTGTTCTTCATCTGGAATTCTGAGAATGGAGAGAATTCTTCTCTATAAATTGAATTGGGATCTTCACATATCCACACCATTGGATTTTCTCCACATTTTCCATGCCGTTGCAGTGTCAAATAGGCCTTAGTTATTCTTCAGTTTGCCCTAACTGAGCCCGTCTCAACATTTGGCAGTCCTTATCAAGAAACTCCCACATATGCAAATTCAAACAGAAGCTGAAGAAAATGTAAACAAGTTCACGAGAGCCAAAATATGACCGTGAATATATCCCACCTGAATTTAGAGTTTAGAGATCATTGGAAGAACAGATTTGATACTCAAGACTAAAGACCAGAAGAGTTGTGGGATGACATCAAGAACATCATACAGGAAGAAAGCAAAAAGTCATTAAGACAAGAAAGAGGGAAAAGATCAAAATGGATGTCAGAAGAAGACACTGAAATTGCTCTCCAGTGTAGAGATGCTAAAGGTAATAGAAGAAATGAGGCCCAAGAACTGAACAGAAAATTTCAAAGGTCAGCTCGAGAAGACAAAATCAAATATTACAACAAAATGCGCAAAGATCTAGAGTCAGGACCAAAAAGGAAGAACACTCTCAGCATTTCTCAAGCTGGGAGAACCGAAGAAAAAAATTCAATCCTCCACTTTTGTTACTGAAGGATTCTCTGGGCAAATTATTGAGTGATGCAGAAAGCATCAAGAGAAGATGGAAGGAATACACAGAGTCACTGTACCAAAAGGAAATGGTTGATGTTCAACCATTTCAAGAGGTAGCATAT
>NW_006408554.1:18163509-18165936 GCF_000296735.1 Chrysochloris asiatica | reverse complement strand
CATTACCATGTTAGTTTTTTTAGTGTTTATGCACTTCAAAACTATCAGCTATTCCGTGGGAGAAAGATGAGGCTTTCTGCTCCTGTAAAGATTTAGTAGTGAGGTTGGCCCAGGATCGGACATTGTTTCGTTCTGCTGTGCATGGAGTTGCTACGAGTCGATTCCGACTCAATGCACCTGACAACAACAACAAAAGATTTACAGCCTCAGAAACCCTGTACAGGGTCGCTATGAGTCCATTCCAACTCCACGGCATATAACCACCACCACCATGTCATTTGAACATCTAGAGTCTAGAACCAAATTACTACTTTTAAATTTTTTTAAATGTTTTATTGTGAATTATGTGATAGTTTACATGGGAGAACATTAATTTTACATTCATCCCATTATATATCATTTCATTGCCCTCCATGCATCATCACCCAATCAAAGGATACACACTACAACCCTGCTCCCCGGTCGTCAGCACTCAGCCCCTCACCCTCTGTGTCTAAATTCCCAGCTGCTCCATCTCTCCATGTCGTCTCTGCCTTCATCTCAGGCATCACTGCTTCTCTGGGTAGGGTCCCACTCTCTGCTCTTCTCCCTTGATCGTTCCAGGGACCTCCACTCCTAGACCGAAAAGTTAATCACTCCCCTCCATGCTACAAAACGTCTACCTTAACATTTCCAACCCTCACAACCAGTCCTGATAACAATTATTCACTATTGTATCACAAGAGACCCATCCGCATTTCATCAGCCCCGCCTAGACAGATTGGATACCACTCAGTGGAGATTCTACCTTCCTCCGTGCCCTCTGAATCTAGGTTCCCTCTTGAAAGCTTGTAAGCCAGTCACTTCTTGCCTTTGCAGCCCCCTCCATTTTGGGTAGCCAATGTCCAAGTTGCCCATCCCTGTCTACTCTGTGTATGGAAGGGGTGGGAATGATCCTTGATGTGAAGATTTGTTCCCTCTTTTGAGCTACTGCATCCATAGGTGTAGGTTAAGTTCATCAAATTGTATCAGATTACTCTTTTTTCCCCTCTTCTTTCTTCTCCTAGTTGAGCTCTGATCATCCAGTCATTGAAGCCAGGTCAAGTGGGTATTATCTGCAAGTGTGGGTGTTCTTGTGCATATGCCCTCTCTTCTTATCAGCTGGATGCTTCACTCTCCACTCTAGTCCTTTGTGGCTATGTCACTGACTCTGGGTCCAAGAGTCCCCAGGTCTTGCCACACTGCTGGCCAACCAGGTCTCCACGCGGGTTCACAGGAGTCTACTGAACATTGTAGGGCTTAGCTTGCAGGTTCATTGCTGTTTTCCCCTCACATTCCCTTATCGGTGATGAACGTGGTCACCAGAGTGTGTATTCCCATTGAGTCTTAATCGTGGAAGGGGGTTTACACTGAGGGGACCCTACCATTTGCCTTGGTGTCTCCTGGGCAAGCAACTTGCTTGTTCTTGCAGTAACAGTCTGCCTACATTGTTTCGTATTTTTCCTGTAGGTCTTTCTTTCAAAAAGTATCTTCTGTTCTTCTAGTTGCTCCAGGCTGGCCTGCTCATCCTTTCAAGTGGAAACTTCCCATCTCTGAAGATTCTGGATGTGGTTCAGGATTCCATCTATAGTCTTATGTACTGCAGGAAGCCTCCTTCACTGGGCAGGTTGTAGCCCCATTTTAGGTTTTCCAATCAGGCATAGACAGAAGACGGACTTATAAGCTTTCTATGGAGATATTTCCAGCTATTCCTTTCTTTCCCCCTCCAGTGTCTGTTTTATAATATAATGCAAGGAAAACCAAGATTGAAGACAGCCAAGCATCTTAACATTATTCCCCCCTTTTCCCCATTCCAACCATCTCAATCCCTATATCCCAGAGCCCTGTCGTTCCAAGGTTGTGCATATATCATTATTTACCTCTGTACCACTTAGCCCATGTAGACCTGCCTAATTGTTTTCCCATCTGCTTTGTTCTTCCATTACCCTCTCCCTTCTTGTATATTGCCCGCCTGCCCAGCACCCAAACTATCCTGTGTCTATTCCCTGCCCTGTGCTCCACCTTTCCCTCCCTCCCCTCACCCCACCTCCACATTCCAGCAATCAGCAAAGAAATCTACTCCACTTTAGTATGGGTTCTTTCCCTTAGTCTTTTACAGTAGTGGTCCTATGCAGTACTTCTCCTTTTGTGACTAATTTCACTCAACATAATGTCCTCAAGGTTCATCCATGTTACGCGGTGGCTTGCAGCTTCCTTGTTATTTTTCAAGGTAGCATAGTATTCCACTGTGTGTATGTACCACAGTTTGTTTATCCATTCTTCAGTTGATGGCACTTTGGTTGTGTCCATCTTTTTGCTATTGTAAATACTACTACTATGAACACTGGTGTGCATATATCTTTTCGTGTTATGGCTCGTATGTCTTGTGGGTACATACCAAGTAGAGGA
>NW_006408554.1:18095633-18162853 GCF_000296735.1 Chrysochloris asiatica | reverse complement strand
CACATTTAGGTCCTTAATCCATGCCGAGTTGGTTTTTGTATAAGGCGTGAGGTACTTTTATTTTTGTCTTAAAGTGAAATGACATGTAATTAGGACATATTTAGATTTGTTGAAAGCATTCTTGACATTTGTATAATTTGTGATGAAATTAATATATCCAGGTCCTCACCAAAGAAACATGTATGTAAACTAAAGTTAGATATTGTAGCTGTTTAGAAGTTTCATCCATTTATAACCAATAGGAAAGACTGTCTGAAGGTTGGACAGTTGTTTGATTTGTGTCTGTAACATGTTATAACTGCATTCAGTATCCAAGTTTATGTTATTAGAGTTTTCTAGATAAAAATTATCCCCCTGCCACCCAGTCTACCTATATTTCTCTTAATGACTTATGGATCCTGAGCTCTCTGAGCAGTCTAAAGGTATTGCGGTCATAACCTTGTACTGATGACAAAAGCCTCTGGTAGCAATAAACAGTTGTTCTTTTAAAAAAAAGGGGGGGGGGCGACTGGAGGAATAGCTTAACCAAGGCTCAAACTCAGCAGAGGTACCTTGTAACTAACTAGATTTAGGTCAGAGGAGGGCAGTCTCAGTCAGCTTCTGGTGTTTGTCTTTGCATTCTCTCAAGGAGAGGACAGAAATTTAGGGTTTATGTAAATTTGTCCCCTTGGCTCCATGTGATAAGTGCAGTGTGATATCAAAAATTATTATGTTATGTCTTGTCTCCAGGATTAGAAATTAACTGAATGACATATCACTTCATCAAGGCTTGAAACTAGGGAGATTGTTTAGATTTCTGTCTCAAGGCTAATTTACAAAGATTAGCTAAATTATGCCTCTTTTATCACAGTGTATCAGTTCAAAGTCAAGTTAAAGCTTGTTTGCCTGTAATCTTCATGTACTTCTGTCTAAATTCAGAAATTTTCTTAACATTTTCATGACTTACAGATGTCTAATGACAGAGTGTCTCACCATATTTATACTTCTAAGTTCATATCAACATCAACACTCATGGAAGCAGCAGTCAAGAAATCAAGCGATGTATTGCATTAGGCAAATCTGCTGCACAAGACCTTTTAGTGTTGAAGAACAAAGATGACAGTTTGAGAACTAAGGTGCACTTGACCCAAGACATGGTATTTATTTCAATAACCTTGTTAGCATGTGAAAGCTGGACAGTGAATAAGGAAGACCATAGAAGAATTGAAGCTTTTGAGTTATGGTGTTGGAGGAGATTACTGAAAGTGGCATGGGCTGCCAAAAGAACAAACAGATCTGTGTTGGAAGAAGTGCAGCTAGAGTACTCCTTGGAGGTCAGGATGGCCAAACTTCATCTCTCACACTTGATACATACTGTCAGGAGAAACCAGTTGCTGGAGAAGGATATCATGTTTGGTAGGGTGGAGGGTCAGAGAAAAAGAGGACCCACAGTGAGATGGACTGGAAAAGTGGCAGCATCAGTGGGCTCAAGCGTGGCAACGATAATGAGGTTGGCACAGGATCAGGCAGTGTTTCGTTCTGCTGTGCTAAGGTCACTATGAGTTGATACCATCTCAAAGGCACCTAACAACACGTTCATATTATGAGTGCTTATACATACATGTTTTGAAAACATTAAGTGACTTATACCATAAGGGATATATTATAGAATAGACATGAACCAAAATTATTCCAAATTCATCTGTAAACTAAACAACTGTTTAGCTAAATTAGTAAAGAGTGGTCAGCACTGTGTTCTTTTAACTAGCTATATGAGACCAATAACACTGAAGTATAGATACAAAGCTTTGTTGTTGTTAAGTGCAGCTGAGTCAATTCCAAAATAGCGACCCTGTGTAGGGTTTCCAAGGAGCAGCTGGTGAACTTGAACCACCGATGTTGCAGTTCAAATGATTTTGCAGTCTGATGTATTTTCCCACAGAGCCACACGACTCCTTGTTGTTGTTAAGTGCCGTTGAGACCAGGATTCCTTAGAAGGCAGTAATTTTAAGCCAAGGATAGTGAAACTATATGGGCAGAGACAGTGAAAATGGTGGCACAATATGTAGAATGTAACCAATGTTATTGATTTTCACATGGTTGTATGTTTTAGTGTGTATACTTCTATCAAAGTAAAGTAACAAAGTTAGTGTTCAAAAATGAAGTGCTAAATAAAAAAAAGAAAAAGAAAAAGGTTGAGGCATATCTAAATGATATAAATTGAGCTTCCAATGGCCAGAACTGTTTTAGCAACAGGATAAAATTATGCAAGTACTGGGTTATAAACTAAAGAAAGAGATACTCATAAAATCATACTGACATAAATAAATAAGGAGAAAAGGCCTTCCTTATATATGACATGCAAATACAAGTAGGCATTCCTGTTCCAGGAAGTGGAACTTTAATTCCTTTCCTTAACTTTAGATTCACCTGGCAGTTTTCTGTATTGTGGACTGGGTAGCTTGTGTGTTGCTGTTATGGTGGGAGCTATGCCACTGGCATTTCAAATACCAGCAGGGTCACTCATGATGGTCTGGTTTCAGCCATTTCCAAACTAAAACAGACTATGAAGGAGGAATAGGTGGAACACTTGCAAAAAATTAGCCACTGAAAACCTTATTAATAGCAGAGGAACACTGTCTAATAAAGTGTCAGAAGAAGATACCTTCAGACACTCAAAATATGACTTGAGAACAACGGTCTCCTCAAATTCAAAATCCTCAAAATGTAGCACTACTCAAAATATGGAACATGAAATGTATGAAGTCTGAATCCAGGAAAACTGGAGGTGGTCAAAAACGTACTAGGATGCAGAAAGTTCAACATAAGCATTAGTGAGTTGAAATGGTCTGGTATTGGCCACTTTAGATTGCCCACAAGGAAGACTAGTAAACACAACTGTTATTCAAATTTATGCACCAATCACTAACACCAGTAATGAAGAAATTGAAGCTTCTATATTCTGAAACTGATCAAAGATGCACTGATAATTACTGGTGACTGGAATGTGAAAGCTTCTAACAAATAGTAAGAATCAGTAGCTGGAAAATATGGTCCTGTTGACAGAAACAGCACTGGAGATCATATGAAGTTGTTGCAAGACCAACAACTTCACTGCAAATAGCTTTTTCAGCAATATAAACGGCTGCTATCAATATGGACCTTGACAAATGGAACACACATGAAACAAATTGACATTTATAGAACGTGACAATGGAGACATCCAATATCATCAGCCAAAAGGTCAGTAAACTGTGGAAGACTTTCAATTGCTCATATGAAAATTTAGGATGAAGATGAAAACTATTAAAACAAGTCTACGAGAGCTAAAATATGACCTTCAGTATATTCTATCTGACTTTAGAGACCATCTCAAGAACAGACTTGACATATTAAACACTATGGACAAAAGGCCAGATGAGATGACTTCAAGAACATCATACATGAAGAAAGCAAAAGGTCATTAAAAAGATACAATTTCAAAGGTTAGCTAGAGAGGCAAAGTATTATAAAGAAATGTACAAAACCCGAAATTAGAAAACCTAAAGGAAAGAACATGCTCAGCATTTTGCAAAATGAATGAACTGAGGAAAAAATTCACCTGGAGTTATAATATAGAATGACACAGGAAGTATGAAAAGATGGAAAGAATATACAGACATTGCAGCAAAAAGAACTGGTCAACATTCAACCATTTCAGTAAGTAGCATACGATCAGTTACCAACAGTATTAGAGGAAGTCCAAACTGCACTGAAAGCATTCGTGAAAAACAAAGTTCCAGAAATTAAAAGAATGCTAATTGAATGTTTCAACAAACTGACACAGCACTGCAGGTACTCAATTGTCTATGCCAAGAAATCTGGAAGATAGCTACCAGTCCAACCAATTGGAAGACATCTTTCTTCATACCCACTCCAATGAAAGATGATCCAACAGACTAAGAAATTATTAAACAATACTATTAATATCACAACCAAGTGAAAGTTTTGTTTAAAACAATCCAAAAATAGTTGCAGCATGACAATCGGAAACGAACAGAAATTCAAGGTAGATTCAGATGAGGACATGGAATGAGAGATATCACTGTTGATTTCAGATTTTGGCTGTAAACAATTATGAAAATGTTTTACCTATGTTTCACTGACTATGATATGGTATATGAAATGGATTATGCTGGGAAGAATGGGAGTTTCTGAATATTTAATTATGCTCATGTGAAACCTGTACATAGGCCAGAAGGCAATTGTTTGAAAAAAAACAAGGCGATACTGAACGATTTAAAATCAGGAAAGGTATGTGTCAGGGTTGTATCCTTTTACCATACTTATTCAATCTGTATGCTGAACAAATCCATGAAGTTGGGCAATATGAAGGACTGGAGGAAGGTTCATTAACAACTTGCGATATACAAATGACAACCTTGCTTGCTGAAAATGAAGAGGATTTGAAGCACTTACTGATGAAATAAAAAAAACTACAGTCTTTAGTATGGATTATACCTCAACATAAAGAAAATAAAAATCCTCATGACTGGACCATAAATAAACAGAAGATTCTAGTTGTCAAGAATTTCATTTTACTTGCATCCACAATCAACCAATGCTTATGGAAGCAACAGTGAAGAAATCAAAAGAAGTACTGGCATTGGGCAAATCTGCTGCAAAAGACCTCTTTAAAGCATTAAAGAGTAAAAATGTCACTTTGAGGACTAAGTTGTGCCTGATTTAGGCCACTGTATTTTCAATCGCCTCATATAGTATGCAAAAGCTGGAAAATGAATAATGAAGATAGAAGAATTGGATGCATTTGAATTATGCTATTGGTAAAGAATACTGAACATACATACCATGGACTGCCAGAACATATAAATCTGTCTTGGAAGTACAGCTGGAATGCTTCTTAGTGGTGAAGATGATGACAGAAACAACCTTAATCAAAGTTAACATTACTAGTACTAAGTCATACTGATATCAATTATCCCTGATATTAGAATGGGAGCCTTTACCTGTAGTATTCTCCACAAACCTATAACCCCAGTCTGACAAACCCAAATTGAGGGATTACTGTGGCCCCCAGGAAAAATATGTTGGAAGTCGTAACTCTAGGTATCTGTAAAGGTGACCTTGTTTGGAAATAGGGTCTTTGAAGATATTATAAATTAATTATAGGTCATACAGGAGTAGGATGAGTCCAAATTCAACATAAGCAATATCTTTGAGCTAGACATATAGTAAAGGGAAGAATGCCTGTGGCTACCATAACCTGGGAGTCCTGCTGTAGGATAAGGTCAGTGGTTGAGATTCACTAGCTGCTCCTTGAAAACCCTACACAGGGTTTGAGTCGGAAACAACTCGGTGGCACGTAACAACCATAGACTGAGGAGTCCCGGACCGATTCAAAGGCACTTAACAACTACCATAAAGAAGGAGACAAAAGATCTTCTACAGACTTCTGAGAGCATGGCCTTAATGACACACTGAATTCAGGCTTGTAGCCTCTAGAACTGAGACAGCGACTCTGTCATTTTGTTACCCACCTTATGGTAGTTCATAGCAATATTGTTGTTGCTGAGTGCCCTTAAGTCCATTCCAACTTAGAGTAACTCTGTACAGAATTTCCTAGGAGCGACTGGTGGGTTTAAACCACTGACCTTGTGATAAGCAGTCCAATAGTCCTAGGAAACTAATACAGGGACAGCCTACAAAAATTTGTTTAATACTCTTTACAAGCGTTAAGGTCATGAAAGACAAGGAATGACCAAGAAATTGTCATAGATCCAAGGAGACTAACATACAATGGCTAAATGGAAATGTAATCTTGGACTTGATCCTGAAACGTTAAGTGAAAAAACTGGAGAAATCCAAATAGCATCTAGTTTAGTTAAAACAGTACTGTGCCAGTGTCAATTTCTTAGTGTACCATGATTATTTAATATGTTAACTTTAGGAAAAGCTGCCCATGTATAAGAACTCCACTATCTTTAAAACACTTGAGTAAATCTAAAATTATTTCATATTACGAACTTTTTTTTCTTTCTGATACAGTCTTGGACCTAACCCCAGAATTTGATTCAGTAACTCTGGGGTGGTACCCTTTATTGTTGTTGTTAAGTGCTGTGGAGTCGGTTCCAACCTATAGCGACCAAGTATAGGATTTCCAAGGAGCAGCTGGTGAGCTTGAACCGCAGACCTTTAAGTTCAAACTGATTTTGCAGTCTAGCACATTAACCCACAGAGCCACATCAGGACTCTGGAGTGGGGGTCCTAGAGAACATTTTGTAATAGGTGCTCAGAAGATGCTAATGTTGTTTTGAAAACCTGTTTTACAGAAATTTTTGTACTGCTAGACATTTTCTGCTGTCCTTTTCTTACCTTTGTGAATTTCCCTGCAATAAACAAGATGCTTCTCTGAAATCTGCAAAGGGTAGCAATGAGCCAAAACCAACTCCACAGCACATAACAGTAACAATAAACACAGAATGAATGAAAAAGTTCTTGGCTTCCTATTTTAAAGCAGTTTTATTTATTTCTATTCAGTGTCATCAGTTTGACCTGAAGGTGATATTTTAAGAATATTATTGTTAAGTGCCTTCGAGTCTGTTCCGACTCATAGCAGCCCTGTATATAAGGTTTCCAAGGAGCAGCTGGTAGGTTTGAACTGCCGACATTGCGGTTCAAACTGACCTTGGGGTTGAGTGCTTATCCTATGGTGCTACACCAGGACTCTGACTCTCAAACTACCTGTGTTTAAATTCTGACTCTTACAGTGGCTGTTATTTTGGTAACTTTTTATAATAACACTTAACAAGGATGCTATAATTAAACAACTATTACAGTGCTTGGAATGAGTATAATGAACAGACGATAAATACAACTACTATTCTGGGAATCATCTAGCAAAAATACTAGCCATGGGCAGTCACAATCTGTTGAAAGCTTACTTTGTACAGGGAATTGTATATACATTACCTTCATGACAAGCTATGGACAACATTGCGAAGTATTAGTATTCCGGAACACTTAATTGTACTCATGAGGAATCTGTACCGGGACCAAGAAGCAGTTGTTCGAACAGAACACGGGAACACTGAATGTTTTAAAATTAAGAAAGGGATGTGACAAGGTTGTATTCTTTCACCATACTTATTCAACCTGTATGCTGAGCAAATAATCCGAGAAGCTGGGTTCTATGAAAAAAAACGTGGCATCAGGATTGGAGGAAGACTCATTAACAACCTGCGATATGCAGATGATACAACCTTGCTTGCTGAAAGTGAAGAGGACTTAAAACATTTACTGATGAAGATCAAAGAGCACAGCCTTCGTTCGGTATGGATTACCTTTCAATGTAAAGAAAACAAAAATCCTCACCACTGGACCAATAAACAACATTCTTATTAAGGGAGAAAAGATTGAAGTTGTCAAGGACTTCACTCTTCTTGGATCAACTATCAACACTCACAGAAGCAGCAGTCAAGAGATCAGATGACGTATTGCATTAGGCAAATCTGTTGCAGAAGACCTTTTTAAAGTGTTGAAGAGCAAAGATGTCAGCGTGAGGACTAAGGTGCGTCTGGCTCAAACCATGGTATTTTCAAAAACCTCATATGCATGTGAAAGCTGAACAGTAATAAGGAAGACCGTAGAAGAATTGATGCCTTTGAGTTATGGTATTGGAGAATACTAAAAGAACTAATAGATCCGTTTTAGAAGTAGTGCAGCCAGATGTTCCTTAGTGGCCAAGATGGCCAAACTTCGTCTCTCATACTTTGGACATATTGTCAGGAGGGAACAGTCGCTGGAGAAGGATAACATGTTTGGTAAGGTGGAAGGTCAGAGAAAAAGAGGAAGACCCCCAAGGAGATGGATTGGCCAGGTGGCAGCATCGATGGACTCAAGTGTTGCAACAGTAGTGAGGTTGGCTCAGAATTGGACATTGTTTTGTTCTGCTGTGCATAAGGTCGCTGAGTCAGTTCTGACTTGGTGGCACCTAACAACAACCTTCTTTTACTCGTGAGGAAACTAGGCTTAGTAAGGTTTATGTCTTTCCCAGATTCTAAGCCTGCTAGTACCATGGGCTACCAAAAGAACAGATTTGTGTTGGAAGACGTACAGCCAGAGTGCTCCTTGGAGTCTAGGATGGCCAGACTTGACTCTCATACTTCGGACACATTGTCAGGAGGGACGAGTCACTGGAGAAGGATACCATGTTTGGTAAGGTGGAGGGTCAGAGAAAAAGAGGAAGACCCCAATCAAGAAATCAAGATGGACTGGCAAAGTGGCAGCATCAATGGGCTCAAGTGCGGCCACAATTGTGAGGATAACCCAGGACGGGGCAGTGTTTCGTTCTGTTGTGCATAAGGTCGCTGTGAGTCAGTACCAACTCGATGGCATCTAACATGTCTGCTAGTATTCCAAAGCTGTTTTTCACTAAAGTAGTTTTGGTTCAAAGACAACACCTGCAAGATTTCATAAGCTTCCTCTTGTATATTATCTCTCAATCCCCATAGCATATAGCATATAGCAGCAAACTCTTTAAATGTAAACAAAGTCTGTGAGTAAGTAGAGGATGGGGAAACTGAACAGACTTAGAGCCCACAACTGAGAGATGTCCTGGGAAATGGTAATGACGCTCAACAATAAGGAAAATCAGGGCTGAACCCCAATATTTTAGCAAACTACAGGAAAGCATGGGAGCTGGGTGGATCTCTTGAGGATTTAGATAAAAACGGTGTCTCAAGAAAGTTTCAGCTTTATTATTCTGTGCTGTTGCACAGAATAATAGAAAATTAATTCTATAATTCAGCAATTTTATACTTTACAAATGATCATTTAATTATTTTCTGACTGGCGAAATGACGTCACACTTTCAAGTTATCTCAGCCTCAACTGCAAACGTTATTCCAACATACATTTCAGTATGCTGCGAACTGGTGGGGTTTTTTTTTGTTTGGCAATTTGCAAAAAGTAACCTTGACAATTTTTATTGACAGTCTAGCCTTCTTCCTTTGCTGTTGTTGGTGTCACGTGCTGTCGGGTCGATTAGTCCTCCTCTTTAAGTTTAGAAGAAAATGCCCCGTAACCACTATGCAATTCTTTGCCAACGCATCTTCACCAGTATACAAATCAACTGAACGTGAGTCGAGGGGAACAAAGTCAAAACACAAGTACATGAAATGGGTGAGAACGTTGACTTCAGAGATAATGGAATTTTCCCTCTGTAGTTCCCGTGTGTGGCCGGTACACCTATTTTATTTCACTTGTGAAACACAGAACCAAAGTTTTCACCCATCCACTTTCGCTGTTCTTGACAACGGCCCCGCAACCCTATTCCGACGGCGGCTGACTCACCACAGCCGCCCACACAGCCCTGGATGGCCTCGGAAGGCTCCGGAGATCCTCGCTCATTGTGGCCTCCACTCGGCCCTCTATCCATTCTGCCGCCGGCTCCCCCGCCTTCAGTCTGGCTCCACAATCTGCAATAGTTGACGCCCAGTCCTTCTTCTGCCTCGAGGGCGATGGAATCTGGCACCAGGTGGCTTTCCTGGAGATAGCTCAGCGCGCGCCCAGCGGCTTTGGGGCAGTACGAACTCTACAACGAAGCCTTCGCAGAAGCCACGCAAGTTAGCGCGCCGAGCCGCACAAGCGCGTACCGGCCTGGCGCATGCGCCCAAAGGCCGGTAACGCGGGTCCCGTTTCGGTGACGTGGCTGTGCGGAGGCGGAGCCAAGGTCGCTGGCGGGAGGCGTGGGGGAGAAGAGCGAGGTGAGTGCGGACGTCAGAGTGGAGAGCGGAAGGTCAGGGCGACTCGGAGCGGAAGTGAGACAGGGGAGTCTGTCCGCCATTGTGGACCGGAGAAGCGTAGAGCAAGAGGGAGAAAAGGAGCGTGCAGGCGGAGAAACGGGCCCCTTCCGCCTACTCCCGAGTGCGAATTCCTGTTTCTGGCTTCTCAGCGAGCGGCCGCAGCGGCGGCGGCTGGAACACTTTCTCGGCTGAGGGCGGCAGCCAACTGGTGTGAGTGCACGGGGAGAGGCCCAGGCGGCGGCGGCAGCAGCAGCAGCTCTCGGGTTGCGGTGAAGAATGTCAGCCACTAGCGTGGATCAGGTGAGGGAGCAGAGGCCCCGGGCTCGGCAAAGGCCCGAGCCCCGGAGCTCCACCCTCGTGTGGGGCTGCGGCTCCTCCCCGTCGCCGCTGCTGCCGGCCCCATAACGGTGCCCCAGGCGTTAGTTGCTGCGGTCCTGCCACCAGGGCCGCCGGGGCGTGCATCTGGCTTCGGAGCCTGCGGCCGAGGCGGCGGGCGGGCGCGGTGCCGCGGTGGAGTAGGGAAAGGATTGCTCCTCCGGGCCCTCGGACGCCTCCCGAGGGCGGGAGACGTGGGACTGAGCCTAGGCAGCTGTAGAAGACAGTTCCGAGTGGTGGGAGAAGGCTGAAAGGCGGCGAGTGGTTGGGAAATCGGTAGCAGAGGAGGATGGGATGGATTTTACTCCTACGCGGGTTGTAGAAAATAGCTTGTTTTTGGTAATGTCTTTGAGTAACACTCTTCCTCCCTTCTTTTTTCTTCTCTTTACCACACCTTTCGTCTTGCTACACAGAGACCTAAAGGGCAAGGAAATAAAGGTGAGCTTCGATGTTTTTCCTTAGTTTCCTAATGTTGGTTTGATGTGATTTTTTAAACTGGGTTTTTTTGTTTGTTTGTTTCTGTCGTTGTTTGTTTTTGCCCCCCTCCTTTTAAAAATTTTTTTTCCTGCAATGTAGGATTAAAGTAGAGAAGCAGCACCCATCATGGCAAAGGCAGCCAAATGTTATCCAAACTTCAGTAGTTCCCTGCATTGAAGCTACTTTTAAAGTGGTACGAGAAACAGTTTTTTTTGTTTTTTTTTTTAAGTTGTATTTCAATTAAGGAGGGATTATTATGCATATATTGGTATTTCTCTAGGTTTTTTTTTTTTTTTAAGCATACTGTATTGTGTAACTTCTGCCACTATTTTCTACCAGTATAGACTAGTATGTTGATAAAGTAGACATTTTGTTTTGACATCTCTGGATTCAATGGAGCATACAACCCACATAGCCCATGTCACATGCTGTTGATCACTGATTCTGTTGAAGTCCGTTGCAGTGAGACAACAGCATGTAAGAAATCAAAAGTTGAACAGGCATTTCTTTTTGCTGTATAATCCTGATTGCAAGGTGTGACTCAATATTTTAGAAAGAACTAAACAAATCATTTGTGAGGATTATATGGTTTACTCTTGAGTTAAATAAAGCTCCTTTGAAAGCAAAGCGTTGGGGGAAAAAAGTGTTATTTTCTATTTGATAGAGGAAACAGTGCAGTCAGCTGACTGAAACATGACCTTAATCATGTGACATTAGTAAGTGTAGAACAATAACTGCTTTCCTGGGACAATGCCAATTAAATAACATTACTGTGAATTATATAACATTTTGTAATAGGCTGTGAAATGACACTCCAGAATTATGTTCCCTGTTTTTATTTTAGTAGCGAAATTTTACTTAACAAAACAAACAACCTTTTAGATGTGAGTTTAGTAATTTACTGGTACTATAAATTTTTTTGTGTTTTTGCTATTGTATATTTGTTGGGTACTCTGTTCCATTTAGAAGCTAGGTTTTGTGAGTTAGGTTTTTGGTGTGTTGTACAATTTTTATTAGAATTTATCCATACCAGATATATGGCCCTGTATGTATCAGGTAACTTAAATATACTGCTTTGTTTTGACTGAAGTATTTTCTTGTAGTCTGTAAACATTTGGAATTTCGAGTTTTAGAATTTTAAGTGTTGTTTTCAAATTTTCTGTTGTAAACACAAGCTTCAAAATAGGAATTGTTGATTTGTTTTAAATGTTTTTTAAAAATTATTTGTAAATTAAAAAAAATTCTTTATTTTCTTTATTGCTAGTCTGTCATTAGGAAGTATATAGGCTTGGAGATGTGTGAAATTTGTGGTCATTATTGCCTAGCATAAATTATTTTATCCTAGATCTGTGGGGAGGTGGCACTTTGCAAGGCTATTTGAAATGCTAAGTGTTTTGTGTTACCTGCTTTAAGGTAAGTAAGCAAGTTCTATGAAGTATTTAATAATTGACAAAACAAAGTAGACCATCTACAGCATTGTAAGCTAGTACTATATTACTATAAGCATGATTTAGGACATGGTCATTTCACTTTTAAGTATGCCCTGGTGATACACATTACATATAAACTACATTACATATTGCCTATTTTTAGATAAATATCTTTTGATTATTTAAAGTATGTCAATCCATCAGTATCACCTCAGCTAGGTATATTTAGATGCACAAAATAATTTATTTAGGTAGTTCTTTATTCCAAGAAATTTTCTTTCTTTCCCCCCTTACTGTTCAGTTCATGATTTCATCCATGGATAGAACGATGGACTGGGATTCCCAGGAGACCTGAGTTGTAATACTGCCTGTGGCTACTGACTTGCCAAGTGAGCTTGAATACATTTTGACTTTTGGTCAGAATTTCCCCTCTATCTAAAATGAAAGTGGTAATTCTAACCATAAATCCCATTGTATGTTATGAGGATTGTTGTAAATGGTCACCATAGTGCACTGTTCCAGTAGCCATTATATTTTTTGGCATTCTATTCACCTCCTTTACCGCATAGATTTTTAAAGTGTAGTAAGATCCATTCCCTTAGTCACGACAGGAGGGAAAAACCACTGGCCTAAAAGTATTGCTGGTCATTTAAAATGCTTTAACATGACAGATGCTGTAAGTGCACAGATACACCTATACATAACTTGTATTTTTTTGCCCTTGAAGGGCAGATTACAAGGCAATGGCAGCACCTCCAGTAAATTAATACAAGTAGCTGTGTGCGTATTTGAGAAAAAGTACTCTGCCATAGCTGACTTGTTTTTGAACTATTAAAATTGTTTTACAGTTGTTCTATTTACTTTTATGATTAGAAAGCAAAGTTGTTTTCCTTGAACTACAGCCTCAGTGTAAGAATATGAGTTGTTGTCATTAAGTGCCATTGAATTGGTTTTGACTCATAGGGACATTGTGCAGGGTTTCTGTGGAACAGCTGGTGGGTTTGAACTGCCAATCTTGTGATTCTTACTTAGCCCAGTGCTGGTCCTACAGTGCCACCCCAGGAGTCTAAGAATATGAGTAGTACCCTTGTTTCAGAACTTATCAAGCTTCATATATGTCCCTGAAAGTTGGTGTCAGTTTATTTTTTGAAGCCATAGTCTTTTTCAGTTGATGTAGTATAATTTTAGAAATGTTATATATCTTTTTTTGGGTTTTCTGTATTATCTTCAATTGACAATAGTAGCCTAGTACCTGACTTGTTTAGTGTCTGAATTTCTGCTGAGGGTTTATCTGTATATCCTTTTATCTTAAATGTATGAAAGGAGCTATAATTTGAAAGGAATTCCATATGTATCTCTCTGAAAACAGAATGCTTTTGTAGTCTAATATAGCCTAGCTTTACTTGTGTATAAGTTTGAACTCTTAAGTTATCGATTGTCCCTTTATTAAATATCAGTTCCTCTTATTATCCTTGGCAAGGTTGATAACTGAAAGATAATAAAATTTAAGGATAATTTTTTTAATCTCTTGATGCATACTTTAATAATGAATCTATGTCAAGTTTACTCATTTATTTAGGGTGGAAGGTTTGCCTGCTGGAAAAAAGATGTGTTATTCCTGTCCCTGAGGGCACAATGGATGGAAGTGCCAGATTGCATTTTCCTATAGTCTCAGTCCTTGCTATCTACTTTTCTGTGCCCTTTAACTTAACTATAAATTGGCAAATACATGGGAAAGGATTTCTTTTTATCTCTCCTCCCCCTCCCCTTTGAATCTAGGGATATGTGCATCCTTTTTGCATAACAGCAAATTGAAAGAATTAGCTTGAATTTGGCTGTCTTTAATGTTTCAGAAGAGTAGTGGAAACTGCCTTGTATTTTGGCAATATCCTTTTGTATCATTTCCCCACTCTCCCGAACCCCATAAATTATTTCAAAGAACTTTACTGTCATTATTTTAGGCTTCATTTTATTATTAATCCTCAAAACATTCCTATAAGGAGATCGAGGGTATATGGTATTGTCGCTGTTTTTGTAGGTGGGAAAACATGATGCACAGATCTGTTGACTTTCCTAACTTGATGTAGTCAGGACCAGAACAAAGAACCACCTGGCTCCTAAGGCCCATGTTCTATCTTGATTTGACTCTGCTTCATAGAGCAGAGGAAACAGGCGAAGGATCATGTAAGTCATCTGTTCTTTTTTCCATGAAGATCTGTTACAGACTATGGAACTGGCTTGGATTTCTTTACTATTTAATGGCTTTCAGTCTCCAAGATAGTAAATCATCATTAAGTAATGTTCAAAAACTAAAATGTATGACAGTTAAGTTAATTAAAGGTATGCTTCTGAACAACAACAACATGCTTCTGAAATGCAAGGGCTAGCATTTTATTTAGATTTAATTTAATGTAAAATTGCTTATCAGTATGTACAAAATAGTTTTAACCAGCTATTTCTTTAGATTGACTTTTTTCTTGAACGGTATTTAGGACATTTTTTTAGATACTTATGCATCATTTAAAAATGAGTGCATGCTATTTGCTTAATGTAAGAGAATATTGAGTTCTCATTCTCAGCCCCTGAGAGAGAAGAGAAGGGATAGAATAGAAGGAAATCAAGAATGGCAGTATAAACATGTTCAACTAAAAGTTTTAAGTAGTGCTTTGGACTAGAAGTAGTAGTGTGGATTAGATTTCTGAGCATAAAATGAATACAAGAAGTATAATTTTGAAAAGATTGACTGTTTCAAATATCAGTTAGGTACTAGTGTAATAGTGACAAATTTTTTAAAAAGATATATTTCACTCTTGACTACCTTTGATAAAGGAGCAGTAAAGCCTGTTGGTAAAGGACAAGCAGTATGTCAGAATCCTTTGGCTGGAAATGATTAGGTTCCGCCTTATAACGACACCAGAAATATCTTAAGGTACCGTCTTTGTTTTGTTTCCCATGGTTAACATATTTAAATGCTGGGGAGCATATTAAGCTCATATTTCACCTGGATTTGGTCACTTTCAAATACTGTTAACCCCTTTAGGGGGTCAGGATCAAATTGACCGTCAGGCTACTCCTGTGTCCTCTCGAGGGGCAATGTGGTATCTTCAGAGATCCACTTTGAGATTTCACAGAGGAGTTTCATGTTTTGAACAATGATTGTTACTCAGTGGATGGTAGAGAACTATGTGATTTCATGCTTTGCTCCCATGATAGCCCACTCATAAAGTTAAAATTTAGGTGATCAAAACTCATTGGTTAAATTAGTTATTTTTATATTATAGAGGAACCAAACTCATCATTTCCAGCCTTACTTTATTGTAATAACTTAGTGATGCATTATTTTAAAGTAGTACATTTTCAGCTATTGACTTATTTTTGTGCCTCAACTTTTCATTTTTTTAAACAGTGGTATAGGATAATATTATTTACACAGAAAGTAGTAATACCACATTAGGTTATAGCCAAGGAAAGCTTCTGTTTTTATTGTCTTAAAGTCATTTCTATTGTTCCAGGTAAAACTGATGAACTGCCCTGTAAACTTTCACTCAATTCACAATAAAAACTTAAAAAAAATCATTTCTAGTATTATTTGGATCTTGTGATTTTTTATATAATAATACCTAATCTGACTAAGTGTTATCATTTAATTCTGAAATGAGATTAGTTTGGTAGTATTAATAATCTTCTTGAACAGAAGTAGTAAGAGTGTTGGAGAGGTTAAGGCAATTAAATGGAGATTACCCAACCTCTTGAGTGATAGACTTGGGATTCAAACCTAGTACCTTCTTACCTCTGGAGTCTATACTAAAAAAGCATTCTTGAGATACAGCATCCAGAGAATAACAGTTCTATAGAGCACTTATAGGAATGGTCTCTGAACAAATTTGGCATAATAAGCTATGCTCAGACTGGTTGTCTCATGTGTTGCAAGAGTTATCTTTGATATCTTAATTTTATTTGTGCTGTAATGTGGAAGTTTGTATTTTTTGGTGTGGATTTAAGGCCTTTTGTGTTTAGAGTTTTTTGTAATAGTATTTATTCTTTGTGACATTATTTTAAGTGAACTTTAGCAACTTTCTTAACTTGAGATATTTACTATATCTTCAGTCACCAAAATATAGACAGGTAATAGAGTTATTCTATTCTTCATTACCCTGATTGAACTAAGTAATACAGAAAGGTAGAAAATACTCAGCAGTTATACTTATTCAGCACTAATTGAAATATGTATCTTAGATTCAAACACAGCATTAGGGAGCACTTTCCAATTTTTTCATAAAACTTAGCTTACTGCAGTGTTGAAGTTGGGGTATTTTATGTTTTAGGTAATGGGAAGTGTTATATATAGCTTGTATGTATGGTAATCTTACAAATAATAAGAATTATCATTTTCTTTGTGGCACATATTTATATCCTAAATAAAGTTTATATATAGAAAGGTATTTAAGTGAAAAGAATTCAGGAGTTGGTTTGAAAAATGAAACTTTTATTTGTACTGAGTTTCATAAAGGTTAATTACAATACATGTAATACAAGCATGTTTTTTAGTTTCAGTACAAAACGGTTCGATTCATCAAAAAGATGCTGTAAATGATGATGATTTTGAGCCATACCTAAGTAGCCAGACAAATCAGGTAAGTTTTCCTACAGTCTTATATTTTAGATAGTTAAAACTTTGATTAGTACTGAACGATTTTCAAATAGATAGTTTAATTAATTGAGACTAACTACAGCATAACTGTGATATGCTTACTTACTAGTGAATAGGAGTTGCAGGTTTATGATTTATGATACTATAGCTGACTGAAACTTGATTCTAAAATATAAAGTAAACATTTAAAGGTGAAAATGATCTCTATGCTTTATTTTCCTGCAATGTTGACAGAATATAATCGTTCCACTATCACTGCCATATTTTCATTGCTAAAATAAATTGTTGTTAATTGCTATGGAGTCTATTCTGACTCATAGAGACCCTGCATCAGGTTTCCCAGGAGAGACTGATGGGTATGAACCGCCAAACTTGTGATTAGCAGACGAGTGTTTATCCTACAGCACCACACCAGAGCTCCAAAGCAAATTGAAAGGTGTGATTACCCAAACGTTTGGTGAGATGGGACAATTATTAGTTTGTGCCTGAAGTTTTTTGGTAAATGTGTTTTCTTTCTATAAAGCATTCCCATTTTAATTTCATGGAGAATTATTTAGAGTTATTAACTTTGTAATTTTTCAGGGAGTAGAATTAAAGATTTTATAAACAACTGATTCAATATTGTATATTTTATCAAATTGAATAACTAGCTGATAGCTTTTGATATTTATGTTCAAATTTTCACAATTATGTAATCTGGGTTGCGTACAGAAGTGGTTTAGATTTAATCATTGAGAAACAATTGCTGGTCTTTGTGTATATCGTGATATCTGTGTTGTCTTCATCCATTTCTGTTTGCTAATAAAAAATATGTCACTTCTGGAAATACATTATCTGTATTGCCTTGTTTCTTTAGAGAAAACTTTCTGGAATGAAACTTTTATAAAAAAATTTAAAACATTCCTTTGTAGAATATACAGTTGTTGCTGTTAAGTGCTGTCGAGTCAGTTCTGACCCACAGCGACCCTGTATAGGGTTTCCGAGGAGTGACTGGTGAGCATGAACCGCTGACCTTGCAGAGGACTATAAAAAGTTGTGGTTGTATAGAACCTGAATTATCGCTTGGCCGTTTTTCTTTAATTACTGCCTTCTATCTACTGAACTGCATTTCTAGGATATATTAGGAGGGAAGTGGTGTGGTGCTGCGGGTTAATGTGCTGGACGGCAAAGTCAGTCGGCGGTTCGAGCTCAACAGCTGCTCCTTGGAATTCCTATACAGGGTCACTATGAGTTGAAACAGCTTTAAGGCACTTAACAACAACAGCAATCATTGGGAAAGAATGAAAATTGATGACGCAATAAATGAAAGTTTGGTTGCTCTTAAAAGAATAAAGTCTACCTGTATTTATAAAATTGAATTTTATTATTATGTCAGTAGCAAATTTACTTTTCACTTATAGGTTGTCAGAAACTTATGAAAAAATGTGGGAAGATCATTTGTTATGAAACTTGAGCAAGTTTTTAAAGAACTATGCTTATTATATCCAGGACCTTAGAGTATCTTAATGCCCTTTATGGCAATGCTTTGCTACTTCTTTGTAAGGAATTCTGTAGATTAAATAGCTGGATTGCTGTTTTTAATTTATGTAATCTCGGTGTGGTGGTGTAAGATCAGCATTGGACTGCAAACCAAACCCACCAGCTGATCCTCTGAAATCCTATACAGAGTCACTATGAATTTGAACCAACTTGATGGTAGGCAATTAACAACAAAAGTATAATTTATATATTATAAAGTGAATTTCAAGGAGGCTATAGTATAAAGTTCCTCTAACTTGTTGCAACTGTTTTCAAGGGTGTTTAGTTTGGCATTTGCTACCTGAGAGGATCCTATATTACTTGTTTTAATTACTAACAGATTCTTTATACGTTTTCATTGTCACAGGGACTTGTTATGTGCCATTCATTCGGTTCTAACTCACAGTGACCCTGTATCGGGTGGCTGGTGAGTTTGAACTGCTGGCCGTGTAATTGAAACTAACCATATGGTCCTTCACTTATCTTATAGAACCACACTTAGACACCTATAGTGAGGGTACATACATATTTAATATATAAAGGTATCTTTAAAACCATTTTCTAAGAAAAGGCCATAGACATTTGCCTTAGTGAACTCAAATAATTTGAAGTGTGATTCCAGTAAGCAGTATCCTACCTCTCGCCTTACTAGGCTAAAGTAAACTAGATGTTTGTAGGTCTTTCTATAGTGCTAAACATAATTATCCATAATGAGGGTTGTTAAGTGCAATCGAGTCGGTTCAGACTCATAGAGACTCAGTATATGGTTTCTGATGAGTAGCCAGAACATGAACCACTGGCCTTGTAGCTGAAACCAACATTGTTGTCCTGTGCTTATCCTACAGCACCATGCCTGGACTCCTAATAATGAGGGTACATTTGTTCTTGTTGTTGTGTGCTGTGGAGTTGGTTCCAACTCATAACGACCCTGTATAGGGTTTCCGAGGCTGTAAATCTTGATGGGAGCAGAAAGCCTCATCTTTCTCCCGCGGAACAGTTGGTAGTTTTGAACTGTTGACCTTGTGGTTCCCAGCCCGATTCGTAACCACTGCGCTACCAAAGCTCCTTAATGAGGATACATACATATTTAAGTTATGAAGGATACTAAATGTTTCTTAAAAGCAATCAAGAATTATTGGAAATTTTTAAGGTAAATTATACAAGTATTTAAGTAACTTGTATTTACCCTAGTTAAGTAGAAATTAAAAACTGTTCTGACTTTTCAAATAGTGCTATCACAGAACATTAATAAGAATTGGATTTCATTGTTAAAATGTCTCAATGTGCCAGTTTAAAGTTATATAACTATTTAAATTAAGTTCGTTGTACTTACCTAGCTTAAGTAATTAAATATTTTTCAACTAAATATTGTAGTGCATCTTTAAAATTAAATCCCTTTGCCTAATTTAACTAAAGTTCGTCTTTTGAAGGTAAAGATGTTTTTGACCAGTGATTGAAATTGTTTCATACACTTTAGATCAGTTGACTTTTGACATTTGATTGATTCAGATGAAACCCAAGGATAAAATGTCAGCTTTTCAGGTCTTAAAATTAGGTTTCCTCAACAGTGCTTCAGAATACATTGATTGAAAATTATGATTTTAATTGATATGGCTTAAAATGTCAGAGAATTTATGCATTTACATTTGAAGAATCAATTGGGAAACTAAAGTTTGTACTTGTCTTCTTGAATATTTGGGAAAATAAACTTCTACTCATGTTTATCAAAAAAGGTATGGAGAATTAAGAAAATAAAATAACATTTTAAATTTTGTTTCTATGACTGCCCTTACTTAGTTCAGATTTTTGTTATCTGTGTGCTAATATTTTCTAACTGGTTTTTCTGTATTGTCACTCAGCAATCTCCATATACCTCAAGTCTAAAGATGTCTGTGACATGTTAAAGAATTACCACAAGTTTGGAGTGAGGATGCATTTACTACATGCAGATCCTTAAAACAGCTTCCCTTCCTTCTCTATCTTTTGTCAACGTTCTCCATCAAAGTTATCCAAGAAAATAAAGTTACAGATTTTTTTGAAAATATAATTTTTTTCATGATCAGAGTCTTCCCAGTTTCTGTGTATGTTTTACATGCACACGTAGTTCTTTTTTTATTTCTGGGTTATTTGTTTCCTCCTGTTTCACGAGAGTGGTTGTTTTGTTTGTGCATTCAAATACAGCACCTGTGGTATTGTAGGATTAATATGCCTTTCCCACTAGGCTGCAAAGTGCTCCCTGTCAGAGACTTGGTCTTTTAGTCCTGAGTGCCTGGCACCTAACCACCCACTGTCCAACTCATAGCAATCCTTTATGGGGTTTCCGAGGCTATAAATCTTGTGGGAGAAGAAAAACTTCCCTCTCTCTTGCAGAGCAGCAGGTGAACTCAAACTGCATAACATAGGTTTTCTGAAAAAATCCTTATTATATGTCTATTCCTGTTGCTGCTGCTGTGTGCTATCAAGTTGATTCTGACTCATAGAGATCTTATATTTGGTTTCTGAGACTGTAAATCCTTGACAACCTTATCTTTCTGCTGCAGAGCCAACTGGTGGATTCAAATTACTACAGATGATGCTTTTAAAAAAAATAATAGATGGTACTTTTTATAATATTAAAAAATTTTTAATAGCAGTTTTTCTTAAGACATCCTTATGTACTCAGATGATACTTCTAAAAACTGTACAATCATTTATAAAATAGTAGAAGGAAATTTGACATGCAAATGTTAATTTACATTTTGAGAATTAGGAAGTCAGTGCAGGATTTTGAAAAACCTTGAATTCTTAAAAGGAGTCCTGGTGACCCAGTGGCTAGAGAACTCAGTTGATAAAATTTCAGTAGCTTGAATCCACCAGCTGCTCTGTGGCAGCAAGATGTGTCAGTAGTCTGCTTCCATAAAGATACGCAGTCCTGTATACCCCATTGGGCAGTTCTACTCTGTCCTGTAGCATTGCTATGAATCAGAATCGACTTAAAGACAATGGGTTTGGTTTGGGGGTTCTTTTAGAAATTATGTGTTAAATATATACAACGGTTAATTGGTATTTGGGATATGTATTTGAATGGAAATAAGCTGTGAACTTTAATAGCAATTTCTATTAGGTAATCATTTCTCCCTGTAATTCAAAAATCAAAAAGGCAGACATATATAATATAGCTCATATTTAAGATCACACACAACTTATATATAAGATTTCTAGAAGTTTACATTTTATTAAAAGTAAAATGCCAGATCTCAGAATTATTCTACCTGATTCTCTTGGGGATTTGCGTGATTGGATTTTGAAGACAGCAGTTAAGTGAGGTACTCTGAGCTCTACAATCCAAAAAGGTAAAACTCTTCCCTTAAGTCAGTAAATATTCTCTATCCCAGAGTTGTAATTTAATCAGGGTTGAGCATGGACCCAGTTTAAACCAATGACATCCTATGCAGATGTGAAGGAAGACAGAAAAGGAAGGGGGAAAAACTGGTCATAATCTTGGAGGTAGAAATTCAGAATCTTCCTGAAGCTTTCCCTACCTTTGTATTTAAAAAAAAATCTATGGGCACCATTAATTTACTTTTGGTTTAAGCCAGTTTGAGTTCTGTTGGCTGCTACTTGGACCTAAAGATTTTTGGTAGATACTCTCTATGTTAGGAGCTCTGGTAGCGTAGTGGTTATGAATCAGACTGCGAACCGCAAGGTCAGCAGTTCGAAACTGGCAGCCGTTCCACGGGAGAAAGATGAGGCTTTGTGCTCCCGTAAAGATATACAGCCTTGGAAACCCTGTACAGGGTCGCTATGAGTCGGAACCGACTCCACGGTACATAACAACAACAATATGGAAGTAATACTCATTTTGCTTTATACAGAAGTAGTGGTTTGGTGGTGGTAGTTTGCCTGCTAACTGGTACCAACCCATAACAATCCTGTATAGGGTTTCTTAGCCTGTAAATCTGGGAGCAGAAAGCCTTGTCTTTCTCTCAAGGCTCAGGTAGTGGATTTGAACTGTTTGCCTTGTGGTTAGCAGCCCAACATGTAACCCACTACACCACTAGGACTCTTTATGCAGAAGTATTAGCTGTTATTGCTCTATTTTGCCTCTTAGAAATTGTATTGGTACATAATAAGGCAAAAATATTAAGTTATAACTGACAGACAGTTACAATTTAGTTGTATAACAATGTCCTCATGTCTGTACAGTTGTAAGAACTTTTTCTTATTGTTCAGCTTTTTCTTGAGATATTAGAAAACCAATTTATCTACATCAGTAAGTTTGTTGTTGTCATGTCTGCAGACACAGCTACCCTGTATAAGGTTTCCAAGCTTGATGAGTTTGAATTGCCGACCTTGCAGTTGAAAGCTTAGCTTAATAAATAAATGACGTTTTAAGAAAACCTTTCTTCTTTTTTATAGTTTAGTATTCAAATTAAAACCAAAAACTTAAGGTAAAAAACTATGTTGTGTGCTGTGGTGTCGGTTCCGACTCATAGTAACCCTGTATATACCGGATTTCTGAGGCTGTAAATCTTTCCGGGAGCAGAAAGTGTCATCTTCACCTACAGAACTGTGGGTAGCTTTGAACTGCTGGTATTGCAATTAGCAGCCTGACTTGTAACCACTATGCTACCAGAGCTCCTTCAATAGCACTTAACTCTCTTCTTGCTCTAAACTACTAGAGCGAAAACCTAAGCCTTTCTAAAAACAAAACAAAAAACAAACCCATTGTCATCAAGTAGATTCTGACTCATAGCAACTCTTTGTAAAAAATTAGTGTCTTGGTGTGGCTCTATAGGATAAGCACGGAACTGTTAACCTCAAGGTTGGCAGTTCAAATCCACCAGCCCACTCCCCAGAGACCTTATACAGGGTCACCATGCATTTGAGCCAACTCTACAGCACTCACCAACAGAAAGAATTGAAAAATAAATGTGATTAGCATTTTTTATAAACAAAGGGCCACCTATACAATGTACTTATGGATTCTAATCAAGTTGTTATCACACCCCAATGTGTCAGAATAGAACTATTCCATAGAGTTCTGCTGATTAAATATATATAGCATCAGCCCTTGCTTCCAGGGCACCCTGAGTGAACTTGAATTCCAGTATTTAACAGCCAAGTGTATTAACTTTTTGCTCAGTTCAGGGGTTAGTAGTAGCACTTTGAACATTTCTGTAATCAGCAACAGCAGTCTAGCCAAAGCTGATTGACTGATTGATGGTAACTGTATTGAAAACACATTTTTCTTTCTTTTAAGTTTATTAGCAATAGCACCTAATGGAGCACTTTTAATAGTTTAGACTTTTATGATTTAAACTATATAATTTCTATAAGATCACTAATTTAGGAAAGACTAGTAAAAGTAGCCCAGGTATGGCATTGTAGGGTGCTGAGTACCTACTGCAGAGTTGGTGGTTCAAACCCACCAGCTTTTCCTTGGAAATGCTATACAGGGTCACTAAGAGTCAGGAGTGACTCAATGGCACTTAACAACAAAGTAACTAAAAGTAATGAGTTTTAAAGAATAATTATATCTAATAAATGTTATCATACCCAGGAGGAATTGGGTCTGTTTCCCAACCATTGAGGTGAAAGAACTGGGAGTGTGGTGTGGGGTTGTTCATTGAAGAAATAACCTAAATTAGGCTACTAGATTAAACCAGGGATGGATAAATCCTTGCCCTGCTTTTGTTTAACCATTGAGCTTTTGAAAAGGTTAAAAAAAAAAAAAAATTAATATGTAGCAGAGACTGGATGTGACTCTGTAGCCCTTTAATTTGTAAACCCCTGAATTCAACTATGACTAAAGACAAAATAAGAGGTTAATATGTAGCTTTTTGTAGAATTCAGCGATTATAATGGTGAAATAATAATCACCATAAGTTGAGTATAATTTTAGAGAAAGCATGAACTTAAAAACTTTCTATCTGATCTGCTTTTTAAATCCCACATCCAGGCAAGGACTAAGGCCAAATACCCCTGCCAACATTTAAACATAGACACTTAGTACCTTTCTATTCAGTCGAGTTCTACTCTTCCTCCATATGTAATGTATTCACTTCCCCATTTTTTTCACTTAACTATGCATTGTTTCTTTGGCAATTTGTTAAATATTAAGATTATGATAGAAAAGGATGTGTTTGAGTAATTCTGTTTAAAATATAAAGACAAAATTTTAAATCTTTTCGTTGATTTTATATGTTCATTTACACTAGCTGAAATTCGGTTAATCCCCCTCCCTTTGGAGTTTTATATTTCATTGACTGACTTATAGACAGTTGCATCAGTTGCAGGGTGTGTCTCAAGTGACTTGTTAGAAATAATAAAGCATGTCAGTTTAAAGTGATACGCTTTTAAAAAAATAACTTAGAATAAAATTAAGGTAGTATCTGTGATACCATATATTTGTATTGATATGTTTTCTTGTTTGTCCTAGTGTGACGCTGTAGGATAAGTGCCGGACCGCAGGGTCTGTGTGCAAAGTCACCAGTTCACACCCACCAACAATCCCCTGGAAACCTATACAGGGTTGCTATAAGTCGGAACTGACTCAGTGGCACTTAGCCACAATAGCAACTTGTCTTGAGTGGGGAGACAGCTGCAGAATAGTCCACAGAGTATACCAGCAGTACAATGAGTTGAGACTTTTGCTCCAATGATGTGGACCTTTGCTCCACATCAACACTACTGGTGTGTTTGAACCACCAACCTTATTGTGGTTATATTAGCAGTCCAGTGCTTATCCTGCAGCACCATACCAGGGAGCTTAGAATAAGATTGTCTCTACATATGACGTGAGTCGCAAATCTCCAAAATGGTGTTGACCATTGCAAGGAAATGCTAGTTCGGACTTAGTGGAATTTTTACACCTTAAGTATAAATTCTAAAACTCTAAGGCTTTTGAAATCATGCTTAATCAAATGATTGAGTATCTATAATTAGATAATTATTTGGCATAAGAAACCCATTTTAAATGAAATCCCTAAAAAAATTTTACATTCACTTCTGAAGGAATGCATTTCAGTATGTTTTATATTGAATTTGGTGTCTTGATTTTGGCAGATCAGTAAATGACCATCTATTATGCACTGTCAAAGTCGATCTAATTTTAGTGGTTCTAATCAGGAAAGTAATAACTTGTCTAAAGTTTAAACAACAGAAAAATGGGTTTCTGTTATATTTGGAAATAACATGTTAGGATTTTATTTTGTTTTGAGTATGAACAAGCAAAACCAACAAATCTGGGTTATACTCTAGGCATCTCAGAGTCCTGGTGTGGCGCTGTAGGATAAGCACTAGACAGTAAAGTTACTTTTGGTTTGAACTGCAGTGTTGGCGGTTCAAACCCACCAGCTGTTCATTAGAAATGCTATACAGAGTTGCTGTGAGTCAGAACCAACTCGATGACACTTAACAACAATAGGCATCTTAGATCTTTTTTTCCCCCTTTACAGTATGAGCATTTCCCCATTTTTGTTTACTTATGAAAGCACAGTATTTGATAGCTGAACTGATTCTTATTATATGAACTAAGTCCTATATTTGATGGTTTGATTGTTAATTTTTTAATAAAGCAGTTGTTTAAAAATACAGCTGGCAAAATCTGTAGATCTGCATTTTGTAGAAATTACAGATTCTATTAATGATTACCTTTTTAGTGACAAAATCTATAGATCTGCATTTTGTAGAAATTACAGTATTAATGTTTCCAGAGGAGCTAGTTTTCAAAAACGACCCAAACCTTATAAGTGATTTTTAACAAGTATTTTTTAAGAGTGGTTATTAGCTCATTTTTCTGTTGCTAAGATTTGTTTTGTAATTTGTAAGTTTAATGTTAGTTACAACAGGTTTGTCTTTTTCATTTATATGAAACTGTTTGGTTTTAATCTTTCATATGTCTTTATTTTTTTCTTTTTACTTAACTCTTGAGGACATTTCGCTACTGATTGCCATCTTTTGTTTTCCAGAGTAACAGCTATCCACCAATGTCAGATCCATACATGCCTAGTTACTATGCTCCATCCATTGGATTCCCATATTCTCTTGGTGAAGCAGCATGGTCGACTGCTGGAGACCAACCTATGCCATATCTGACAACCTATGGACAAATGAGTAATGGAGAACATCATTATATACCAGATGGTGTATTTAGTCAACCTGGGGCATTAGGAAATACCCCTCCGTTTCTTGGTCAACATGGATTTAACTTTTTTCCTGGTAATGCTGATTTCTCTACATGGGGTACAAGTGGATCTCAGGGACAATCAACACAAAGTTCTGCTTATAGTAGCAGTTATGGCTATCCACCTAGTTCTCTTGGGAGAGCTATTACTGATGGACAGGCTGGATTTGGCAATGACACTTTGAGTAAGATGCCTGGCATAAGCAGTATTGAGCAAGGCATGACTGGACTGAAAATTGGTGGTGACCTGACAGCTGCAGTGACAAAAACTGTAGGTACAGCCTTGAGCAGCACTGGTATGACGAGCATTGCAACCAATAGTGTGCCCCCAGTTAGCAGTGCAGCACCTAAACCAACCTCCTGGGCTGCCATTGCCCGAAAGCCTGCGAAACCTCAACCGAAACTTAAACCCAAGGGCAATGTGGGAATAGGGGGTTCTGCTGTGCCACCACCTCCTATAAAACACAACATGAATATTGGAACTTGGGATGAAAAGGGGTCAGTGGTAAAGGCTCCACCAACCCAACCAGTTCTGCCTCCTCAAACTATAATCCAGCAGCCTCAGCCATTAATTCAACCACCACCTTTGGTGCAAAGCCAACTGCCTCAACAGCAGCCTCAGCCACCACAACCACAGCAGCAACAAGGACCTCAGCCACAGGCCCAGCCTCATCAAGTGCAGCCCCAACAACCACAGCTGCAGAATCGCTGGGTAGCTCCTCGTAACAGAGGAGCAGGTTTCAATCAGAGCAATGGAGCGGGCAATGAAAACTTTGGTTTAGGTGTTGTTCCTGTCAGTGCTTCACCTTCTAGTGTGGAAGTGCATCCCGTGCTGGAAAAGCTAAAGGCCATAAACAACTATAATCCCAAAGACTTTGATTGGAACCTGAAGAATGGACGTGTGTTTATAATCAAAAGTTATTCTGAAGATGATATACATCGTTCCATTAAGTACTCTATCTGGTGTAGTACTGAGCATGGTAATAAGCGTTTGGATGCAGCTTACCGTTCCCTGAATGGGAAAGGTCCACTCTATTTACTCTTCAGTGTGAATGGTAGTGGACATTTTTGTGGAGTGGCTGAGATGAAGTCTGTGGTGGACTATAATGCATATGCTGGTGTCTGGTCTCAGGATAAGTGGAAGGGCAAATTTGAAGTTAAATGGATCTTTGTTAAAGATGTCCCCAATAACCAATTACGGCATATTCGTTTAGAAAATAATGACAACAAACCAGTTACCAATTCAAGGGACACTCAAGAGGTACCCCTAGAAAAAGCTAAGCAAGTGCTTAAAATAATTGCTACTTTCAAGCATACCACCTCAATCTTCGATGACTTTGCACATTATGAAAAGCGTCAAGAAGAGGAGGAAGCCATGCGTAGGGTAAGAGTACAGCAACTTTTGTGTATAGGGTCTTTTACTAAGGGTGGGATCATGTATGAGTATCCTTAATACATTGAGTTTAAGAACTTTACTCTGTGGGAAACTAACCAGTATAAGAAAATGCTACAAATTCTCCTTGAAGGCTTCTGTGCCCTTTCTGAGTAATTCCTTTTCAAGAGTAAACCCTACTTTGAATTTGCTTCCTGCATATTCATACTACTTGCTGTTCATCAAAGTTGATCGAGTTCTATGTTTTGATTTAAGTAGAGTTTTATGTTCCTAGGTAGCATAAAACTGTATGCATGCTAACTGAATGGTTGGTAGTTCAAGTATGAAAAAATGGTGATTTACTTTTGAAAAATAAGCCATTGAAAATCCGTGGAGCACAGTTCTTACTCAGTTATATATAGGGCCTGATTTGGAATCAACTCAATGTCACTTTTTTTTTTAGACAATTTGTAAACTTATCTCATGAGAAAATGTGTTTGGTGTTTGAAGCAAAGAACTTTTAAATAAATTTTTGAATATTTACTCTGTGTATCTATGAGAAATAATTTTTGTTTTTTTAGCCTAAAACTTCTGAAGCATTTTTGTAATTTGTTTACTAAAAGTACTTGTACAAAATACACAGTGAGGATTGTACATTAGAGAATCAGCTTAGAGATGGAAAGAACATGCAGAGTTTGATATCTGATTTTATTTTCCTTTTGTGTGTTTGTATCATTCTGGCCATAATTTGCTTATAGGACTACTTAGGGTTGGGCAGTGTTTTCTCTTCTGAACTATAAGAGAAAGTTTGGGGCCTCTTGTTAAGAGGAAAGAAAGAGTGAATGTTGGAATAGCTAACCAGCTAATTTTTTTCATAGTCAATGCATTTAAACTTCTTTTCAAAGGAAGCAGGGGGTAAACTTAAAAGCTCTTCTAACAATCTTTGTTATATGGAAACCTCCTGTATAGAAAATTAAGATAAAGCAGGAATTTAATTCTCTATCTGTACAAAATGTGATGCTCTTGTTTCATTTCTGTGTGTGAACTTATATGTCTTAGGCTTCTTGGTTCTGCACAGATGGGGACTGCTTCATCCAACATTCCTCAGTGGTGAGTGAAGTTAAAATGATTCTTAGTGCAGTAACTTTCAAACCTTAAGATCTTTTAAAAGCATTTGGGATGCTGGTGTACATTTTTAAGAAGTACCCCATGTGATTCTGGTGATAGTGATTGCTGTATTTAACTATTAGGAACTTTGCCTTGGAGTAATAAAAATGACCAAGGCCCTGGCTGAGTTTAACTTTTAATTGTTGGATAAAATTGAACTTTATAGATAAAGACATCTTTTAAAGAAGCTGTGTACAGGAATATTTATTATTATTAATCCAAATAAGTTGAAACCTAACTACCCCTGCTGCCACTGAGTCGATTCTGACTCATAGTGACCTTATAAAACAGAAGAGGACTGTTCCCTAGGGTTTCCGAGACTGTAAATCTATGAGAACAGTCTAGTCTTTCTCCCACAGAGTGGATTTGAATCAACAATCTTGCCGTTAGCACTCCAGCACTTAACCCACTACTTTATTCAATATTGTAGTAAAATGTTTTCTGTACATGAACTCATTATAGGATGAGCTGATTTTTAGATAATTTAGAGAAATTGGACAGTCGAATCTTTCATTAAGCGTGGTTTTTGTACTTAAAGCAATTGATTTCCATGGAAGTCGGATGAGATTATCCAAAGGAGAAAAGATTTATGTCAAGGAAATAATGATCAACCTTTTTTCCTTCCTCGTCTAGAGAAACAGTGTTAGTTAAATGTCTTCTCTACCCTAGTCTATAGTGTCAAAATTTTATTATTTTTAATATGTCATTGTTTTCAGGAGTTATTTATGATATTAATATTGTTTCATAACTGCATAAAACCAAAACCAAACCAACTGCCAGCAAGTCAGTTCCAACTCATACTGACCAAAGAGCTTCTGAGACCATTTTGAACCGTAATAGACCTTGCAAATGGCATACATACACAAAGATTTAAACTTACACATTTTAATTGTTTTGTGGTTTACTGCCAGTCTTGTAACGGATCTAACCCACTTTTGACTTTTTTTTATTTTGCTTCTTATTTAACTTATTTCTATCATTTTAATTTTTTTTTTTTTTTAAGGAAAGCTAAGTAACATATTTTAAACCTTTACAGATCCAGACGTATCTTTCTTTGGCTCTGTAACTTGAATAACAGTTTAGGTGGGTATGGTGCTATGGGTTAATTTGTTGTACTGCAAAGTCGGTTTGAACCACAAGGTTGGCCGTTCCTTGAGAACCCTGTATGGGTCACTATGGGTTGAAACTGACTTTATGGCATTGAACAACATTCTTGGGCTACATATTTTTCCACTCAAAATAATGTAGGTTTTGCTTTATAGTTTTATAATATAGAGTAGTCTGCATTTTCTTAATATGTAAATAGGCTGTTTTGTGTTCACAAAAGATTTTTATTATTTTTTCTTGTAATTTTTGTATGAGAGATGTGTAGAAAACCAGACCCACTGCCATTGTGTTGGTTTTGATTCATAGCTGCTCTATGGGACAGAGTAGAATTGCTCCATACTATATCTGACACTATAAATCTGTACTTAAGTAGACAGCCGTATGTTTCTCCTGCAGAACAGGTGGTGAGTTCAAATTGTTTGCCCTTTGGTTAGAAGCCCAGCACTTAACCCACTGGACCACCAGGGCTTCTTTGAGGGAAGTGTATAGTATGAATTTAGGATTTTCCTTAGTCTTTAGTCTAGAAGCCCAGTTTTTTTTTTTGTTGTTTTTTCTATTCTCTAGCAATATTGACTTACTATATTTGCTTTGCTTTGTGTGGATTATTATTCTGAAATTTTGAATTTGTTTGCCTAATTGAATCCAGCTCCCTTTTACATTCCTTTTCTCTTTTTTCCCCCCACCATTTTACTTTAGATGAAAATTTAAACAGCAGTTGTTTTCCATTCAGCAATTCATGTGCAAATTGCTTTCTGACTTTGGTTGCTGTCCTAGCAAAGGGTCTGCACTTTCCAAATCCCACCCTGCCTTACCTGTTTCTATCTCTAGTTTCCTTGCCATCTTATCTTTTGCTTTGGAATAAACTTTGCCTGTTTGATTTCATTTAGTTGATTGTTATAAGGAGCACATTCCTTATGGATGTTCTGCTAATTTTTTTATGCCAATCTATTATAATTTGCTAGAACAGAACTTCTGATAGTGATCTTAGTTCTAGGTTGAAAGAATGTCTCAGGGCAATAGTTTCAGGTTCTTCCACTCTCCTGTATTATAAATATGAGTTTTGTTCTACATTTTTCTTCCATTTTTAACTAGGACCTTTTAATTTCCCATTGTCAAAGCTATTGGTAGAAGTTGCTGAGTGGTGGTGGTGGTGATGTGCCGTGGCTGTAAATCTTTACAGGAGCAGAAAGCCGGTAGTTTCGAACTGCTGGCCTTGCGGTTCACAGCCCGATTCGTAACCACTACGCTACCAGAGCTCCTTAAGTTGCTGAGTTGTTGTTAAGTGCCATCGAGTTGGTTTTGACCTATAGCAACCCTGGATAGGGTTTCTGAGGAGCAGCTGGTGAGTGTGAACCCCCAACCTTGCAGTTCAAATGGTTTTGCAGTCTGGCACATTAACCCACAGCGTCACAACAGGACTCCCAAGTTGCTGAGTACAATCTAGTTATTCTGGACTCAGGATAGAAGAGGCCATAGTTCATGTTGGTGACTAGTTCTGTGGACTTTTTTTTTTTTTTTTTTTTTTTAGCCTTTGGTTTCTTCACACTACTTTGCTCCAGACAGGAAGAGATCAATAGTTGTAGCTTAAATGCCCGCTCTTAAACTTGTAAGACCCCAGATACTATGCACCAAACAGGGATATAAAACGTCTTTATGTTCTGTATTATGCCAGTTGAGCTAGATGTCCCCTGAGACAATGGTTCCTAACCTTCAATCGTAGTTACTCAGCCTCATGCAGTATTTGTATAAGTCTAAGAAATTGTCCTAACTGCTCCCTGTGTGCTGTATTTTATATATATAAATATACATGCACCATATGCAAATAAGAATGCAGGGTTGCTATTAGTAGGAACCGACTCGCCTGCACTTAACAACAAACAGCATAACCGTATAAGCATGTGTATACACTCCCAAACATTCTTCTACTCTATATAGCATACATATCTGCCTATGTAGTCACTCAGATTTTGGATTGTTATTGCTATTGTTGATGAATTGTGTGAAGTTTGTGGGAAAATTCAAGAAGTTTGTGGGAAGTTTCCATTATTTTTCATTCCATTTTCCACAAACTTCTTGAAGTCCCTTTGTATATGATATAGTCATTATTGTAGTTCTCCTTTATTCTTGCCTATCTCTGAGTGCCTTCATTTGCCTTGGCCACATTGTGCTGACTACCTTCACATTGTGTACTGTCTTTCCCTTCAACAGAATTAACATGTGTCTACTATCTATTAGTGATTCTTCCTCCCTCTCTCTCCTTTTCCTGATAACCATCAAAGAATGTTGCTTTCTGTGAGTAACCTTTTCTTAACTTTTTATTAAAATGGTATATAGTATTTGCCTTTTTGTGGTTGATTTACATCACATGGCATAATGTCTTCCAGGTTCATCCATGTTATTATAAGATACTTTGCAGACTTATAATTGCAAAATATTCCATTGTACGTATATATTGCATTTTGTATATCCATTCATCCGTTAATGGACTAGTTTTCTTGAATTTCTTGATCCTGAATTCTTTGTGGTTTTGTGTTTAAAACTTACTTCTACTTCCCGTAATATACTTTTTGAAACTACTTCCTCATATTTTTTGTTAATTTGTATACTGTAAAATTGTAAATTCTTGGTGTGGCCCCTTTGTAATCAGACCTTCTACTCCTAATTCCTGCCAACCACAAATCTGTTCTCTGTTTCTATAAAACATTATCCATAATTTCATATGTATGGAATCACATTGTGTGTAATCTAATGAGAGTGACTTTCACTCAGCATAATGTCTTTGTAATTCATCTATGTCAGTACTTCTCTTGTATGGATGCCCCCATTTGTTATCCATTGGGTGTAGTTTTTGGCAAATGTTAATAAGACTTCTAAAAGCATTTGTGTGCATACTCTTTTGTAATTAAAAAATTTTACAAAGTAGATGGTAAAATTGATGTTTTCAAGATACACAGTTCTTAGTTTGAATACTTATAGATTCATGTTGTTGTTAGATTCATGTTTGTTGTTATGTGCCATGGAGTCGGTTCTGACTCATAATGACGCTGTACAGGGTTTCCGAGGCTGTAAATCTTTACAGGAGCAGAAAACCTCATCTTTCTCATGCAGAACCGCTGGTAGTTTCAAATACTGACCCTGAGGTTCTCAGCCACTATGCTACTAGAGCTCCTTAGATTCATGTTGGCTACTACTACTACCAGAGTCAGGAATCAGAACAATTATATCATACCTCCAAGAAATACCTTAGTGTTCACATCCCTACTTCCATGACTAGTGTCTGGCAGCCACTAGTGTATACTGACTATAGTTTTGCTATACCTTTTTTTTTTTTGCCACCTCCCGCCAATAAAAAACAAAACCAAAACACAAAAAAGAAATGTCTTTCCTGTTTAGTCATCATTGAATCAAGATGTTTATTCAGCCCCAAAATCAAGTCTTTTTTTTTTTTTGACCTACTCTACTTTAATACCTGGAGTTCTGGTGTGGTGCCCTATGAGCTAAATCACTGGAACGCAAGGTCAGTTTGAATCCCCAGGTTGGTGATTTGAAACCCTTTACAGGGTTGCTATGAGTCAGAACTGACTCAATGGCACTGAACAACAGCATAGCTTTGCTATCTGGTGTTGATAGTTGCATATACCCTGCTAATGGCAAATGGGAGAATCTGTTATATATTAACTTTACCAGCTACGTGATTCTTCAGCTTGTGGAAGGTAAGAAGGAAGATAGTTGACTTTCTTTTCCGTTTGAAACCACAGTGTCAGGAATCAGTTTTTACTATATACTGCTTGGCATTTTAGCACCGTGTCTTTTTCTAATTTTCTGTCGTTAACTCTTTGCCAGTCAAAGTTTTATTATTTGTCAATTTGTTTTTCTTTGATGTGCTTGCCTTTAGGTTTCCCAGCATGCTTTCCAATATTCTTGGTATCCCAGTAATGAAGATTGAACTTTCTTGTCTATTCTGAGTCCTCTTTGATGACATCCAAAAGCATAAAGTACCATGTTTTTATGAAAATAACACCTTATTAATACTCCATTTCAATGTATTGGGTGCATGGTTTGCATAAAAAGACAAGTGGTATTTTGCTAGTATTTCCATTGAAAAAAAATTTTTTTACTTCATATAAAAGAGTTGCAAGTTAGTATTTCAGAACCTCGTTTAGTATAACCTCATCTGTATTGTATCTAGCTGCAATTCCTCAAAGCTCACATGTTGGACAGTCACATTTCCCCAGGTGAATATCTTTCAGACTTTAAATACAGTAACTGGGTTGCTGTCACTGCTATTTGACGACCCCTTGTGTTGTGTGTGAGAGTGGGGTTGGTTTTCAGTGGCTGATTTTTCAGAAAGAGATCTTGAGGCAAGGCATCTCTGTGTGAATTCAAGCTTCCAAGTTTTTGTTTAATAGCTAGGCACTTTTATGGTTTGCTCCACCCAGGGATTCATTGAGTAAAATAGGATTTCTTAAAAGAAAAAGTCACCAAAGAGCACTAATTATGAAATAAATGATTGATAAATCTGACTAGATTTAAATTAAGAACTTCTGTTTAGGAAAAGATGCCTTAAAGAAAGTGAAAAACACAAGTTAAAGATATGAAACATATTTTTCTTGTTAAGTGCCATTGAGTTGATTCTGACCCATAGCAACTCTGTATAGGGTTTTCAAGAAGCAGCTGGTGAGCTTGAACCACAGACTTTTCAGTTCAAATGACTTTGCAGTCTGATGCATTAGCCCACAGTGCCACACCAGGACTCTGTGAAACATGTAATGGACCAAAAATTGCTATCAAGAATATATAAAGAACTAGGAGTCAGTTTTTGTTTTTTTTTAAGAAAGCATAAATAAACCAATAGAAAGGTGGCTAAAAAGATGGATAGGCATTTCATGAGGGGAAAAAAATGTGATTGGTGCAAATGTAAAAAGATCATTAGTTTACTCATAATGAAATAACCAGTAGCTATCAAGTTCATTCTGCTGTGCATAGGGTCACTATGAGTCGGTACCAACTCGATGGCACCTAACAACAACACATCAAGTTGGTTCCAACTCACAACCTCATACGTTTCAGAAGTTGGGCTCCTTAAGGTTTTCAGTGTTTATAATCTTCTGAAAAGGAGGTCTGGTATTGTAGTGGTTACAAGTAGGGCTGTTAACCTCAGGGTCAGCAGTTAGAAATTACCATGCATTCCTTGGGTGAAAAATAAGGCTTTCTGCTTCCGGAAAGATTACAGCCTTGGAAACCATACGCAGGGTTGCTATGAGTCAGAACTGACTCCACAGCATACCACCACCACCACCAATCTTTTAACAGTAACTAATGTTAAGTGCTGTGGACTCGGTTCCAACTCCTAGTGACCCCATATAGGGTTTCCAAGAGGCTGATGGTGGGTTTGAAGTAAGCAGTCCAGTGCTTTTATCCTTCAGCTCCACACCACGCGGTTGTTGTTGTTATGTTCCATCGAGTCAATTCCCTTCATAGGATTTCTGAGAGCAGCTGTTGAGTTTGAACTGCCAACATTGTGCTTCGTAGTCCAGTGCTGATCCTACAGCGCCACAACACATCAGGTGGGTGTTGTCGAGTGTCATTGGTTTCAGGTCATAGGAGCCCTATTTTCTAGGAGCAGCTGGTGAGTTTGAGCTGCCCACCTTGAGGTTCAAACTGACCTTCACAGTTTAATGCTTATCCTGCAGCACGACATCAGGTTTGCTGTTGTTAATTGCCGTCGAATCAGTTCTGACTCATAGTGACCCTGTATCAGGTTTGTGAGGTGTGCTGGCTGGTGAGCAACCATTGACGTTGCAGGTCAAACATCCCTTGCAGTCTAGCCCATTAATGCACAATGCCACAATAGCATGTGATCATCAGGTAGTGGTGTGTTGTTAAGCACTGTGGAGTCATTTCTGACTCATAGCGACCCGTGCAGGGTTTCCGAGACTGTAAATCTTTACGAGAGTAGAAAGTCTCATCTTTCTCCCGCAGAACGGCTGGTAGTTTTGAACTGCTGACCTTGAGATTAGCAGCCCAATTTGTAACTACTAAGAAATACAAATCAATGCTAAAATGGGGTAGTATTTTATCTTTTTGCCTCATTTTCCTTAAGCAGCTGTAACAGTAGGGTTTTTTTTGAACTACTCTGCTTGATACTTATCTATTAACCAAACAAATAAAACTATTTCCAAAGAAGATTACAGCCACACTCACAGGCATAGGAGTTACAAAACCAACACATTTGTGGGGAGGGGACATAATATAATCCATAGCACCATTTGTCGCTTTAAAGAATAATTTGTTTTTTCATCGTTCGGGAGGCTAAAAGTTAAAATCAGGATCTTATTCGTGATTATTTTTCGTTGTTAAGACTGTTTGTTATTATCTCTTTGACTTGTAAACTGTCCCCAAATGATATCTGTTTTTCCTCTGGTGGATGCAGATTTAGAATAAAAGATTTAAAACCACCCTAAAACTGAAAAACTCTCTGCCATGGAGTTAGTTCCAACTCATTGCAACTTTATAGGATAGAGTAGAAATGTATTGTAGGATTTCTGAGACTGTTAGTCTTAAGTGAACAGAAGGCCTCATCTTTCTCCAGAGAGCAGTCGTGTGTTCATATCCCTGACCTTTTGGTTATCAGCCTAATGCTTAACTCAGAGCGCCACAAGGGCTCCTGGAACCACTCTTGTTAAGTGTCATTGAGTCGGTTCTTACTCATAGCAACACTATATAGTGGTTTCCAAGGAATGGCTGGTGGGTTTGGATTATTGTCCTTGTGGTTAGCAGTTCAGTTCTTACCCTACAGTACCACACCAGGACTCCAGAACTACCCTTGGAGTCGGTTCCAATTCATAGCGACCATGTACAGGGTTTCCAAGGCTGTAAATCTTTACGGGAGCAGAAAGCCTCATCTTTCTCCCGAGGAACAGCTGGTAGTTTCGAACCGCTGACCATGAGGTTCGCAGCCTGATTCATAACCACTACACTTCCATACCCTTTTACTAAGTGCCATCAAGTCAGCTCTAAGTCGTCGTGACCCTGTATAGAATTTCCAAGGAACAAGTGGTAGGTTGGACTGCCAATTGTTTGATTTTAGTAGTTCCAGCCATAGCAACCCTGTATAGGATTTCTGATGAGCGCTGTTAAAGCTAGAACCACCGACCTTGTGGTTCAGCCCAAGCTTGCAGTCCAGTGTATTAATCCACAGTGCCATACCAGGTCTCTAGAACACCTTGTACTTAGTTGTAATTTACTAACAGAGCAAAGAAAAGCCTATTACCAAACAGGATAAATCCATACCCACAGGTTACAAAAGTTGCAAATCCATCACTTTTTGGAGAATATAATTTAATCCGTGGAGTTCTGGTATGGTGCTGTAGGATAAGCACTGGACTGCTAACCACAAGGTTGGTGGTATTGTTCAACCCAAAAGTTTTCTTATACAGTTGCAGATGGGGCGTAAACTTTTATATGTTTAAGTGAATACTCTGATGAAACATTAAGTAGTATTTTAAATAGGATGATTCTTTTCTGAATACTGTTGGTAGGAGACAGGGTGATTTGTTTTACATTTTGTAGCATATATTTGTTTTCAGGTTTTTTCCCCTCAGATTTGTGTTATTAGGTCTACAGGAGATTTAATGGTATGCTATGGTACAGTGAATGACCTACAGTTTATCAGGTTAATCATAAATCTGTGGGAGGTATTTCCTCCATATTGTAATAGTAAATTTGTTGTTGTTATGTGCCGTGGAGTTGGTTCTGACTCATAGCAACCCTGAACAGGGTTTCTGAGTCTGTAAATTCTTTACTGGAGCAGAAAGCCTCATCTTTCTCTTGCGGAACAGCTGATAGTTTCATACTGCTGACTCTGAGGTTAGCAGCCCGGTTCGTAACCACTATGCTATCAGAGCTCCTTTGTAATAGTAAATAATCACCACTAAATGAACCACATTTCTGTCAGCTTTCTTTAGTGGCGTATACATAATGGTTTTAGTGAATATGGGTTTATATAACTGGAAAAATTTTAAGCTGAATTATTCTGTTGATTTAATAATTTATTTTTAAACAATAACATTCCGTTTCTTAATTTAGAATAGATTTGTCTTGGAATAGAGTATATTTCCAGCAAAAGGCGTTGTAGATAAGATTCATTCTTCAATAAGGGTAAATAAACAGATCTGATAACTAACTTTACATGTTGTTTTTTTGAGTGGCTTAAATCATTTTCTTCAAAATGTCAAGATTTCTTTAGTGTATTTTATCCTTACTCATGCAATATATTATTGATGAAGGTAGAGAAGAATACAATCATTTTCCTTAACAGTTTTTAATTTATGTTAATATTCAGTACCAAATTACCGAGGGCATTACTACTAACCATATAAACTTTTTTTGTGAATTATTGAATTATCTATTGGCTACCCATGGGATTTCACCCAAACTTTGTGTGTTAGAACAGCGCACATTTTAGGAGCCGTGTAGATTCGATGAACTGAAACTATTGCCCTGAGATCATCTGTAAACCTCAAGTCAAAAACATTCTGTAAAAATATCCTTCTCAACCAAACAGTATTTTATCTTAACTGGTAAAAAATGCCTGCTTTGAGCATTATGCTTCTTAAGAACTATCTATATGGGATCAAATTGACAATAACAACTTGAAAGATTAGATAAGAACCTTACAGCCAGTGAATTTAGGTTAATGGAAGATGAATAACTTAGAAAAAGGGATTGAGAATTTAAACTACTTATTTTAGAACTTTTGTGGGTCAGGAATGTAGGCATGCTTAGTTGGCTTCTCAGCTTCAGGGAAAAGATTTGCTTCCGAGCTAATATGGTTGTTGCCTGATATAGTGGTATTTTCTTGGATGAGAATCAGCATAGAACCAGTTCTCTTGAGGCAAGTCACTCATTATGTCCAACACCTACTCCGCCTTCTGCCGTCCAGTTGATTCTGACTCAAAGTGACCCAGACAGCCTCATCTTTCTCCTGCCAAGCCACTGGTGGGTTTGAAATGCTGACCTTGTTATTAACAATCCAGTGCTTATCCTACAGTACTCCTAGGGCTCTTTAGCACATATTCAGGGGGAGGGAATTATACACAGGCATGAATTCCATCAAGCAGAGAGATTACGTTGTGTATCAGAAATTGCCTGCCAGAACTACATTAAAGCCTTTTTACAAATAACCTGTGTGACTATATCAAACCATGGTGTATATAGTTTGTATTTGTGATGTTATAGACAGTATTTTGCATAACTATGATATCCTTAACACCTTAGTTTTTTTTAAAAAAAAAGATTATACCTGGTGAATATAATTATGCTTGGGAGTACCAAGAAGTCAAAGTAAAGTTAAGATTGGCCTTGAAGGGTAGGTTTGATCTGGTATTGTAAGCAGAAGAGTATTGTTCACCACATGTAGAATGCCTCCAACTTGTGTTACTTACTCTCAGATATGGTGTTCCCATTGTGTGCATAGTGGAATTGCTCCTTAGGCTTTTCAGGGCTATGTGACCTTCAAAAGCAGATCTCCAGGCTTGTCTTCCCAGGCGCCTCTGGGTAACTTTGCTCTAATTTTTGAGTGAAACTAACTTTATTGTCTCTTGGCAGAAAACTTTGAATTTACTGAAAGATGTTGCAACTCTAGTATCTTACACAGATGATGAATCAATAATTGATACTGCATTTGAAATAACATTTAAGAGGCAATAGAAAAGTATTCAGGAGTCTGTAATTTTAAAAACTGATAAAATAATTATACTTGTGAAAGATAGTCTGGAATATAATAGCTTTACTATTTAAGGAGTCACACATATTGTACCCCAAAATAATAGTGGAACATGGATTCTTCTGCTGGGCCTCTGTTCTGTGTACCTGCTGAGTCTTTATTGTCTGAGTTTCTGCTAGCATACATCTTGTATTCTAGTCAAACATAAGTTGTTGTTAGTTACTATTGAGTAGATTCTAACTGTAGATTGTTGTTGTTGTTAAGTGCCATCGAGTCGGTTCCGACCCATAGCGACCCTGTACAGGGTTTCCGAGGGTGTAAATCTTTACGGGAGTAGAAAGCCTCATCTTTCTCCCGTGGAGCGGCTGGTAGTTTCGAACCACTGACCTTAAGGTTCGCAGCCCGATTCATAACCACTACGCTACCAGATTACCCTAAGGTTTTTTCAAAGTTGTGACCTTTCAGAAGCAGATTTTTCCTTTGTTGTTGTTGTTGTTAGGTGCGATTGAGTTGGTACCAACTCATAGCAGCCTTATGCATAACAGAACGAAACACTGTCCGATCCTGGGCCAACCTCACTATTGTTGCCACGCTTGAGTCCATCGATGCTGTTACTTGGCCAATCCATATTGTTGGGGGTTTTCCTCTTTTTCTGTGACCTTACCAAATATGATATCCTTCTCCAGTGACTGGTCCCTCCTGACAATATGTCCGAAGTATGAGAGATGAAGTTTGACCATCCTGGCCTCCAAGGAGCACTCTGACTGCACTTCTTCTAACACAGATCTGTTTGTTCTTTTGGCATCAATTCTTCTATGATCTTTCTTATTCACTGTCCAGCTTTCACATGCATATGACATGGCTTGGGTCATGCTCACCTTAGTCTTTAAGCTGACATCATTGCTCTTCAACATTTTAAAAAGGTCTTGTGCAGCAGATTTGCCTAATGCAATACATTGTTTGATTTCTTGACTGCTGATTCCATTAGTGTTGATGGTTGATCCAAGAAGAATGAAGTCCTTGACAGCTTCAGTCTTCTCTCCATTGATAAGAATGTTGTTTATTGGTCCAGTGGTGAGGATTTTTGTTTTCTTTACATTGAGATGCAATCCATACTGAAGGCTGTGTGCTCTTTGATCTTCACCAGTAAATATTTTAAGTCCTCTTCACTTTCAGCAAGCAGGGTTGTGTCACCTGCATGTAGCAGGTTGTTAATGAGTCTTTCTCCAATCCTGATGTCATGTATTTCTTCATATAACCCCCCCTTCTCGGATTATTTGCTCAGCGTACAGGTTGAATAAGTATGGTGAAAGAATACAACACTGTTACACACCTTTCTTAATTTGAAACCATTCAGTGTTCCCATCACTGCCACCAACCTGAGGGGCTCATTTTCTAGTACTATATCTGACAGTGTTTCTCTGCTATTCATAAGGGTTTCGGTGACTAAATATTCGGTAGTAGTTCGTCACTCCTTTTTCCTAGTCTGTCTTCGTCTGGAAGCTCATCTAAAACCTGTCCACCATGGCTGATCCTGCTGGTATTTAAAATGCCTGTGGCATAGCTTTCAGAATCACAGCAACTCATAAGCCATCACAATACAACAAACTGACAGAGTGGTGAGATTGTTCCTTTAGGTAGATTCAAAACAACTTTTTAGCTAGCATTCAGGTGCTTAACAATTTGTACCACCCTGGGACCCTTTTATTATATTAGATCTTGCATGTTCATTCATTTCTTAGTATGATCCCTTAGTCATTCAACAGAGATAAATACTAAAGGTTACTAATAAGCCACCCAAAAAGCACTAACCCTTTGTCGAGTCCATTGGGGGAGAAGCAAGCATAATTTCTCCCTGGAATATTTTGTAGTTTTAATTGTTTAAGATTTATGTGCCTTAGTGGCTAGGTCCACTCAATGCAAACCCCCTTCTAATACTTAAGACTCAACGGAAATGTACGCTCTGATTGGTGACCACACACATCACCGATGGGGGGAAGTGGGGTAAAAGCAGCAATGAAGCGGCAAGCTAAGCAAGCCCTAAATGTTCAGTGGACTTCTGTGGACCCAGTTGGGGACCTGGTTGGCAAACAGTGTGAAGAGGCCTGGGGTCTCTTGGGCCCAGAGTCAGTGGCATGGCCACGGAGGACTCAAAGAGGAGAGTGGAGCTTACTGGCTGACAGAAAGAGAGGACATATGCGTAGGAGCGCCCACACCTGCAGATGATATCCACGTGACCTGGACCGGATGACTGGATGATTGGAGGTCAAACAGGAGAGGAAAGAAGAGGGGAAAAAGAAAGAAAGAAAAAAAGTGAGCTGATACAGTCTGATGAACTTGACCTATACCTATGGAGCAGCGACTCAAAAGAGGGAACAAATCCTCACAGCAAGAAACATTCACACACACCCCCACACACAGAGTGGACAGAGAAGGTCAGCTTGGACATTGGATACTCAAATTGGGAGGGGGGTACTACAAAGGCAAGAAATGACTTGCTTACAAGCTTTCAAGAGGGAACCTGGTGCTAGGGAGCATGGCGGAAGGCAGAAGCTCCAGTAGGCACTATTCAATCTGGGCAGAGCTGATGAAAGGAGATACAGATGGGTAACTTGTGATACTGTAGTGAATCATGCTTATCAGGACAGATTATGAGGGTTGGAAATGCAAAGGTAGAAGTTTTGTAACAAAGAAGGGAGTGATTACTTCTCCAGGATAGGAGCGGAGGCCTCTGGGACCATCAACGGAGAAGAGCCGAGAGCGGGACCCTGCCCGTAGAAACAAGAGATGTCTGAGATGGAGACAGTGATGATGACGTGGAGTGATGAAGCGGCTGGGGACTTTGGACCCAGAGAGGGAAAGGGACTGTGGCCTAAAAACTGGGGGGAGGAGGGGAAAGTGTAGGCGGTGGATTTCTGGAATATACCCTTTGGGTGGTTGATGATGCGTGGAGGGAATTGGAACCATGGCAGTGAGATGATATGTGATGGAATGAATGTAAAACTGAAATTCCCCCATGTATGTAAACAATCATATAATTCACAATAAAACATTTTTTAAAAAAAGAAAAAAGATTTATGTGCCTTAGAGTGTTTATATATCTTGATGTTGTAAAGGGAATTATATTTTCTGTTTTTATTTTCCAATTGTTTATTGCAAGTATATAGAATAGATTTACTTTATGGTTTGTAGCCTGTTAACTTTGCTAAATATAATATTTTTTTGTAATTTTTTATAGAACATCTTTATCTAGGAAATCATCATCTGCAGGTAGAAATAATTTTGTTTTTTGTTCTTTTTAGGTTTTTTTCCTTGTGAGACTATTTTTACTGTAGTATCGATGTTGCTCTGGGGTTTATAATGCACTGGACTGCAAAGTCAGTTTGAACGGCAATATCCGCAGTTCAAGCTCACCAGCCACTCTTCATGAAACCCTGTACAGGGTTGCTGTGGGTCGGAACCAACTCAAACATGAAGTTTAAGCCAAAAGTACATACAGCTACAAAAAAGGATAAACATAGAGTACACAAAACCAAAAGTACATATACACAAACAAGAATTTCATGTGATGTTATTTTGTTGGAACTAAATAACAACTAAAAAAGTTAATTTTGTCCTAACATTAGAATCGTGCTCTTATTCTTAGTTTTATTAATAGCTTATGCAATGACTGTTCACTACTACACTTCTGTATTTGAATTTATTGCTCTTTCTTTGCACTTTGAGGTTATTTTGATCTTTAAATGATACAAATGTATATATATTTAAATTGCATCTTTTTTCTCAACTCCTATTTTGTTAAGCTTGATCACTGTAGCCTTTTGGAGTTCTATATTATAATGTGATCATAAAGAGGATCAAGAATGTTAGAGCCTTATTTAAATAGAAGCAGAAGTTTAAAAATTCTGAGAGTGGACTTTCAAAAATAAAACCTCTCTATTCCCAAAATTCCCAGGGTTTTCTAGACTGTCATCTTTATGGGATTAAATCTCAAGGTCATCAGTTTTACTCTGTCATATGGATGGAGTCACTGTGAGTCCAAATTGACTCCGTGGTACCTAACAACACCAGTAATTTTCAAAGCATAGCCAGTCTTTCCCCCAATCATTATTTGTTTTTAGATTTGTTTTATAGTGGAGAATTTGTCTGTTTCCCTTATATTCTGTATATTGCTTTCTTAATGCAAAATTATCTATCATGTTAGGGGACAGTTGCGGTTGAATTGACATTGGCTTACAACAACACTGTGTGCCAGAGTTTAACTGTCCTCCATAGAGTTTTTAATTCTATTTTTAGGAAGTAGAATGCCAGGTCTTTCTTCACATATAACTCTGGGTGACCTTAAACTTCTAACTTCTCGATTCACAGTCAAGTGTGTCAGTAGTTTGCACTACCCCAGGGACATTGCGCATTAGAAATTTATCTCAGTGTGCATTCATCGATTTTAAACACCTGTGAGCAAATGCTGGTACTGTTCAATGGCTGGGACTTTTATCCATCTGTTAACTCCCCTTGTTCTACTTTTATAACATGAATATTTTCTGTTCTGTCAACCAACTTGTACAGGATATTATTCCTTACAAGTCATGAAATTTCTTGAAGAAATGAATGTATTAGATGTTTTAACTTCAGCTAGTCTACTTTGGCGTTGTTCATCAATAAACTGTTTTCTTGGGAAATGTGCACCATTTTCTTTAAAATTATACAGTCTGGAATATTTATTTTTATTAAAAGTAATACTTTTATCCTCAAACAGTACAGAGAACAGCAGGCCAGTCATTATAATCTCTCAAGTGTCCTGGTGTGGTGCTTAGAATTACCACTGAACTGCTAACTGCCAGGTCAGCAGTTCAGACCCACCCATCACTCCTCTGAAACTGTGTATACAATGTCTCTATGTGAGTCAATAAAAATATTTCACTTGTTTTACATGAAAGTTTACACTGCAGATTAAGTTCCTACTTATTTAAATCCTTCACAGGTTGGTTGATAGGACAGGGAATATTCATACTAAATAATAGAACACAGGGAGTAAGAGTTGGATAGAAGTCCCTGCCGCCGTTAAACTGCATTGGTTAACAATTTTCACACATGTCAGTATTCTCATTAATTTGTTTGTTCTGTTTCTGTTGATCTAACTTTCCTGCCCTCGCCTTTTCATCATTTCTTTTTGGTAATTGTTGACTGTTCCCCTATGAGGAGCCCTGGTGATGCAGTAGGTTAAGTGTTGGGTTGCTAATCACAGGTCTACAGTTCCACCAGCTGCTCTGTGGGAGGAAAAGATGAGGCTGTCTGCTCCTGCCAAGATTTAGTCTTGGAAATCCTAATGAACGGCTCTACTTTGTTCTGTAGGGTTGCTGTTGATCCTGGTGTGGCGCTGTGGGTTAATGTGCTGAACTGCAAAGTCGGTTTGAACTGTAAGGTCGGTGGTTCAAGTTCACCAGTCGCTCCTTGGAAACTTTATACAGGGTCATTATGGGTTGTAACCAACTTGACAGCACTTAACAACAACATAGTAGATTGTTTAAGCTGCACTATAGGATAAACACTAGACCACAAGGTCAGTTTGAACTACAAGGTCAGCTAGCTGTTCAATCTCACCAGCAGCTCTGTGGAAACCCATCCTATACAGGGTCGCTATGAGTTGGAAATGATATGATGACAAATAATAACAACAACATAGTAAATTGTTTAAGATACACATTGCTCACAGGAAATTGTTTTTTAAACAGTGATTTCCAGGAGTGGCTTCAGTTCCAAGCTCAAAGAGTAATAGGGTGATGGTCTCAGGGGTGTTCTTGTAGTCTTATCACTCCAGTAAGTGTGTACTTCTTTTTAGGAATTTGAATTTTGTTCCACTTTTTCCTCTCATTGTATTTGAGTCTAATTTTTTATTTTCAAATAATTTAAAACTTACAGATATGTTGCAAAGATTGTGCAGAGTTTCTTCTGTATGTCCTTTACTCAGTTTCTCTTAATGTGTTACATATATCCTGCAAGAATAGTGTGGCCGGGGTGTTTGACATTCTCCAGTATCATGAAGGTGAGAGAGAATCAAAATCAACTGATTCACTTGAGGCTGTCAGACATAACTCCATGCACCAACCTTTTGAACAATTCTGACTCCAGCCTCTACTGCCACAGCACTCTTACTTCTTTGCTGGGTTTGATAATACACTGTAATGGGCACATAATTCAGTACTCGCAATTATGGGGTTTATTAGGAACTTAACAGATTACAATTCACACTCAGGAAAGATCCTGGTTTTTGGTCCCTTAGCCTCTTGGACTGACCCGGCCTCTTGCCTACTCAGGCACGTATTACAAAACGTATTCCACTGATGAGTACCCAGGGACACCCTCCTTTGCCATTAAGCTTCAACTCCAAAGTACTCAGCTTTCAGCAAAACCTAGCTCCATCAGCAAGTGCTAGGAGGCACCCTTTCTTCCAGGAAGGTGCTCAGCTGTCTTGCTCCTTTTGGTTTCCTGGTTCTGCTGCTGCCAGTTCTCTGCTGAACTTGCCGCCACTTCTCATTGATTTGTGCTATCTTTAGTATTACAGCATTGTGTCTCCTTGGCTAGGTGTTTCTCAGTGCCTGGACTCCAGTCCAAAAGATGAGCTCCCACCCCATGCTTTTCTTCGTAATGACAGTAATGTCTCCCTTTCTGCCTCTGGTGACTCTTTTTAAGCCTTAATGGGATGACAAAACTGACCAATACCCTCATTAAGGTTCCATATACTTTATTTGCATGGTTTTACCCCACAATAGTGTATCTTATTTGTATTATTAGCAAGTTATCTAATCCCCTTGATGGGGCAGAATTATCTCATTTGCCTTGTTCCACCCATTAATTTGGTGAGAGTTATAAAGCATGGTGAGAAAAGCCACTGAGCACAGCACATACACCCATGGGGGACTGTGTTTTTAATTAACACTGGCACCGTACTATTAACTATGCTATAGATTTTACTAGAACTTTCAATGTTTCCATTAATATCCTTTTTGTGTACAAGATTGTCTAGGTTGCCAACATTGCGTTTAGTTGCTGTGTCTCTTTACTGCCCTCCAACTCGTGGCATTCTCTTTTCTTTGTCTCTTTGATATTTTTGAAGAGTACTAGTCAGGTATTTTGTAGGATGGCTCTCAGTTTTGCCTTGCATGATGTTTTCTTATGACATTCTGAAATTATGGGGTTTTAGATGAATACCACGTTGGCAGTGTGTCCTTATCGCATACAGTGGGAAGGCCAACAAGCAGATGCCCACTGTATCATCGTAACTTAGTTTTAGTGATGTTAACTTTGATTCCTTGATTAAGATGATTTCTACTATTGCTCCACTAAAAATGCCCCATTTTCTCCTTTGCATATTCTTTTCCTTCAGTACAAGCTTCTAAGTCTAGCTCATATTCAGGAACAGAGAAATCAAACTCCATGTCTTATAGGAGAGGAGTGTTATAATTTGTTAAGTTTTCATTATATTTAGTTGTTTATCTTCCATTTGCCCTTTTCCAATCTCATTTATATTAGGTGTTTTGGATCTGTTCTACAGTTCTCTTAATTTTTCTGTAAGATTTATTTCCAAATCTTCCCTCCCTCCACCTGTAATTTGAGATATTTCTTAGGCTTGATATTCTACTGACTACCTGCTGATAGGGCACAACTCAAAATGAGTGAAGACAGCCAAAATAATTGAACATGGAATGTATAAATCTAGGAAAATTGGAAGTTGTCAAAAATGAAATGGAATGCATAAAGATCAATATTCTAGGCATTAGTGAGCTGAAACGGACTGGTATTGCCATTTTGAAACTGACAATCATATGGTTTACTCTGCTGAGAACCACAAATTCAAAATGGGTAGTAGTGCAGCATTCATTATCAAAAAGAACGTTTCAAAATCTATCTTGAAGTACAATGCTTTCTGTGATAGGATAATAGCCATATAGTAGCTACAAGGAAGACTGGCACTGTAGGCTGCTCTCTGAAAGGTTGGCAATTCGAACCTACCACTCACTCCTGGGAAACCCTATGCAAGGTCACTGAGATGGAACTGACTCAACAGCACACAGCAACAATAAGAAAAACCAGTTAGTACCACTATTATTCAAATGTAAGCACCAACCACTAAAGCCAGTGATGATGAAATTAAAGAATTCTACCAACAGTCTGTAATTGATCAAACATGTCATCAAGATATATTGAAATCCAAGTTGAAAACAAAGAGGCAGGATCAGTCACTGGATAATTTGACCTTGGCAATAGATTGAATGAGTAATTTTTTATAACCAAAAGGCGGTTAAACACATGGACCTCACCAGATGGAATACACAGTAATAAAATTTGAGTGTATCTTTGGAAAGAGGTGGTAGAAAAAGCTCAGTGTCATTAGCCAAAACCAAGGCCAGGGGCAGACTATGTAATTACCCATTGATTGCTCATATGCAAATTTAGGCTGAAGCTGAAGAAAAATGACAAGTCCACGAGAGCCAAAATATGACATTGAGCATATTCTACATGAATTTAGAGATAATATCAAGAACAGATTTGCTATTATCACAAGAACATCATACTGGTAAAAAGAAAAATTAAAAAGACAGAAGAAAACTATCTCAGTGGATGTCAGAAGAGACTCAAACTTGCTCTGCAGCATAGAGATGCTAAAGCAAATGGAAGATAGGAGGAGATAAGAGAGCTGAACAGAAAATGTCAACAGTCAGCTTGAGAAGGCACAGTCAAGTATAATGAAATATCCAAAGACCTGGAGTTCGAAAACCAAAAGTGAAGAATATGCTCAGCATTTCTGAAGCTGAAACAACTCAAGAAAAAATTGAAAGCCTTGACTTTTGCAATATTGAGAAATACAGAAAGTGTCAAAAGAATATGGAAAGTTTACACTAAGTCACTGTATCAAAAGAAATGGTCTGTGTTCAACCATTTCAAGAGGTGGCATATGATCAAGGACATAAGATCTAAACTTTGCTGAAGGTATTGGTGAAAAACAAGATTCCAGGAATTGACAGGATACAGATTGAAATCTTGTTAACAAACTGATGGAACACTGGAGGCACTCACTCATCTATGCTAAAATATCTGGAAAACAGTTGTCTAGCCAGCCGATTGGAAGAGATGTGCTCATTCCAAAGAGAGGTGATCCAGTGGAATGCACAGATTGTCGAACAATATTGTTAATAGCAAATGCAAGTAAATTTTTTGAAGATAATTTAAAAACAGCTGCAACAGTATATCAACAGACAACTGTTAAGAACTCAAGCTGGATTCAGAAGAGGATGTGGAACTAGGGATACCACTAATGATACCAGATGAATCTTGCCTGAAATCACAGATTATCAGAAAGATGTTTACTTGTGCTTTATTGACTATGCAAAGGCTTTTGACTGTGTGGATAATGACAAATTATGTACAACACTAGAAGTAATGGCTATTGCAGAATACTTGACTGTGCTCATGAGGAACCTGTACATAGACCAAGAGGCAGTTATTAAAACTGAGCAAAAGATACTGAATGGTTTAAAATAGGAAAGGGTTTGTATTCTTCATAATTATTCAGTCTGTATGCTGAGCAAATAATCTAAGAAGCTGGATTATATGGAGAAGAACATTCAGGGAAGGAAGAAAAATTTTGATGCATATGAATTATGGTGTTAACAAAGCATGTTCAAAGTACCATGGGCTGCCAGAAGAACAAACAAATCTGTGTTGAAGTAAGTAAAGCCAGAATTCCCCGTAGATTTGAATGATGAGACTTGGTCTGATACTTGACACACCAGGAGAAGGAAAGAACCTGTCTTTGGAGAAGGACACAGTATGCTTGGTTAAAGTGGAGGGTCAGCGAAAAAAGAGGAATACCCCACTTCCACCCCCAGCGAAATGGATTGACACTGGCAGCAACCAATGTGCTGAAGCATTACAATTATAAGGGTGGCGCAGGACTGGTCAGTGTTTTGTTCTGTTGTACATAGTGTTGCTTGTGAGTCACAGCCAACTTGATGGCACATAACAACTGCCGGTCATTTTGTTGTTAAATGCCTAAGAGTCAGATCCAACTCAGTGACCCTGTGCAAGGATTATAAGCAGCAGCTGGTGGCTTTGAACCCCTGAACCTTTCAGTTAGCAGTCCCATGCTTGTCCTACAGTGTCACACCAGTAGTCCAGCATTGGCTATTAGCCCCTTTAATTCATCTAATGCATTTTTTTGTTTGAAAACCACATTTTTAAGCTACAAAAAATGTTGTTTGTTTGGTAGAGGTGGTTATGTGTCCTGGAGTCAGTTCTGACTCATAGTGGCCCTGCATGGGGTTTCAGAAAGCCTCATCCTGTGGACCATCTGGTAGTTTTGAACCGCTCACTTTAAGATTAGCAGGCTGACTCGTTACCACTACACTACCAGTCTGTTTAGTTTGTTTTTGTTTTGGTGTGTGTTGTATTTGCATCTGCAGTACCTATGTATGTTGTTGTTGTTGTTAAGTGCCATCGAGTCGGGTCCGACCCATAGCGACCCTGTACAGGGTTTCCGAGGGTGTAAATCTTTACGGGAGTAGAAAGCCTCATCTTTCTCCCGCGGAGCGGCTGGTAGTTTCGAACCGCTGACCTTAAGGTTCGCAGCCCGATTCGTAACCACTACGCTACCAGAGCTTTTTCTATCCTTTTGGATTTTTTCAGGTGTCCACGGTCTCCTTCGGAATTTCTCTTTAATTAAACTTGTGCTCTGGGTGATTATCCTTACTGTTTCCTTTCTGGATAGGCAGTTAATTTTCCTTTGTGCCTCCTTTGGATTCAAATCTAGCTACTGAAATGTTGCTAATGGTGAAAAACCTACGAGTAATAAAGGAAAAATGTGTCCTTTGCCTCAAGCATTAAGGTAAACTATTAATTCCTCTGAAGAAATTGAAAAGAATCTGTTTTCCAATTCTTCATTTGCCTGAAAGAAGGCTTAAGGAGGTCTTAGCTCATCCAGAACTTCATAACAAAGATCTGGTTTGGCATTAATTTTCCAAGAGTATATCTCCAGATGCCAAGTTCTAAGTCTTAATGATTTTATATTGGTCTTCCCATCGAGTCGGTTCCTACTCATAGCGACCCTGTATAGGGTTTCCGAGAAGCAGGTGGTGAGTTTGAACCACTGACCTTGCATTCCAGCACATTAACCAGTAGCACCCAATTTTTCTCAGTCTGTCTAGGTGTCTTTTAGATCTCAGGATCTGCCTGACTGAGGCTTAATGCTGTGAGTAGAAGGCGGGGTACAGGGATGTCAGGGGGGAATCCTTCAAATCAGGTTTTAAGTGTCATCTATTACTCAAAATAAAGGGGTTCTCTGAAAATTTTTATCTTAAGAACTGTGTGTATTTATAGTACCACTTTTTGAGCTGTCACTTATCACTATCAACTTAAGTCATTCTGGAATGTATTTCTTTTGTATAATTCTTCTTTCCTTTATCTATCTGTTACTTTCTAACAACACTGTTGCTGAGTGTCTAGTCTGTTAATGTCTCACAGTGACACCTGGTATAGGGTTTCTGAGGAGTGGCTGGTAGGTTTGAACCACTGACCTTGTGGTTAACAGTCCGGTGCTTATCCTACAGCACTGCACTAAGACTCTCCTAACAACAATTGTTAAATATCATAGAGTTGGTTACAACTTAACAGCGACCCTGTATGAGGTTTCCAAAGAACAGCTAGGGGGTTTGAACCACTGACCTTGTGGTTCAAACTGACCTTGAGGTTGAGTGCTTATCCTGCTAGTGCCTGCCAATGTGATGTCAATTGTGTAATCTGTGCTTCATATATAATTACAATAGAAGCTAGTGATGCCAGTGATAGCTCATCATTTAGTTCCCTATTTCTAAGCAGTGACTGGGTTTGGTAGCTGACAGCATGGCCATAGGTATCTCATTGTACTCAAATATTTATTTAGTAACAATGCTAGGTACAGTCTTCAAGCCTAATAAATGTGATTTTGTCGGGGAGGGGTGTGGGATGGGAAGGGTAGATCTTAAAGCAGAGCTTTTTAAAGTATGGGCCATAGGTTTCTGGAGACTTTAGGTTGTTTATAAACTTTGCCATGCACTAAGGACTCGAAAACTTGTGTGCCTGGACCTTGCATCTGATTTTTAGAGTCCCATATCTGGTTGCCTGTGCTGGACTGCAATATCAGTTTGAACCACAAGGTTGATGGTTCAAGCTTACCACCAGGCACTCCTCAGGAACCCTATACAGGATCACTGTGAGTCCAAACCTACTTGACAGCACTTAACGACAGCAACAGTTAGACATCATAGTTAATAATAAGCATTTTCAATTTAATATGAAGAGGCTTCAGAAAGTTAGTGGGAAATTTTCATTATCTTTTAATTCACGTTTTCCACTCACTCTTTGTGAAGCACTCTCCATCTTCATAGAAGGCACCTCTGATTTTTCTAGTTGTTCAGGTGCCAAATTCTGGACCCTTTTTTTTTTTTTTTAAAGTTTTTATTGTGAATTGAGTGATAGTTTACATGGGAGAAACATCAGTTTTACATTCATCATTCCATTGCAATGATTACAGTCCACTCCGTGCATCATCATTAAACAGTAATTGCTCCTGTTCCCTCTGAATTTTCGTGGGGAGGGAGGCATGTACACAAAAACCCTCAGGAATATATATATAAAATCATTTAAACAGTCTAAGGGCACATTCTGCAAGCCTTCCTCCTGGCCACCAGCACACAGTCTTTCTCTTTTCTGGGCTCATTCTTGATACTTTTCTTGTTCCATATCTTACCCATCAGCATGACTTCCTTGTTAACTCTGCTTTCTTTCATAATGTATTCCAAGCCATACACTTGTAGAGCTTCCACTCTGTACGAAGGCCTTCTTACGCGCCTTCCTGCTTCCACTTTTACTTCTTTTATTTCTATACCAACCAAATAGCGCTTAAGAAGTCCTTTGTGGCAAATGAGACTATACTGTTATTTTCTCTAGCTTTTCCTGGCAGTATTAGCATCAAAGTAATGGTAATCTTTGAATATGTTAGGAAATACCACTTTTTCTGTTCTCTGAAAGAGTTGGTATAAGTTGGAGTGATAAATCTTGGGTAGTTTACCAAATACACCTGTAAAACCTTATGAGCCTATGGGATTTTGTTTGTTTCCTTGGGACTTTTTTTTTTTTAAGTTTTTATTGTGAATTGAGTGATAGTTTACATGAGAGAACAGTTTTACACTCATTTCATTGCAGTGATTACAATCTCCTTTGTGCATCATCAATTAACACTATTTACTTCTATTTCCTCTGTTTTTTTTTTGTTTGTTTGTTTGTGGGGGACTGGGGAATGTACACAAAAATACTCAGGAATATGGAATCATTTCAGCAATTAAAGGGCACATTCTGCAAGCCTGCCTCCTGGCTGCCAGCACACAGCCTTTTTCTTTCCTGAGTGTAGAGTCTTCAGCTGCGTTTTCTCTCCATGTCCTTCCTCATCTCTGCCTCCCATCTCTGATGTCATTACTTCTCTGCATAGAGTCCCACATTCCACTCGTGCTCTTCTGCTTTGATAGTTCTAGGGTCCTTTGTCCCTGGATTGTAAGATTATTCCCTTGGGATATATTTTTAATTGTTGATTTTTATTATTACGTCTTCTCAGATTTGCTGTATGGCTTAGAAAGGACTTTAATAACAAAGAACTCGAAGTTTTCTTTCAAATTAGCAGCTTTATGCACTTGCAAAGTATATTGATGTCCACTGTAAAACATGTTTTACAGAGGGCAAAATAAATAAAATGGGAATGGGAAAGAAAAGAGTCTTATGTGTTTAACACTAGTGGTTCTCAGTGTGAGGTCCCTGGACCAGGAGCAACTGTATCTCCAGTGAACTTGTTAGATTCACAAGGTCCCACCTCAGGCTTGTGGGGGATGGGTGGGGTCCAGTAATCACTGATTCTGATGACTGCTAAGTTTTGAGAATAACGGAATTACACATTATGACAAAGATGGTACAAAATATGTAATTGATTGGCATGCATGGTTTCAATCTAAAGTATCAAGTAAATACTTGATATATATTGCAAAAACATCACTTAGTTTGGTTTTTGTTCAAGCTGTTTTCTTTTTCATTGATAGATGGAAATGTTTTATTTCTCTCAATTTATTATATTGCAGACTGAATCTACCTAACACTAATCATACTCCTTGAGGTGAAAAGTTATGTGTTGATTGTGAAAATAAAATATGGAGGAAATTTTTGATCCAGAGTTTGATTATTTTTTTTTTAACAACATTGGAATATTGCTTTAATCCAACTCTGAACCATGGCTAACTAATCATTTTCAACTGCTAGAAAGTCTTAATTAGTTTGATACCTCACCATCAAAAACTCATTAACACAGAACTTACATGTGAGGAATGTTTAAATGGCAAATGTTATGTCACACAAAAATTTACCACAGTAAATTAAAAAAAAAAAAAAAAAGAAATCTTCCAGCTCATTGAAAGGATCAGAAAGGCACTGTTGTATCTCACCTTGATCAAAATCCTCCCACCTCTGGGGAGGACCTTTCCTGGAGTATGTTTCTGTGTTTGGGATTTTTGTTTCAAATATTTCACAGTAATCATCCCACTATGGACTGAGAGTAGTAAGTCATTGTTAACCAGCTTCTTGAAGTAATATTTGAAGATCTTTATATGGAGATGATTTATATTATATGTACTTATGATTTATATTTAAGCATTGATAGTGTTTTATTGTAATTCTTTTTATGTTTTTCTTTCAGGAGAGAAATAGAAACAAACAATAACCTTATGGAGATAATCCTATTAGAATTACAACACTAATGACGTAGACTCTGGAAATGCCTAATAAGTCAAAGAAGACGTTATTAAAGCTTTTTTTCTGCTTAAGGTGACATCTTTGAACACTTTAACACAGAATTGACTCTTCTTGTAATGGTTTTCATCAGCGCATATGCCCTTATACTCTCACCAAACACACTTGAGAACTGTAACTTCGTCAAGCACTTTCTGTCCTGAAGCTTTTACCAGTATCTGCTGTCTTTTGTAATTATGCATCCTAGCTAAGGCACAGAAGACTGAATGAATGCAAGGATTCATTAACTCTTTGAATTTGTTAAATACTAACAGTTAACCATAAGAAGTGGTTCAATGATGTAAGAGTCACACTGCTTCAATTTTTCTTTGTTGTAGTTTTTAAATTGTCAATTTTTAGCTATTTGACAGATTAAAAGCAAAATAATCATGCCATATTTAGTCCTGGAGTTCAAGTCTAAATGTTTATGTGGAAAATTATTGTAGTAAACTTTTAATAAGGCAAAGCAACCTTAAGCTCTATTTTAGCCAAATGAAACATTATCTGAAATTATATTAGAACATTTCCCTTGTCTTCAATTTGTTCGGTGTAACAAAATACTGATATGCAGCTTGGTGGATTTCACCAGTTAATGCACATTCTTCTCCCTTCCTTCCCCCAGTATGTATACTGAAAAAATGTGCATTTGTCTGAGGAATTATTTTGTTTGCTACCACTTAATGAATCTCAAAATTTTGAGTAAATGTACCTCAGTCTAATCAGACTTTTTATGACCTTTATAACTACATTTAAAACCCTTAATCCCTATTTCTGGGTGTTTGCGAGCCTGATTGCTATCATGAAGTAAAAATTTATTATTCTAGATATTCATTAGCAAAATAAACACATAGTTCTTGTTTAGCAAGTATATATACTGTTCCTCAACTTCTCCAGCTTTTGCAGTGTCCTGGCATCCTTAAAATACTTTGAAAATATGGCCTTGATCCATGGATTAAATCAGTATCTAAGTGAATGTGTTGATGTTTTATTGATCAGAGCTATATAAATGGGAATACAGCATATATCTGGGTATTCTTTTAGTTATCCTTTTTTTAACATCTTTTTTTAATTAATTACATATCAACATTAATTTTATATCTGGAAACAAATTGATTTTGTTATAATGATAATGTGTGAAGCATCTGTATTAACTGAGTTGATGGCATAAGGTTGTGAAGATATTGTACTGCCCCTTATATTACTGTTATAAAAGAAGACTGTAGAAAGGCGATATGTTATTAAGGGTGGAAATAGCAATACAGTAGATTTGAATACCTTGATGTTTTCCATTACTCCACTTATGTTTACATCATGTTTAGAAGTATTTTCATTTACTGTGGTCTTTGGTCACTTCAATTAAAAGAAATTTAGTTGCATATTTCTTTGAGGCTTTCAGTTATAGAATTTTTTTATATAATATTTTCTTAAAATGTACAAATACTGTAGTCAAATGAAAAAAGTTACAGTATTTGGAGATAACCATAGCTACTTCACAGTTCTTTAGTAGTTAGTCCCAGAGTAATTATATTAGTGTTTACTGAAGGGAACATCAAAATACAGTATATTACAAAATAAAGACTTTCTTAAAGGAAAATTGCACCTATTTTACCTTTTTAAGAGTTTAAGAAATAAGCCATGAAATCTTGTAAAATGTCTCTTTTAACTATTTATAATGAAAATTGGCATTTGGATATAGTCACTGTAGCAGTGTTCTACATCCCTAATATTACATATAGATAAGGCACAATAGTCAAATATGACTGTTGTCATTTTGGAGGTCTATTAGAGAAAACTTTAAAGGGAGTGACTTTGTAGGAAGGATTTGAGTTCTCTCCCTGAGATTCTCTTTTTCTTGGTGCTTTATTAGCAACTCTGAATATTTTTATAAAAATAGTTACATTACAAATGAATAAACTTGTTTAATTAACATTAAATTTCTATGTGAGAAGTGTCATGGAAACAGCAAGCAAGCTGATTGCCGTATCAGACTCAGAAATGTCAAGTGTAATTGAATAGTCTGTCCATGGTGAGGAGTACATCCCAGTGCCTTTAACCTGGATTTCTAATCTTAAATTAAATGGGTGCAGCATTCCTTTGGAAACAAAAAAACAAGTTTGTTTTCTTATTTTTCACTTGATAATTTTGTGCTTTTGTCATTTAAAGTTTCTCCAGAACTCCCACCTTACTCTAACTCTGAGTTCTGTCAAGGGTATTGCAAGACATTTCTCCCCTAAGTGATTATCATTGGTTGTCTCAATAGCACAACTAACTGAATGTTTCTTAACTACTGTAGACACCAAAGGGAAAGAACCTGGGCTCTACAATAGGAAACACAGCAAATGTTTGATTAATCACAAATTAAAAAAAAAAAAATCACTGGCCTAGTAAATTTCATGCTTAATGTTTCTTGAAGTTCTGGCTATGAAATGTTTCTTATTAAAATTATGTGGGTATTTTATTTTGAAAGGTATTATAGTTTGTATATTTAAACAGTAAGGGGAAAAATGTAACCAAAATTAGTATTCTTTTCTATACATGTTGGTACTTGAAGATTCCTTTCAAAAGAAACCCCAGTCTTTTCCTAATTTCAATACTTAATTCTTCATTTTAACTTGTGATCTTTCTAATTCAAAAGCTGTGTTCTTTTTGAATACCATGCATGGGGGATAAGCTGATGTTAAAACAGTTTGCAATAAAAAAAAGAATCAGCTTGAGTCATTTAATCATTTCAGATGCATCCTTTAAAAATCAGTTTGAGAAATTTAAGAGAATTTTGTTTTCGGTAAGTTTTGCATATCTTTCGTTAATGCCATGTAAATTCCCTTTTTTATATGTTTAAAGGGAGGCTATGATAAAATGATTTAATTCATTTATATTCACTTGTAGCAATTACATGGGAAATTGAATTTTGTGGTGTTTGGGTTTGTTCATTCCTGTGAATGATGGTACAGTTAGGTGAGATTTTTTGTTATGGTACCCAAACTCACCATTTGGTCCTCTTTAATCTTTGAGGGTTTCAATAAAAATTGTTCACTCATATCTGTGGTCTTTCCATTTTCCCTTTATAACTGTGAGAGAGCATTATGACATTTTTCTTCTATAATATTACAGATTTCCTGATGGATATATCTTTCACATACATGTTTTATATCATGCATTCTAGTTGGCTATTTAAAATTAAGTAGGAATTTTAGGAGATAACAGTTTATCCTAATCTTTAACTATTTCGAATGAACTATTGAATTAAATGCTCTGGTGTGGCTCTGTAGGATAAGCACTGCTCTGCTAAACACAAGGTTAGCGACTCAAAACCGCCAGTTGCTTCTTGGAAACCCTGTGAGTTTAAACTGACTTGACATTACCTAACAACAGCAATGCTAAATTAAGATTTTCAGGTAGTAGAAGAAAGTAGTGGCAGTAGCCATTTTGTAACCCTGTTTACCTTACTCTTGGTTGTAGAAATGTTCTCTAGAAATGTGTATATTGCCCCTTGGAAGAGAGTTCATATTGATAGGTAGCTATAGATCTGGGTGATGCACTGACAATGCTGAGCTCTCTAACTAAGGTAGTTCAGAGGTTGACTTGAGACCAGTCTCATAGGATCATTTCAGGTAGCTTTGTAGACTTGTTCTCACAGTGGCAAATATTTGTTCTCTTTAAAAACCAATATAATTTTTAATAGTCATCCTTTATGCAGAGTTTTAGTACTGGTTCTGAGTGCCATACCATTAGAAACCTAGTTTTTACTGGTCATCTTAAAGAGAGGATTTATATATCAATATACTTACACTTGAAGCTATTCATTCTTGGTTGGAAACCTAATAATAACCAGCTCAGTGGCTTTATCTTGCTGACTGAAACTGTTGTTAAGTGCCACTCTTGTCAGTTCTGACTCATAAATGAGCCTGTATTTCCAAAGAGCTTCTGGTAAGTTTGAACCACCTGACCTTGTAGTTCATGCCAACTTTGCATTCTAGTGCTTTATCATACAGTGCCACACAGGGACTCCTAGTGATGCTGTTGTTCAATGCCATCAAGTCGATTCTGGCCCATAGCAACCCTGTGTAGGGTTTCAGAGGAGCGGCTAGTGAGTTTGAACTGCTGACCTTGCAGTTTGCAAACTGATTTTGTAGTGGCGTGCTTATCCTACAATGCCTCACCAGGATGCCCTAGTGATGCTAGACTTAGTAATTAGTCTAGTGAATAAAATATTCTTTCAGTCAGAAGTTAACTCTTCAATGACCAGTGGTACGTGCAGTGCCCAATCTACATTTTCTGCCTCTGGAGTTTAGTGGGAAGCTGCTATCCCACTGTCAGTGTGTGAGTGTGTTTATTACTGTTACATGCTGTCAAGTCATTTCGGACTCAGCAACCCTGCATAGGATTTTTGAGGAGTGGCTGATGGGTTTGAACCACTGACTTTGTAGTTAGCAGTCCAGTGCTTATCATAACAGGACTCCTCGTGGTCATACCAAACTGTCCTCATCCCATCAGCCCCAGTACCAGAAACTCCTCAGGATAATGTGTCCTACTACTTATATCAAAGTCCATTTTATGTCAGCATGAATGATTTTTAGAAAGTTAAACTGGTCCCTATAAGTTAGAGTAAACAGATATCCCAGCTGTTCAACTTTTCTACCGTGTCTTATGCTTCCATAGTCCTTAATAGCAATCACCACTCCTCCCTTCCTTCAAGTCCCAGGGTTCTGCAATACACTGCAGTGTCTCAAAAACTCAACAGTTGTCAAAAAGAAATGATACACAATTGTGGAGGCTTGACAACAAAACATTGCCCAGCCCTGTGCCATCCTCACCATATTGATATGCTTGACCCATTTGCCGTTGTGCAAATCCATCTCGGGGGTCTTCCTAACCTTGCACTTCACCAAACGTGATGTCCTTATGTTTGGAAAAATGCAAGGTTATTTCATCTACCTTAAGGGTTTGACACCAGTCAGTCTCCCCTGTGAATAAAATACATGGCTTCTGGCCAGGCATACAGGGGAACTGGCAATGCATTCTGTTTACTTTCCAGTGGAAGCTTCTTTTGGATCAAAGAAAATCTAGCAAGCCAATCCTCTCCTGTAGCACCCTACCCTTTAAAGCCTAGCTCCCCTTAGATACTCAATACCGACTAAGTAGTACTGTTTACTGATGCTTGCACCCAGAGGTATGATTTAGAAAAGGGCATCAAAAGATGGACATTAACAATGCAATTTTGGTTTTTATTCTAAAGGAAGAAACTTGTATCTCCTTTAGAGCATTTTGATCGTACCAGGGTCTCTCCTATGACAGTTTGTCAGAAGTATGAGACAAGTCTTACTCTCCTGGCTTCTAAGCATTCTGGCTGTGCTTTTTCCATTACAAGATTTGTTCTAGCAGCCCATGGTACTTAAATATTCTCCAATACTATAACTCAAATACATCAGTTCTATGGTCTCTGTTACTTGCTGTCCAACTTTCATACGCACATAAGGCTGTTGAAAATACCATGCGTTGAGTCAGGTGCATCTTAGTCCTCAATCTGACTTCTTTGCTCTTCAATACTACAGAGGTCTTGTGTAGCAGATTTGCCTAATGCAATAAGTCATTTGATAATCTTGACTGCTGCTTCCATGAGTATTGGTGGATCCCAGTAAGTATTTAAAGTCCTCTGCTCTTCAGCAAGCAATGTTGTATTCATCTGCACATCGCAGACTTTTAATGAGTCCCTCTAATCCTGATGCCATGTTCCTCATCATATAATTTTAGTTTCTTGCACTATTTGCTTAGCATACAGATTGAATAACTATGGTGAAAGAATACAACCCTGGTGCACACCTTTCTTGTTAAACTGACATTTAGTGCCCCTGTGTTCTGTTGGCACAATTGCCTCTTAGTCTATATAGCACAATTAAGTGTTAGGTAATATCTATTCTTGTGGAGGCGCAGAGATACACGTCTGGAGGAGTCTTCTCTCACACAGTCTCAGGAACTGAAGGATCCAAATTGGCAAGTCAGAAGATAGGCCATTGATGCTTGAGGCTGTGGGAGCTGGTGCCATCCAGTCATTTCAGAAGCAACCCTGTACGGTTTCTGAAGTGGCTGGTGAGCTTGAACTGCTGACCTAACGGTTCAAACCTACCTGTGGTCCAGTGCTTATCCTACAGTTCCTTTCCAGGACTCCAGTCACAGGTATGTTGTTAAATGCTGTCAAGTCGTTTTCTGACCCCTAGCGACCCTGTATAGTGTTTCCAAGGAGCAGCTGGTGAGCTTGAACCACCGACCTTGTGGTTCAAATGACTGGGGATGGTGGTTCCGACTCAGTGACCCTGGAACCTAAAATACAAAAAAATGTTTTTCATTTTATTCAAAATTCCTAGTAATGGAAGGAAAACGATTAAAAAAAAAAAAATCAGAAAATGCTTCGGTCTTGAAAGGGTTAACGGCCATGGTCTTAATCTTTCCACTCCATTATCTTGATGTCCTTAGTGTAATAGTAAGAAGTAAACTCTTCTATAAAACTCCCCTGTATATCACTATGTTGTGTGCTGTGGAGTGGTTCCGACTCATAGCGACCCTGTACAAGGTTTCCAAGGCTGTAAATCTTTACAGGAGCAGAAAGCATCATCTTTCTCCCGCGGAACAGCTGGTAGTTTCGAATTGCTCACTGTGAGGTTAGCAGCCCAATTTGTAACCTCTACGCCATCACTATACATAAATGTTAAGTGCTGTCCAGTCCGTTCTGACTCATAGAAACTCTGTATAGGGTTTCCAAGTAATGGCTTGTGAGCTTGAACCGCCGACCTTGCAGTTCAACCGACTTTGTAGTCCAGCACATTAACTCACAGTGCCACACCAGGGCTCCTGAGTGGCTGTGTGCAAGTGCAGAGCCTACAACAACCAATATTCCCAGGCAGTCTCCCATTTAAGTGCCAACCAGGCCTGACCCTGCTTAGCATCTGAGATTAAATGCACCATACCTACAAATGTGCACAAACTTCAGAATTTATTTTCTTTAATTACCTGTACAACATTAAGGAGTCTTGAGTTAAGTGTTGGCTGATTGGTGCAAGGTTGGTGGTTCAAACCCACCAACTGTTCTACAGGAGAAACGAGAGACCTCCCATAAAGATTCAGTCTTGAAAACACTAAGGAGTAGTTATACTCAGTCCTATAAAATTGCTATGCGTCAGAATTGACTCAACGGCAGTGGTTTTTTTTGTTTTTTGTTGTATAAGATTGGGATGAAATGTAAATGAAAAATAGTTTTTGTTATAAGTGTATAAGAAAATTAAGAGTACATGGTTCATAACACTAATTGTGCTCCTCCACGTTTTTTACACCCACTTGTCCCTCCAGATACCATCATGACATGTAATACTCTTAGATATTTAGATACTGGAATGTCATTTTAAAAATTCCTGGGATGTTTCTAACTGACAACATTTAACCAAAATGAAAGTAATGTTTTTAGGTGCCATTGAGTCGGTACCGACTCATAGCGACCCTATGTACAACATAACGAAACTGCCTGGTCTTATGCCAAATTCACAATTGTTGCCACACGTGTACCCATTACTGCTGCTACTGTGCCAATCCATCTCATTAGGGTTCTTCCTCTTTCCTCTAGCCCTCCAGTTTACCAAACATCATATTCTTCTCCAGTGACTGGTCCCTCCTGACAATATGTCCGAAGTATGAGAGAAAAAGTCTGGCCATGCTGGCTTCCAAGGAGCATTCTGGCTGTACTTCTAACAACACACTTGTTTGTTCTTTTGGCAGTTCATGATACTTTCATTATTCTCCAACACCATAACTCAAATGCATAAATTCTTCTACAGTCTTCCTTATTCATTGTCCAACTTTTGCGTGCATATGAGGTTATCGAAAATATGGCTTAGGTCAGGTGCACCTTAGTCCTCAAGCTGACATCTTTGCTCTTCAACAATAAAAAAGGTCTTGTGCAGCAGATTTGCCTAATGTAATATGTTGATGGTTGACCTGAGCAAAATTAAGTCTTTGACAACTTCAATCTTTTCTCCAATTATGTGGATGTTGTTTGGTCCAGTGGTGAGGATTTTTGTTTTCTTTATATTGAGATATAAAGGCTGTGGTCTTTGATCTTCATAAGTAAGTATATTAACTCCTCTTTGCTTTCAGCAAGCAAGGTTGTATCATATACATATCACAGATTGCTAATGAGTCTTCCAATCCGGATGCTATGTTTTTCTTCATATAATTCAGTTTTTTGGATTATTTGTTCAGCATACAAGTTAAATATGATGAAAAAATAAAGCCCTGGCACACACCATTCCTAATTTTAAGCCACTGGGTGGTCCCTTGTTCTGTTCAAACAACTGCTTCTTGAGCACAATTAAGTGTTCCAGAATACTCATTCTCTGCAATGTTGTCCATAGCTTGTCATGATCCACACAATCAAAAGGCCTTGCATAGTCAATAAAACAAACATCTTTCAGCTAAGGTACATCTGATGTCAACAATAATATCCCTTGTTCCTTGTCCTCTTATGAATCCAGCTTGAACCTCTGGAAGTTCTCTCTCAGTGTATGCTTGCAACCGGTTTGCATTATCTTTAGTAAAACTTAACTCGCTTGGGATATCAATGATACTGTCTGATGATTTCCGCATTCTGTGGGTTACTTCTCTTTGAAATAGCATCTCATTATAACACTTGACTTTGTCTTATTGAGCTGCCTTTTGAAATTTTCAGTTCACCATTTTACTTAATTTCTTCCAGTCATTTGATAGTCTTTTTGTTCAAGAGCAAGTTTCAGAGTCTCTTTGGACATCCGTTTTGGTCTTTTCTTTCCTAGCTTTTTAACGACCTTTACTTTCTTACAGTATGATATTCTTGATGTCATCTCACAACTCCTCTGACCTTTGATCATTAATGTCTAATGCATCAAATCTAGTCTTGAGATGGTTCTTACATTCAGGTAGGATATATTCAAGGTCGTATTTTGGCTCTCATGGATTTGTTTTAATTATCTTCAACTTCAGCCTGAACTTGCATATGAATAATTGCTGATCTGCTCCATAGTTGACACCTGGCCTTGTTTTGGCTGATGATATTGAGCTTCTCCATCGTGTCTTTCCACGATGTAGTAAATTTGATTCCTGTATATTTCATCTGGTGAGGGTCAGTGTATAGTCACCTTTGATGAAAAAAGCTATTTGCAATGAATAAGCAATTAGTCTTGCAAAATTCTATCATGTGATGCAACCTCCAGCATAATTTCTATCACCAAGGTCATATTTTCCAACTACTGTTTCTTCTTTGTTTCCAACTTTCATATTTCAATCACCATTAATTATCTATGCATCTTGATTGCATGTGTGATCAATTTCTGACTGAAGATGCTGGTTGAATTCTTCAGTTTCATCATTATTAGCTTTAGTGGTTGGTGGGTAAATGTGAACAGTAATTGGAGTCCTGGTGTGGTGCTGTAGCTTAAGCACTGGGTCAAAATGTCAGCTTGAACAAACTCACCCAACCACTCCTCGAAAACCCTGTACAGGGTCTCTGTGAATCAGAAATGGCTCAGTGGCACATAACAACAACAAAAACAACAAAAATATTAACTAGTCTTCCTTGTAGGTAAGTGTATAAATATTATCCTATTACAGACAACATAGTATTTCAAGCTAGATCTTGAAATGTTCGTTTTGAAAATAAATGCAATGCCATTTCACTTTAATTTGGTGTTCTTTGCATAGTTAAACCTTGTGATTCATTTATTCAAACTGGTCACTATGAAACCATTTCAACTCACCAGTGCCCACGATACAGATCTTTATATGTTACATTTCATTTTTGATGACTTCTAATTTTCCTAAATGTATACTTCTTGTGTATACATTTAGCACTGGACTGCAAACCACAAGGTCGGCAGTTAAAACCTACCAGCTGCTACTTGGAAACCCTAAACGGGGTCTCTATGTCTTGGAGCTGACTCGATAGCACTTAAACTACAACAATATCCTTCTTACATTCCATATCCTGATTATTAATGGATGTTTGAAGCTATTTCTTCTCACTTTGAGTTGTGCTCCATCACCAAATGAAAATCCTGAAAGCTTTGGTGTATCCACATCATTAAGGCCTGCTCTGCTTTGAAAATGTAAGTCTTCCCAGTCATGTTTTGAGTGTCTTCCAACCTGAGGGACTCATCTTCTAGCAGGATCTATCAGACAGTGTTTTGCTGCTATTAATAAGGGCTTCAGTGGCTAACCTTTCAGAAGTGGTCCATCACACCTGCTTCCTAGTCAGTCTTAGTTGGGAAAGTCCACTGAAACATGTCCACCATTGATGGCCCTGTTGGTAATCACAATACCAGTGACAAAGCTTCCAGACTCACAGAAGCACACAAGCCACCACAGAATGACAAACTGACAGGGGAATGAGTGGTGGAGGCTGACAAGTTCCAAATTCATAGTTCAGGAGTCAGTACTGAGGATTCTCACCCAAGTGGTTGCAAGGACTGTGGAACCTGAATTGTAGGTTAGAGGACAGACTGTTGATTCACAAGGCTGCAGAAGCTGGTGAATCAGTTTAGGAAATAGACCACAGGTCACAAGAACTAGAGGTCAGGAGACAAGCAAGATGCATGACCCAGAGAAACAGGAGGAATTTTGCTAAAACATTTTTGTCTACTCCATGCAGACCACACTCCCAGGGAAACAAAGGGCAGTGACTTGAGTCATACCTTCTAGTAAGGTGGAGACTCAAGATACATCTCACCTTAATCCTGCCTGGTTAACAACAGATGCTGTGTGTTAATGTGCTGGACTGCAGTCAATTCGAACTGCAAGCTCACCAGCTACTCCTAGGAAACGCTATACAGGGTTGCTGTCAGTTGGAACCAATTTGACGACACTTAACAACAACAAAAATAAGACTATAACTACAGGCGCAGAGGCTAGGATTTACAACATAGTGCAGGAATACGCTCAGAAGGCCATAATAAGTAATTTACTACACTGCACTTTGTAAGGCGAAGCCTGTCAGAGAAGAAAACCTCATATTTTCTGATATGAGAGAGAAAAAGTACACTTTGTGGAAGGAGGAAAACTTGAGAGAACTGGAAAAACAAGGTAAGCTCATTGAATTCCAGCTGATAATACAAATTTAACTGTATTATCTTCTTTTGTTATAGAAAATTTAGAATTTATTGATTGCCTTTGAAGATTTCTTAGAGTAATCTTTATAGTTTAGATACAGTTTATACTCTGCAGTTAAAGGTGATTACTTCCAATTCATATTGTTATACCATTCAGATCCTAAGAACAGTCACTGCCTGAATAAAACTTCAAATAACATTTATCTTTGTTTTTATTACTCTTGGTTTCCTGTGTTTTCAGTTACTGTCAGCCATGCATCTACCAAATAAGTAAAATGATAATAAATTAGTTCATTCTGCTAGAGCAAATGGCAGAACTAAAGAAAAATGAGACTAGAGAAAAAGCCAATGGAAGATAACAATAAGAAACCTACAAACAATATATGAAATTTCCTGCTGTGTTTGTTAAGAGTGCCTGGAGATATACAATGCGATCTGAATATACAAGTAAGAGCTTCATGGTGAATTTTTAGTAACATTTCTAAATGGAGACACTAATGTATATTAGAATATACTGCCTCTACGTTTTACCAGCAAAATGGTGCTACTTTTAAAGGAAGACATAGTTGACATACACAATATGACAGTTCTAGCCTATGATATATTCAAAGGAAAACTATATCTTCAGATGTAAAAGTTTACAAATGAAACGAAATACTAGCTTCAGTAAAAGGTTTAGCTATTAATCCCAACAAATATATTATGTTTATTATTTCTGTTTGGGACTTGGCTGGATTAACAGTCTGTTTCCTTTATTTTCTGTCTGAGTCCCAGTGCTACGGAACAATTGATGTTTGCATCTAGTAGCTTTCTTTAGTGTATCTATTCAGTTCTGAGGCCAGCTTTCACTTTGTACGCTGCCAAGAGTCATTTGTGCTCCTAAGTATGTTTATTTTAGTTTACTTGTTTCTTTTATGTGGAAACAAATACGTAAACTAATGATGTACGACTGAAAGAGGACTGTTTCTATAAAAATGAAATTGACTGCTTTGGAAATGCAGGATAAAGGTGAGTTGTCTAATTAGGTTGTAGATTAGACAACTATCAAACTTTGAGGGAATAGAAAAAAATGTAGATGTTTACATTTACTTTAAAAGTGTTTTTTTTTTTTCAGTACTCAATGCACTAGACCATCTCTGACAATGCATTTCACGTGTAGTTTGTAGAAAATGACATCAGGGAAATCAAATCAGCAGATTCCTATTAAGAGAAAAAAATATTGGACCTGTAACAAATGGCTGGTGATTTAAAGTCTACATCTGTTTTAAATGAAAATATTTAAAGCGTGTATGTATCATTTGAAATGAATCAATTCATTAAAATCAGTTTCATTATTTAACACTTGTTTTAGGGGAAAAGAGATCCCAGATTCAAACACATTCTATAACCAAGTCAGACTCTTGCCATGAAATCTATTCTGACTCATAGCAACCTATACAACCGAATAGAAGTACTACCTAAGTGT
>NW_006408554.1:18093497-18095063 GCF_000296735.1 Chrysochloris asiatica | reverse complement strand
CTGACTCCAAGGCACATCACCACCACCACCCCTATCAGCATGTACACAGAGCAGAAGCGCAGTGGAAGTCCATAGACATGATCTTCATAAATACGACAGAAAACAAAGGAAATCATCCAAAGATCGTGATTGGTGGCTGGTCAATTTATCACTTTCACAGGAGGGATTGCAGAAGCTGTTTGGGATGTGTACATAAATGCAGATTTTAAAAGGTTACAGGATTGGTTCTAGGGTTTTGATTACTTGCCTGTGCAGTGGTCTGGGTATGACTCATGATCATGCAATCATGAGTCATAGCCACAAAGTGACTACAAGACAATACAATGACACTCTCACGACCCCCAATTTAAATTAGATAAAATGCATCTGATTGGCTGCTTTGGGAAAATGCCCAGGCAAGTTCCCTAGGTCTTTGTGTGAGTATCTTTCTGCATACTAGTTCATCCTCACCACACTTCCTGAGACAGACTGCCCCTCCCTGGACTTACTCTGACTTGTGTAAACATAGCCACATTGCTGGTTGATGGTCAGCAAGCATTGGGAAAGTAACAAAGAACTCAATGTTGTCAGAATTTATGTCAAGATTCAAAATGGAGTTAGGATTTCTGTTGTAGATCATAGCCTTCCATAAACCAAGTGCTTTTGAATATAAACTCTAATTCACATTGTTGGTTTTTAAAACTGTTTTAAGCTTAAATTCCTTTTAAAGTCCAGGAACTGCTATCCTGTACATTAAACCGGCTGGACTGATTTTTTTTACATGCAGCTGCAAGTTTGCATGATAAGCTGTTATAATATCTTTACAAATACATGCGCTGAGGAAAAAGAAAGGAAATACCGTGTACTAATATTTAAAGATTTAGTTCAAGTATTTAAACTGTAAGAAATATTTCCTCTGTGAAATGTTGAAGAGAAGAAATAGATCCATTTAATAATTGTTGTGGGTTGATACGCTGGACTACAAGGTTGGTTTAAAATGTAAGGTCGGCAGTTCAAGCTCACCAGCCACTCCTCGGAAACCCTATACAGACAGGGTCGTTTTGAGGTAGAACAGACTCCATGGCACTTAACAACAACATTAACAAGTCATGTCAAGTCTTTGGAATTGCCTTGAGCAAGCTGTTCTTTTGAAAACTAAAATGTTTCATTTCTTGGTGATTATGTAAACTGACTTTCCCCTATTATCTCCTCCCAAGACTTGCTTTTAATAAATAAAGGGGAAAATGCTTGAGGATGAGGAAGTTAGCCACTAAATACCTATTTTGGAATTATGTAGCCTAGGCCTTTCCAGTTAGCCTTATTTGGTCTTTAAATTGTTTGTTACTTTCCAGGCATTATTAATAATGCCATATAGTTAAAAGGAGTCCTGGTGTGGCACTGTAGGATATTGAACTGGACTGCAAGGTAGATTTGAACCTCATGGTGGTGTTTCAACCCCACCAGCTGCTTCTCAGAAACCCTATGCTGGGTCACTATGAGTTAGAACTGACTTTGGGGCACTTAACAACAGCAAATATTTTTAATATAAAAACCAACACTGCTTTGTCAGTTCATCATACTGTGGTG
>NW_006408554.1:18076861-18084832 GCF_000296735.1 Chrysochloris asiatica | reverse complement strand
TATTCGTTATTCAGAAGTGATGTTTCCGTTTTAGATAAAATGATAAGGATTTTATCAATTGTACTTTTACACTACTCAACTGAATATGGCCTTTAATTGAATCACAAAATAAAACAAAAAATTATACAAGTCGACAGCAGAGGGAGCTATAGAGATTTTACTAAATTTTCTATTGCACTGGTTAGTTTTTGCTTTAAAAAAAACAAAAAACCTCTAATACTTTGACTTAGACTTTCACATCTGAATTATCAATATGCAGAACAAGTTTTATCATATTGGGGGATATAGGAGTTTGGGAGATTGAAAAAAAAAAGGGCTTTTTCTCTCTGCCCCTGTTTAATACTGCTCAAACCTACCAGCTGCTCCTCGTAAATCCAATGCATTTACTCTGAGTTGAACTGACTCCTGTTAGAAATAAGACCCCTTTTAGTAAAATGGCTGAATGTGCTCTGTTTCTAACCGAAAGGTCGGCGGTTTGACCAGTCACTCTGAGGGAGAAAGATGTGGTAGTTTACTTCTGTGAACATTTACAGTTTAGGAAACCCTATTGGGCAGTTCTCCTCTGTCCTATAGTGTTGTTTCTAAGTGCAGTCCAGTCGGTCCTGACTGATAGCAACCCTGTACAGGGTTTCAGAGGAGCAGCTGGGGGTTTGAACTGCCGAACTTGTGGTTTGCAGTCCGGTGCCGATCCTACAGCGCCACCCCAGGAGTCCATTCTGTCCTATAGGATTGCTATAAATTGGAATTAACTCTATGGCAGCGGATCTTTATGAAATTTTAGGAATGGTTTTATTCCATTAGCGTCAATCTTCTGGGTCCCTCAAGCACAGCTTCTCCACAGGCCATTGTGCCTAGTTGTGGCTCTTTCAGCACCCCTGAATACCTCTGACGGCCTTCACAAGTCTTGTAGAGATTGCTTTCATGAGAGCTCTCGTTCTGTCCTGCACTCAGTTACATATGTGATGGGAGTGTGAGACCGCCAAGGATTATAATTCACAGCATTTTATGAAAAACCCTCATTGGGGAGAGTTGCAGTCGCACTAGACATTTACATTCTGAATGGCTATTTCTGAAGCATGAGGCGTGTGTGTGTGTGTGTGTGTGTGTGTGTGTGTGTGTGTATGCGTAATGGATTATAAATGGGACTGCTAACCCCAAGGTCAGTAGTTCGAATCTACCAGTAGATCCATGGGAGAAAGATGAGGTTTTCTGCTTCCGTAAAGATTGACAGCCTCGGAAACCCTTTACAGGATCACTGTGCACCAGAACAGACTTGACACACCACCTCCACATGTATCTAACATGTGGATTGTTGGCAGGAGTGAAGTGGAAAGATTCATTTCAGGCCTTTCTCCACCATCTTCTTTATGCCATCAGTGTGTCTGACCCACTTCTCCTCTTTATATGTCTACCTCCCTTGTCCTCCCCGTCAAGGCCTCCTAGCTGATCTTCCTGCTCCAGAGTCCTCCTCACTCAAGTCTGCCCTCAACACTTCAGCCACGGTAATTATTAAAGCACAATTGCAACTTCCCCTTTTAGAAATTTCTTCTTTTGTGGGTAAGTGCACCAAAGGGAGGAGGGGGGTGTGGTGGTGGTGGAAATCAATACATAGGAAAACTTCTTATAGCATTATTTCTAATAGCAAATTAAATTACTTCATTAATCTAAAACATAATTTGTGGAGTTTCCATGTAATGGAATACTATATAACCATTAATGCTGACATGGGAAGATTTTCATACATATTTTTAAATTAAAAAGCTCATGGCACATATGAGGGACTGCATAAATTATTTTATTTTATTTTTCCATGGGCTTTTAAAAAAATTCTATTTTCTTTGAACCCCCTCATGTAATTATCTTTAACATTAGTTTCACAATTTAACACATAATTTAAATGTAGGATTTCCCCTTAATTTTAATACATAGTCTACATTTTAAATGATTTGCTAGAGGAATTTACACAAGACATTTACATTCTGAATGGCTATTGCTGAAGCATGGTGTTCAACTTGCTGGCAAAGGAGAAAGCGGAGATTGATTTTTTTGTATTATGCCTTTTTGCTGGTTAGCGCTGTCTTCCAAGACATTATATTTATAATCTGTAAATGAATAAATCTACTAATCTTTTAATACTTACTTCCACCTTCAGTGCCTTTATGAAGGTTTCATGATCCCATGAGTCCCATGAGTCTGATTTACATGATATTCCTTTGTGTTGTTGTTGTTAAGTGCTATCAAGTTGGTTCTGATTCATAGCAACCCTTTATAGGGTTTTGGAGGAGTAGCTGCTGAGCTTCAACCACTGACCTTGCAGTTCAAATCAACTTTGCAGTCCAGTGCATTAACCCGCAGCGACGCACCAGAACTCCTATATTATAGTCTCTTACTCTACTTGTCCTAAGGAGCTCTGGTAGTGTAGTAGTTATGAATCGGGCTGTGAACCTCAAGGTTGGCAGTTTGAAACTAACAACTGTTCCATGGGAGAAAGATAAGGCTTTCTGCTCCTGTACAGATTTGCAGCCTCGGAAACCCTGGGAAGGGTTACTATGAGTCCAAACCAACTCCACGGTACTTAACAACAACAACAACTCTACTTGTCCTGGTGTAGCGCTGTACGATAAAGCAAAAGATTGCAAGGTCGGTTTGAACCACAAGGTCAGCAGTTCAATCTCACCAGGGTTGTTCAATCTGTACAGGGTTGCTATGAGTTGGAACTGACTAGATGGCACTTAACAACAAAAGCAACAACTCCAATTGTCTGCCAGGATGTCATACTGTGGTGTTTGCATGTTTCTGTGATGCTAGAAGCTGTGCCACTGGTATTTGTAATACCAGCAGGGTCACCCATGGTGTACAGCTTCTGCAGAGCTTCCAGACTAAGACAGACTAGGAAGATGGGCTGAAACAGAACAATTGTGAGGATGATGTAAGACTGGTCAATGCTTCGCTCTGTTATGTATAGATAGGGTCCTTATGAGTTGAAACTGGCACTTAATAACAACAATACTCTACTTAAGAGAGCTTGCTGTAGTGAAACCAGTAGTGTGATAGTTATGTTTTTGTGTCAACTTGACTTGGTCAGGATTCTCTGTGGTTTGACATTTAAGATGTAGTAATCACCCATGATGACATCTAATTTAATCACTCTTATGGTGTGATCTGATGTTTTTCATTTATATAACCCTGACACTTTGTTGAATAAGTATATTAATGTTTAGTGGGTTTTATACCAAATTTTATTCTGTGGCATGATAACACTCTAGACTTCTGTATTGTTATACCTGCATGATGTTTCATTCAGCTCGAGTCATGCACTCAGCTATCTCTTTGAATGATAAACAGCCTGTATTATGGTTTAATACCAAAGTCTGCTGGGATTTTTCAAAGTGCCTAAAAGGGGAATCTCTTGGTAACATTCAGGCATCATATCAGGAAGAACACAGTTGTACAACACTCAGAGTAAAGATTTGGCATTCTTAAGTCAGTTTCTAGTTGAACTATCTATTCAAAGGACTAGTGTGGTTTGCATCTGATGTGGCTAGCATGAAGCAGAGAAGAGCAAAAAGTCAAGTTGGTGTTGCAACTGCATCATATATAGTGGGATTGTGTTTGAATTTTAATGGTGACACTCTCTTATGAGTTATTGCTTTATAAAAGTGCTTCTTTTGTGTATGGCCTATAAATTTTTTTTTTATTGTGATAGTTTACATGGGAGAACACCAGCTTTACATTCATCCTATCGTATTTTGTTTCATTGCAATGATTACAGTCCCCTCCATGCATCATCAAACAACCAAAGGGTACACTCTACAAACCTGCCCCCCAGCTGTCAGCACTCAGCCCCTCTCCCTCCCTGAGTCCAGAGTTCCCAGCTGCTCCATCTCTCCACATCATCATCTCTGCCTCCATCTCTGGTGTCACTGTTTTTCTGGGTGGGGTCCCACATTCCGCTCTTCTCCCTTGAGGGTCCCAGGGACCTCAGCTCCTGGACTGCAAAGTTAATCATTCCCCTCCTTTTGTTACAAAACATTTACCTTTACATTTCCAACCCTCACAGTCAGTCCTGATAGATGTGTATGACCTTTTATTGCACTTAATTTGAAATTTTAAAGACTGTTTGCCATACAGAAGAGATTTGTCAACACACATTTTTAAATGAATTAATCAATTTGTGATTTTTGCCCAAATCTGATAAAATTTTCATGCATCTAATTTATGCCATTTTATTTAATGAGATGCAATCAAACAGGTTCTTCTCCTTGAAAAGCATTTAGAGGGCAAGAACCACGGATCATCCCTATTGACTCATGAGGATGTAAAAACTTCCGGCAGAGTTCACTTCCCTGGAAGGTGTTGCTGAAGCCTGACACTGCAGTGATGAGGTGATGCATCCAGGTGAGTGTAAATGCATGTCAGAAATACAGGCCGTAAAAATTCAGCGCTGCCGTTCTTTTCATTCCTTTCACCAACAACCTGGAAGTGTGCTTGATTTTAGCTGTTTCTTTTAACACGTTGCTTTTTATCAACAAGACCTGTGTTGTTTTAGCTTCCATTCTGAATCTCTGTTTTAAACATTGCCCTTTCCACCCACCTCCAAGAACAAATTAAAAATCTATTTTTTTTGAGATGTAAGATTGGTATCCCAGGAAGTGATTCAATGGAAGTGTATCTATATAAAATGGTTGGTTGGTTATGTGCCGTGAAGTCAGTTCTTGCTTACAGTGACCCTGTTTCCGAGGCTGTAAATCTTTATGGGAGCAGAAAGCCTCATCTTTCTCCTGAGGAACAGGAGAAAGCTGATAGTTTCTAACTACTAATCTTGAAGTTAGCAGCCCAATTCATAACCGCTATGCTACCAGAGCTCCTTGTCTATGTAAAATAGCATAGCAGAATCTGTTCTTAAGGAAATACTGTTAGTCAAAAGCCCTGTGTGTCTCAGAGAGAAGGGCAGATGATTCTCTCAGATCACTGTTGCTAAAACTTTTGCCAATTACATCTCTATGCCCCTCTAATCATTTAGCAAATAATTCCTATAGAACATGTCCCACAAGTCTATCGGTGGTGGATACAAATGGTCATGGTTTCATTGCCAAGTTCTCTATTGAGAGGTCGAGTTTATCTTCTTATTGAATCTCACCTGTTCTGTAATTGCTCAATCAACAGAAATCAGAGGGAGGGACCCTGGCATAAGTGGGCCAAAGTCTTAAGTCTGGTAACTTCTATACTCCTGGTGTGATATTGTAGGATCAGCACTTGACTGCAAATCTCAGGGTCAGCAGTTCTAACCCCACCAGCTACTCCTCAGAAACCTTATTGTTTTTGTTGTTGTTGTTAAGTGCTGTCAATTTGTTTCTGACCCCTAGCAACCCTGTATAGGGTTTCCAAGGAGCGACTGGTGAGCTTGAATCACTGCCTGTGGTTCAAACCACTTTGCAGTCTAGTGCATTAGCCCACAGCACTACACTAGGACTCCCAGAAACCCTGTACAGGGCTGCTATGTGTTGGAACTGACTTGGCAGCACTTATAAACTTGACTACACTATTTAAGGAGTCCTGGTGTGGCACAGCAGGATAAGTACTCAACAGCTAACTACAAGGTCAGTGGTTCAAACCCACCAGCTCCTCAGAAATCCTATACAGGGTGCTATGAGTCAGGATTGAATTCATGGCACTTAAGAACACTATCCCACTAAAGAGATTACATGATGATAACTTGGAGAGAGAGAAAGATCCATTTATCCTAGTGTTTGAGGGAAGCCACTAACTGACTTCATTTACCATCTGGGAAGGAGCTCTTGTAAAGTAGTAGGTTACGAGTTGGGCTGCTAACCACAGGTCAGCAGTTTAAATCTACCTGTCACTCTGTGAGAGAAAGATGAGGCTTTCTGCCCCTGTAAAGATTTATAGCCTCAGAAACCCTATACAGGGTCACTATGAGTCAGAACGGACTCCATGGTGCATAACTACCACCACTATCTGGGAGACCATGTGATGGACCAACAGAATCACCCAGCTGAACCAACTCAGCATATAGAAATGTGTTATTGTTGTTGTTAGGTGCCATCAAGTTGGTACCGACTCATAGCAACCCTATGTACAACAGAACGAAACACTGCCCTGTCCTGGGCCAACCTCACAATGGTTGCTATTCCTGAGTCCATCCCTTCTACAACTGTGCCAATCCATCTCCTTGGGGGTCTTTCTCCAACTCTCCACTTTATCAAACATGATATCCTTTTCCAGCGACTGGTACCTTCTGACAACATGTCTGAAGTATGAGAGTGAAAGTCTAGCCATCCTGGCTTCCTAAGAGCCCTCTGGCTACACTTCTTCCAACACAGATCTGTTTGTTCTTTTGGCAGTCCATGGTACTTTTAGTATTCTCCTCCAACACCATAACTCAAATACATCAATTCTTCTTTGGTCTTCCTTATTCACTGTCCAACTTTCACATGCATATGAGGCTATTGAAAATACCGTGGCTTGGGTCAGGTGCACCTTAGTCCTCAAACTGACATGTTTGCTCTTCAACACTTTAAAAAGGTTTTGTGCAGCAGATTTGCCTAATGCAATACATTGTTTGATTTCTTAACTGCTGTTTCCATGAGTGTTGATGGTTGATCTGATCAAGATAAAGCCTTTGGCAACTTTAATCTTTTCTCAATTTATATGGATGTTGTTCTTTGGTGCAGTAGTGAGGATTATTGTTTTCTTTTCATACTGAAAAGCTGTGGTCTTTGATCTTCATCAGCAAGTATTTTAAGTCCTCTTCACTTTCAGCAAGCAAGGTTGTATCATCTGCATATCACAGGTTGTTAATGAGTCTTCCTCCAATCCTGTTGCCACATTTTTCTTCATACAATCTAGCTTCTCGAATAATTTGCTCAGCATACAGATTGAATAAGTATGGTGAAAGAATACAACCCTGGCACATGCCTTGCCTAATTTTAAACCATTTGGTTTAGAAATAGGAGAGAGTATAAAACGATTGTGTTTTCTTAAGTAACTAAACTTTGTGGTGGTTTGCTCCATTGTTTTATGAACCCAAACAGAAGTTGTTACTTAGAAGAGGGGTAATAAAAGCCTACAACGTATATGCTTGACTTTGGCATAGGTGGAAGTTGGAAGGGACTCTAGGAGATCATTAGTGATCTGAAAGACAAGAGGATATTGTCATTGGGAGCTGGGAAACAAAGGAGACAGAAAATTTGGCAGACTATTAATAACATGGAAAATAGAGACTGTAATGAATTTGTGTTATATGACACTTTGCACAAATAGCTGTATTCCTCTCAACAACCTTCTAAAGATGGCATCACTGTTCATATTTTTAAGGTGAGGAAATTAAGATGAAAGGAGATTAAATATCTTGCCCATTACAACACAGCTTGTAATTGGTAGCATCATAATTTTAACACAATCTGTTTCCTGGGATTTCCAGGCAGAATAGAGAGGGCAAGTGTATCTTTTTTAGCTGTATCTGATATCTATGAAGAGAGGACTATAAACTGAAGAAGATACATTCAATCATTGAGCAGGATCTAAGGGACACTTTTCCCAGCAGGGAGTTGTTAGAGATGTGACTGGTGTGTCTGTGTGATGAAAACAAGGAAAGCTATTTGATGGTTAACAGCAGCAATTGGGCCATCTTACACTCAACCCAATGCTTCAAGCCATGATGCAAACAATTCATTTGGACAGAATCATGCTCCATAGAAAGGCTTCCTACCTTGATTCTTATTTCATTGACTACATCATGGCTAAAGAGCTCAGGTAGCATAGCATACAAGTTGATGGCTAACCTCAAGGTCTGCAGTTCATCTTTTTCCACTGGAGAAAGATGAGACTTTCTGCTCCCATAAAGATTTGCAGCCCTGGAAACCCTATAACAGGGTCGCTATGAGTTGGAACCGACTCCATGGCACAATACCACCACCCTGTCATGGCCAGCTCAGGAAGGCATTCTCC
>NW_006408554.1:18063825-18073122 GCF_000296735.1 Chrysochloris asiatica | reverse complement strand
GGCCCCCCATTTTGGGTAGCCAATGTCCAAGTTGTCCATCCCTGTCTACTCTGGGTATGGAATGGGTGGGTATGATCCTCGCTGTAAAGATTTGTTCCATCTTTTGAGCTACTGCATCAATAGGTGTAGGTCAAGTTAATCAAACTGTATCAGATGACGCTTTTTTTCTTCTTCTTTCTTCTTCAAGTTGAGCTCTGATCATCCAGTCATTGAAGCCAGGTCAAGTGGGTATTATCTGCAAGTGAATCAATCCCTTTTGAGATATAAAATGTATTAAACAAGTCAACAGAGATCAGAGGGGCCTTCTAGCACCAAGAAAGAAAAGCTAGGAGTGAAGCCAGTCCTTTAGATTCAGGGGCGCTGTGCTGGGAAGCTTCTATACTCATGAGCCAACTGATGACAAGGACCTTCCTGCAGAGGTGACACAGAGACAAAGACATCCCCTAGAGCTGGCACCCTGAAGTTAGACTTCTAGTCTCCTAAAGTGTGAGAGAATCGTTTTCTGTTTGTTAAAACCATCTGCTTGTGATATTTCTATTATAGCAACACTAGGTAAGTAAGATAGAATTTGATACCATGAGTGGGGTGCTATTTTAACAGACACATAAAATGTGGAAACAATTTTGGAGTTGGCCAATGAGTAGAAGCTGGAAGAGGTTTAAAGTGCCTAGTAGTAAATGATGGAATCATGGTGTGGCGCTGTAGGATTAACACTAGATTGCTAATTGCAAGGTTGGTGGTTCAAATCCACCAGCTTCTCCTTGAAAACCCTATACGGGGTCTCTGTGACTTGAAACTGAGTCAATGGCACTTAATAACAACAACAAATAGATGCTTAGATTGCCTAGAAGAGCTTGAAGAGACTATTGGTGGAAATATGAATATCAAAGGCAATTCTAGTGAGGGCTCAGAAGGAAGTGAGCACAGCTGTGACACTGGAGATAACACAGATGATGAGAAGAAGAAATAGATACAGAAGTAACAGAACCATGAGACTGGCACAGAACCGACCCACAGATTGAAAGAGTTGAGTGTTTCAGGCTGAGGTTACCTGATAATGTAGGGTGCTGCTAGGCACTTATTGGTAGAACTGAACAGCTTTGTAATACTTGCCTGAGTGGGGCAGAGACTAGCCTGGCCTCTTTGAGAGACCAAGAAATCAGGAAGCAGAAGCTGAACCAGCAGACAAGGAGAATGGGAAGCAAAGCTGCCTCAGCCTCAAAAGTCTCATGGTTTCTAGCATTTCTAAGGGTGAGACCAGAGCCTCTTAGGTTTTAAAGAGTCAGAACACACCAACTTAATTCTGGGGTTGCTGTTCATGATTGCCAGGGTTAGGGAATCAGAGTCACTGCCCAAAGGCCAAGCGGTAGGGCTTCTATGCCCAAGAGGCAGTAAAATAAGCCTGTGGAGGCCAAAGGTGTGGGGACACCACTCAGTTGGACTAGAAGAATGGAGCTACCCAAGATTGAGGGAACAGAGGGCCTGGAGGGTAGAGCTGAAACCAGTGCAAAGGGTCCTCCACCCAGAATTGACAGCAAGGTCAACACTCAGAGACTCAAGGACAGAGTCATTGTCTAGAAGGTGTTAATGAATGGAGAGTTCTTTTCAAGCCTTGAGAGGTAAATTGTTCTGCTGGGTTTTTACTTTCTTGCTGTCTGTTATTTCTCTCATTTGTAATGGAAATGTTTATCTTATCCCTGTTTCACCCTTGTAGTCCAGATTTCACAGGTTTCCAGATGAGAAATTGTTTTTCAGGAGAGTTTGGTCTTGGAACTGATTTAAGACTTTTGGGATGATATGATGGAGTGAGTGTGTTTTACATATGGCAATTAGATGAGTTTCAGGAAACAATAGGTGGAATGTGAAAAGATATTATTTCTCAATATATCCTTCATCTAAGTCTACACTCTTCTGAATGTGGGTTTTCCATCTCTCTAACCTTTTCCTAAGGGGCTCTGGTAGCATAGGGATTACGAATTGGGCTGCTAACCTCAGGGTCAGCAGTTTGAAACAACCAGCTGTTCTGCGGGAGAAAGATGAAGCTTTCTGCTCCCATAAAAATTTACAGTCTCGGAAACCCTGTACAGGGTCGCTGTGAGTTGGAACCAACTCCAATGCACATAACAACAACAACAACAACCTTTTCCTAAATAATTCTGCAGATTTACACCACATCAAAATGACAGAATTGGCAACCTCAGGAGATTCAAATGGTGTTCCTTTTCAATGGTCTTTGAGTTTGGAGAGCAAAAAAAAAAAAATTAACGGGCAAGATCAGGCTGTAGTTGGATGGGGTAAGGCTTCCCAATGAAATTTTCATGGGACAGACCTTGCTACCCTTAAAGAATGAGCAGGTTTGTTGTCATGATGGAAAAAAGATTCCTCAGTGCAACTTTCCTGGCCTTTTTCAATTTTCTGCAAGCCTCTTCATAATAATTCCCTGTGATTGTCTGTTTCTTTCAAGATGATCTATCAAGGTTGTCATTTGTAATACCCCCATACCATTTCATACCCTCCTGAACTGAGCTCTCTGTCTTGAGTTTAACTGAAACAGCTGATCTCCTTGGAAGTCGCTGTTTTCATTGGACCTTTTCTTGTTTTTTTGACCTTTTCTTTTGAAGGCACCCTAAAGATACTAACACAAGTGTATTACTGAGTGAACTTGCCTGCAGCCAGCCACTGTTTCATAGAAACAAGTTTAACCACCTTTGGTTTGTAATAAACCCATGCCTGTGTGAACTGGAAGGAACCCTGGTAGCAATACTTGTTCACTTTCCCTTGTATATATACACACCATACTTTTTTTGTTGTTGTTGCTTTTTTAAGAGTCAAATTTTGTCAGCAATATGGAATTTTAACAAGGCCAAGGTATTATCTATTTTAATGGAAGGTGATATGACAAAATCAGAAAGTGTCAAACTCACTGAAGATTTAGTACTATCATAAATCCCGCCCCCCAAAAAAAGAAAAGAATTTTCTTAGATGTAGCTCAAAAATATATGAATATATAGTGTTGGTTAAATGTATCTAAAACTGGAGGCTAGAAAATGTTCCCATATTGGGGATGTAATGGTAAATTAGAATAATTTATATATCAAATTAACCTTTTAAGCAGTTTTATTTTTTTCTGGCCCTGGAGATTACGAATGATTTCTCAAAGAAGCATAGAGAAAAATTTGTGGTTGCTCTCATTAGAAATGTCATTAGCAAGTTTCTCTAAATAGTTACAGTGAATAGCTGATTTTCTCGTGGTGACAGCCCGCCTTAGACTCTGAATTGAAACAATTTGCTATCTTACATTGGTATATCATTTTGCAGTTGTGAAGTATTACATAAATTTTCAATAATGATAACAATAATCTGCCTCATTCCCCTAACTCTGTAAAAGTAGTTGAATTATATTAAATGTCAAAATTATTCAAGATCAGCATTTGTAGCGAGAACAATAGTTTGGGGTCAATGATAAATAAACTAAATTGAAGCCTCGGAGTAGTTTATATTATGTGCCAAGGTGTAATCTTTCAAACAAATGACCTAAGGTTGTTCTTTCTAATCTTCCAAGTCTGCATTAAATGAGTTTAAGCTTGTATGACAAAGTTGCAAGTTGAGAAGTTAAGGATATATAAAAAGTGGATTAGGATATATAAAGTGGTTTAGAGAAGTCACCTGTGGTTAAATCCTTATCAGGCAAATCAGCTGTGACAGCTGTATTGGAAAATCGGTGAGGGGAAGGGTGACAGGGGGCACTGGGAGTGGAATGGAGGAGGTAGGAAGTATGGGAAATCCATACTTACATTTTGCAAGTTAGAAAGACAGAGAGAGAGAGCACGCAAGAGAAGGAATTAGAATAAATTTGCTTTTCCTATTTTAAAGTGAATCTTTTGATGGAGGCTAGAATCAATTATGGAATGAGAAATGGAAGCTGATGTTACAGGATGGGGACAGGAACTCCTTAATACCAGTAACAGTGGCTGTCCAGTCACTTCCACCTCATGGTGGCCCCCTGTGTGTCAGAGGAGAGCTGTGCTCCACGGGGGCTTCAGTGGCTGATTTTGATGAAGTAGATTTCTAGGTCTTTCTTCTGGAGAGCCTTTGGGTAGACTCCAAGCTTCAACCTTTTTGATTAGCAGGCGAGTGCATTAACTGTTTGCACCACTTAGGGCCTCAGAGGCGAAATAACCTGCTGTTCAGAGTCTCCACCCTTTAGAGGAGGGAAAGAATTATATTTTGCAGACTTTATCAAACTAGACTTCAGAAACAACTCAAAAACCCTAGCCTAGAAATAGAGAGTGCTTACTATGCTAGGTGCTGGAGGGGGTAAAACATCATGCCATGGAGTAGATTTCACAGAATCTACCTCAGAGAGGATTTTCAGGATCTGGAAAAATTAGAACTTCAATTCTTCAGATTAAACAGTGATAGCAATAGCAACATGTAAAGATAATTAGGAGAACCCAGGCCAAGTCCTCTAGGACTGGACAGCTAGGAGGCCTGTGGGGATATGTAAGGCCACTCCAACTATTTGTGTGGCCTGAGGCAAGAGAGCAAGTGGAGGCTTATATGCTATTTGTTCAAATATTTAAATCTAGAGAAAAATTTTTTGAAATAAGGTATCTTCTGTCTTTTTACCTTGATAAATATCCATTCATAATAACATAGACGTTCCAAGTTAATGTCGAATTTTTGGATTACTTAAAATTTCTTATCAGACCATGGCAGAATGGCAAGAATCAACACTTGCTTCCAGGTCAAAAACTGCTCTTACTACTCCTTCTTTTAGCTCCATCCTGTGCCAGGAAGCCTTTTATGTGCATTCAGTTTCCATCTATAACCCTCATGTTGGGCTCAGTTTTAGGGATGTGTTCACCTAATGGGTTGATTTACCTGTAAAGGGATACACTAAGGGAAAAGCCCTCAATGGTCTTATTCTGCACATCTGGAGGAAGGAGTAGTGGGCAAGGGCTCCTTGCTTTATGTGAAGGAGTTTGGCTGTACTTGGACCAAAGTGAGAGCCTAAGTCTAGGGCTAGGGTAAGGGTTGTTGTTGTTAAGTGCCTTCAAGTCGTTTCTGATTCATAGTGACCCTGTATAGGGTTTCCAAGGAGCAGCTGATGAGCTTGAACCACTGACCTTGCAGTTCAAACGACTTTGCGGCTTGACTCATTAGCCCACAGCGCCACACCAGGACTGTGGATAAGAATGAATTTTAGGAAAAACCCCAGAATACAATGTCAGAGGAAGAGACTGAGGTGGTACTTCACTAGCTCTTTAGTTGGGGGACAGAGTGAGTAAATTTGCTACAGAAAAAATCCATTTCACTTGTTTTTTCAATTACTATGCCCTGTTTCAATTTTTGCCCTGTTTTCTTCTTCATTTCACTCTGGTCCCCACAATCCCTAATTCACATCACCTCATTTTTCTGAGACTTGTCTCACAATCCCCTCTCAATTTGGTCTCCTATTTCACATACAACATAAACATCACAATCCCCTTCCCCTACCTCCTACATTCTTACCAACTTCCCCAACTGCTACTGATCACTGCATGCTACCTATTCTTCTTCTTTTTTTTACAGAGCAGATCATCAATTTTATATTCAACAAATCATACTCTTTGCTTCATTGCAATGATTACAAGCCCCCCTCCATGTACCATCAGTTAACAGTATTTACATCTAGTCACTTTAACTAGTGACTGTGTTTCCTGCTACCTTCATCTTTCCTCTGCCAACCCCCCTCTTGTTGTATATTGCCTGCCTTGTCCCTTTCCCCCACCAGTAACCATCATAGAATGCTTCTTTTATCAAGAAAACCTTTTCTTAACTTTTTACAACAGGGGTCTCATACAATATTGGTTCTTTTGTGATTGACTAATTTTACTCAGCATAATGTCCTCCAGGTTCACCCACGCTGGGAGGTGTTTTGCAGATTCATTGTTATTCTTCAGTGTTGTTTAGTGTTCTATTGTGTGTAAATCCATTTACATTCAGTGTGATTATCAATAGGTATGACTTGATTACTGTCATTTTGTTGTGTGTTTTTTTGTGGTTTCTTTGTTCCACATAATTTTCAGCACTGAGTTCATTTTATTGCAGGTTTTCTTGTCATTTTAATTTCTGTTGTGTTAATGTTTACTAAAGCTTTCTGATTTTCCTCTTTTATTTTGATGTGAAGATGTGTTGATTTTCTTTGAAGTTACCTTGTAATTTATTAGTTTTCCCTCAATTAAAAACATCTGTTTTATCTCGAAATCTACTTTACTTCCTTGCCCTTTGGAAATTCTATATTTACCCTATTCCGTTTGACTTTTGTTAGAAATTAATTCCAATGTCGCACAAGAGACACTTGGTGAGAGCAAATTACCTTGGCAAAGCAAAATTTACTCCAACAGGCCAGTGAGCACATCTAGTTGCAGTCCACTAGGGTTTTTAATCCCTGACACAAGTCTTAAGGCTGTATCTCACCCCATTGGCTAAGGCTTTGACCACACAATCATTTCCCTTACAGGGTTGGCTAGTTAAAAATTTTAAGGCACATATTCCCATTTCAAGTAGAAGAGACGACATAACAGTTCCTACTCACTTCAGGATATGGTAAAAGGAAAAGAAAGCATAAAGTCTCCACTCACTTTGGGAAGTAGTCAAAGAAAAAGATCATAAGGTCTTTACTCACTTCAGGAAGTAGTCAAAAAAAACCAGAAAGGTCACCTGAGAATACAATAAACAGGATTATAATAATTTTTGGAGGAAAGCTATTCATTCCCACACTTTGTAGTTGACTTCATTATACATTGATATATCTGGTTCACTATTTTCATTCTTGTAGGTTTGTTTTACTTTAAATTCTTCTACATCTGCATTGAATTCTGGATGGTGTTGTTATGGATGTTGATCGCTTGTTGCTGTCTGCTGTTGTTGGCTCTCAGTCCAAAAAACACCCTTTAGTATTTTTTGTAAAGATGATCTACAAATTCCTAAAAATTACTACAAATTCCTTTAATTTCTGTTTATCTGGAAATGTACTAATTTAGCCACTGTATTTGAGGGACAACTTTGCTAGGTACATGATTCTTGGTTGGTCATTTTTCTCTTTTAGAGTTTTGTATGTATTCCTCCCATTGCCATCTTGCCTGCCTGGTTTCTGCTGAGAAATCAGGGTGTAGCCTTAATGATTCACCTCCGTAAGCTAGTTTAACTTTTTCCTGAAATGTTCTCAGGATTTTTACCTCATCTTTGGTTTTGGAAAGTTTGATTATGATATTTCTTGGTGATTTTCTTTTGGGGTCTATTCTGTTTGGGTTCATTCAGCTTCTTATCTAACATGATGTTAGGGAAGTCATCCAACAACTCTTTGACAATTTCTCTGTGCTTTTTACTGTCTCTTCATGTTCTGGAATTCCTATCACCTGTAAGTGATTCCTCTTCATGGTGTCCCACATAACTCTTAGGCTGTCTTTAGAGTTTCATTCTTTTTCGTGATTGTTCTTCTAGTATATTGTTCTACTAGTATGCTTTCATTTCTTCTACTCCATTCTTTTGCCCTCTTAATGTATCGTCCATTTTTGAAATCTTAGTATTAAGCTTCTGGATATCTTATTGCAGGTTTTTCAATGTTTCAAAATTTGCATTTAGTTTGCCTGTTTGTTCTTGTAGTGTTTTCCTGTAGTCTTCCAAAAGTCTTTTCCCCCCTGTGTTTTCCTTGCTTTCCTCTATCTTTCTGTCAGTCCTTTAAAGGTAGCTACATATCATTCTTTTGAATTCTTTTTCAGCTAGTTTCATTACCTCCCTCAGAAATGTTTTCTGGCTCTGCATTTTGACCATTTGTTTCTTTGTGTGAGCTAAAATTGTGTCTTGTTAGTACGGCATTATAGTGTTGTCATATTTGTATTTAATTGCTGATGGTTCTTAGGCTCTCACCAACTCTCTTCTGTGGTTGTAGTCAGAGAATAGAAGTGTGTGGACCATTCTCCATTCATGTACCTCAGTTTGGGGAAGGTTTGGCTGGTGTTGGCTGCTGTCTATCATTGGTCAGGTGGTATAGGAGCTGGTATTGGCTCTTGTCCAGTAGGTGGAGCTACAGAGGGTTGTTGTGGCTGGGCTTTATGGGCACAGTTTCTGTCTCCTTAGTTTCATCGTGCTGTTGCAGCAGAGATAACACACATGGGTGGCTTTAAAGGACAGAAATCCATGTTCTCACAGGTCAGGAGGCTAGAAGTCCAAAGTCAGGGTATGGATCTAGGGGGAGGTACTTGGTGCATTTCAGCAGCTACTGATTCTGGGTTTCATGGTGGTCTTCACGTGGCATCAATCACCCACCCCCATCTTCATCCTACCTATTGTTCTTTCCTATCTTTCTGTTGCAGTAAGAACATTTCCACCAAAGCTAATCCCACCATGTATGTGCTGGACCCATATTCTCATGCCTTTCAGAGGCTCTGTTTTATCAGCTTTCTTCTGTCTTTTGTCTTTTTCTTTTTTTGGTTCTCCCTACTCTATTTGGTATGGCACTGTAGGATAAGCACTGAACAATAAGGCTGCTTTGAACCAGAAGGTTGGTGGTTCAAAAGTTACCAGGCACTCCTCAGAAACCCTACAAAGAATTTCTATGAGTCAGAAATGACTCAAAGTCCTTAACAACAATAACAACTAGTACTTAAAAAAATACTCAACTCTCTCTTCCTATAGAAATCAATAACTTCCCTTTATTTTTCTCATCTCAGCTATCTCCTTATATTTCTTCTCCTTTATAAAGGCAGACTATTAAAAAGTACTCATTTTCTACTCTAGGTGAGCACAGTAGTTCTGTAGGATAAGCACTGAACAGTGGTTCAAGCCCACAAGTTGCTCCAGAGGAGAAAGATGAGACTTTCTACTTCTGCATATATTTACAGCCTTGGAAACCCTATACAGGGTCACTATGAGTTAGAACCAACTCAGTTGTACTTAACAACAACAACTCAACCTCCAAAAGTATGGCTTTCCCTGTACCAGCCAACAGATGAAGGAGGTCATTTGTTACCATCATGTTACTAAATCCGTTATACATTTTTCAGTTCTTATCATACTTGAAATCCTACCACCTTGAAGTCCCAGCAATAATGAATAAGGTTGATTGATTTCTCTAACCAGAAACAATCCCCATCCCCACCCTCTTATCTTGAACCACCCTGAACTCTCTTGGTATCCATCCTATTCAGTCTGGTAGTATTTTGCCAGACTCCTTTGTTACCTCATTGTTTCTTTCTTTTTTTTTTTTAATTTAAGATTTTTATTGTGGATTGAGTGAAAGTTTACAGGGCA
>NW_006408554.1:18063046-18063725 GCF_000296735.1 Chrysochloris asiatica | reverse complement strand
CAAAAGCTTTAGATATTCAGACTAGTTATATCACAGAAAAAATGACAACACAATTAATGAGTCTATTCCCTAGAGAATGATTGAAGAGTTCTTAAAGTCATCCCCCCAACATGGAGAACTCCACTCACATTACACTGTTGGTGGGAATGTGAAATGAGACAATCACTTTGCAAAACAGTTTCTTATGAAGTAAAGCATATATTGAGCATAATGAAATCCTGAATGGCATAAATGACTGAATGCTCAACTATGACCCAAAAGTTCGTGGTTCAAACCCACCCAGAGACTCTTTGAAAGACAAGTCTGGTGATCTGCTTGAAAACCCTGTGGAATAGTTTTATACTGCAGCACATTAGGTCACTATGGGCTAGAATCATCGGCATGATAAATAACAACAGTAGTTAGCATTTGTCTCCAAAATCTCAGTGTAGAGATGCATCGAGAGATATGAAAATGTAAATCCTTAAAAGACCTATATAGCAATATTTATAGTAACTTCATTGCTAATTGTCTAAAACAAGAAGCAACCCAAATGCCTATAAATTAGTGAATAGATTATGCTGCATATCCATGTAATGAAGTATTACTTGGTAATAAAAAGATTGGCTCTACAGGGCAGGGATTAGACACAGGATAGTTTGGGTGCTAGGGAGGGGGCAATATACAAGTAGGGAGAGGG
>NW_006408554.1:18056336-18060018 GCF_000296735.1 Chrysochloris asiatica | reverse complement strand
CTTCCAGCTCATTTGCCTCAGTCACTTTGTCTTGTTTCTGGACATGTGCAGATATGATCATCTGCTTCTGTTTTTTGGGCATCTTCAGGGGTTATCTGTGGAATTAGTACTTAGATGGGTATGTATTTTGGTATTTTTTATGCTTTGTGAATGCCTCCAGGTAGATGTGATCAGGAAATGGGCTTCCCTTTTTGACTCTTCTTCCTGAGGAGTTTCAAGATACCATTGTTGGTCGTTTTGACGTAACTTAGGATTTAATTTTCAGCTTTTTCCTTTTTTGTCTGCTTGTCCCAATTCACAATCCCTGTTCAGGACTTTTTTTGAGTTGTAAACAGTTCAGGGCTGGCTGTGGCCGTTTGGTTTTAATTGGACACTGTCTCTTTAAATTTCGAGAAGTTCTGTGCGCATGTGTAGTGGCACCCTCCGAGGTTGGGGCTGGGGTGCCCACTAGCTCAGGCACCCCTATAGTCACCAGAATGGAGGTGCGTAGACAGCAAGGGACCAATGAAGATACCAAAAGAAAAGAATGTCCACACCTTTATCTCAGTGGTTCTGCCAGGCATCTGTGGCCGCTCTGATCCTTCCCCCATATGGTCTCACCCAAGATGGTGGCTCCTGGAGCAGCTGAGCATCCCGGACTAGAAAGCAATAGATTTTTTGCTTCAGCCACAAATTCCCCCAGATGTTAGCCTTCCAACCTTCTAAATATTCCTTTGTATGTGGTTCAAAGTTCTGGGACCATTCCCTGAGCCTGCTTGGTTGGGTATTCTGTGTTGTTGTTGGCGGAGCTCCTTTACTGCACTTCCACCTGATCCACCATCTTGTTTGTTCCACAACATAAATTTTTAAAAGAAGAAAGAAACCAGGATTATATTAATTGGTGCAGAAAAAGCATTTGACAAAATCTAACACCCATTCCTAATAAATGCATTAAAAAAAAGTAGGAACTGAAGGGAAACTCCTCAACATAATTAAGAGCATATATACCAAACCAATAGCCAATATCACTCTCAACAATTAGAAAGGAGAGGAACTGAAAGCATTCCCTTTGTGAACAGGATCCAGACAAGGATGCCCTTTATCACCAGTCCTTTTCAATATTGTTTTGGAAGTCTTAACCAGAGTTATTAGGCAAGATAGGGAAATTAAATGCATCCAAATTGGCAAAGAAGAAGTTAAACTCTCTTTATTTGCAGATGATATGATTCTATACATATAAAATCCCAAAGACTAAACAAAAATACTACAGGAACTCATTGGAAGAGTCAGCAAAGTGGCAGGGTACACAAAAATCAGTTGGATTCCTCTGTATTAATAAATCAGCTCTGAAGAGGAAATTAGGAAAATAATCCCATTTTTAATTGCCACCTAAAGGATGAATTATTTAGGAATAAGTCTAATCAGAGAAACAAAAGATCTATACAAAAGAAACTAGAAGAAACCAAAAGAGATTTACAAGAGTAGAAGAATAGACCATGCTCATGAATAGGAAGAAAACATTGTGAAAATGCCAATACTACCTAAAGTAATCTACAGATATAACAAAATTCCAATCCAGATTCCAATAACATTCTTTAAAGAGATTCTGAAAAAGAATGAAACAAGGGAAGGGGTAGGATAACAAGGTAGATAGGGGAACATTGAGACAAGTTTACATGGGCTAAATGGGACAGAGGTAAATAATGATGCGTACTCAACCTTGGAACAACAGAGCTCTATGATACAGGGATTAAGGCATGGTTTGAAGAGGGGAAATAATACTAAGATGCTTGACTGGCTTATGAATATTGGTTTCCTTGCCTACTATTGTAAAATGGACACTTGAGTGGGATAGAAAGGAATGTTGGGAAACATGAATACAGAAAGCTTGCAAGCCCATCTTCAGCCTATAACTGATTGGAATATCTAAAAAGGGGTTCTACAACTTGCCCAGTGAAATAGGCCTCTTGTGGAGCCTTTGCAGTGTATAGGACCTTAGGTGGAATCCTGAGCCCCATTCAGAACCTTCTGAAATGGGACATTCCCACTAGAAAGGACAAGCAGACCAGCCTGGAACAGCTAGAGCAACAGAAGATATATCTTCAAAGAAAGATCATTAGGAAAACCCCAAAACAAAAATAACAGTATGACTGGCTACTACAATTATAATCAAGTTGTTTTCTGGGAAGCCATCAAGGCTAGTAATCAAGTCCCTTCAGGACACACCACCCTGTAAGACTGAAACTCAAAGGGAACAGATGAGCAGGCATGTAAGCTTGCTGGTGCCCATGTTGGTCTACTGGAGTGTGGAAGACAGGGAAAGTCAGCACTGAAGAATTGGGCTGAGTTCAGCCACATTCCACAGACTCCTTTTGACCTGAATGAGAGACAGAAGAGGAAGGGCTTGTTGGTCCAAAGTGTGGTGAGACCTGGGGATACCTGAGCCTATGGACAAGGACAAAGCCACAGAGGGCTAGAGCTGAGAGTGAAGCATCCAGCTGATATTAAGTGAGGGGAGTTGTACAAGACACCCAAACTTGCAGATAGTACCCATTTGATCTAGATGGCTTGATAATCAGAACTTGGCTAGTGGAAGATAAACAAACAAACAAACAATTTTTGATAAAGGAAACAAGTGTAAATTGCTACAATTTGATAAATTTGACCTATGCTCATGGAGGTAGTAGCTTTAAATACCAACAGAGAAGGAAGGAGTCTTCATACCAAGTATTGATGCTATCCCCTCCTCACAGGGTAGACAGGGACAGGCAACTTAGACATTGGCTACCTAAAATTCGGGGGTGATAAAGGAATGAAGTGAATGGCTTACAAGCTTTCAAGAGGGAATTTAGTTTAAGAGTGTGAGGGAAGATAGAGTCCCCACTGAATAGTTTTCATCTTGCCTAGATGGGGCTGGAAAAGAGATGGGGATAAGATTCTTATGATTTAATAGTAATTATTATGACTAATTGTGACTGTCACAACTGTAAAGATAGAAGTTTTATAACAAAAACAGCAGAGTAGTTAATATTATAGTCCAGAAACAGAGGACCCTAAGACCATCAAGGGAGAAGAGCACAAACAGAATACGGGACCCTATCCAGAGAAGCAGCGACACCACAGATGGAAGCAGACATGAGGACATGGAGAAAGGGAGCAGCTGAGGACTCTGGACTCATGGAAAGAGAGGAACTGGGTGCTGGCAGCAAGGAGGCAGGCTTGCAGACTGTGCCCTTTGGTTGTTTCAATTATTACGTATTCCTGGATTTTTTTGTGTACCTCCCCCCAAAAAAACAAACAAAACACCAGCGGGAATAGAAGCAAATACTATTGAACTATGATGTTATGATGAATGGAAAGGATTGTAATAATTGCAATAAAGTGATGAATGTAAAATAAAAAAAATTAAAATAAAAAAGAAAGAAGACCCATATCTCACACCATAAAAAAAAACAAAAACAAAAACAAAACTAGCTCAACATGGATTAAAGAACTAAATGTAAATCCCAGAATTATACAGATCATCAGAAAGAAAAAATAAGTACCAATTTAGGGCTCTAATACGTAGCATTAACAACCTGCGATATCAGATGATACAACCTTGCTTGCTGAAAGTGAAGAGGACTTAAGACATTTACTGATGAAGATCAAAGAGCAAAGCCTTCAGTCTGGATGACATCTCAATGTAAAGAAAACAAAAATC
>NW_006408554.1:18044136-18056196 GCF_000296735.1 Chrysochloris asiatica | reverse complement strand
AAATCTGCATCACAAGACCTTTTTAAAGTGTTGAAGAGCAAAGATATCAGCTTGAGGACTGAGGTGCACCTGACCCAAGCCATGGTATTTTCAATAGCCTTATATGGATGCAAAAGCTGGACAGTGAATAAGGAAGACCGTGGAAAAATTGTTACTTTTAAGTTATGGTGTTGGAAGAGAATATTGAAAGTTCCATGGGCTGCCAAAAGAACCAATAGATCTGTTTTGGGAGAAGTGCAGCCAGAGTGCTCCTTAGAGGCCAAGATGGCCAAACTTTGTCTCTCCTACTTCGGACATATTGTCAGGAGGGAGTAGTCGCTGGAGAAGGATATCATGTTTGGTAAGGTGAAGGGTCAGAGAAAAAGAGGAAGACCCTCAGCGAGACAGAGTGGCAAAGTGGCAGCATCAATGGGCTCAAGTGTGGCAATAATAGTGAGGTTGGCCCAGGATCAGGCATAAGGTCACTATGGGCTGGTATGGACTCGATGGCACCTAACAACAACAACAATATGTAGCATACATAGACTATCAAAGATGGCAAAAAAAACCTCACAAACAAAAGAGTACAAAATGGATGATTGGGACATGCTAAAAATTAGAAACTTATGTGCATCAAAAAATTTCACCAAAAGAGTAAAAAGGGTGCCCACAGGCTCAGAAAAAGTTTTTGTCATTATATATCACACTTTGTACTAATCTCCAAAAATTATAGGATACTACAATTCCTCTACAAGAAAAAGAGAAATTACCTAATTTTAAAATGGACACAGGACATGAATGGAGACTTTACCAAAGAAGACATTCAAGCAACCAACAAACGTATGAAGAAATTGCCATGATCATTAGTCATTGTTGTTGTTGTTAAATGCCATTGAGTAGGATCTGACCCATAGGAGCCCTGTATGGGATTTCCAAGGAGAGGCTGATGAGCTTAAACTGCCAACCCTGAGGTTCAAACCAACTTTTTAGCCCAGCACATTAACCCACAGCACCACAATAGGATTCCTATTAGTCGTTGGTGGTGGTTATGTACCATGGAGTGGGTTCCGACTCATAGCGACTCTGTACAGGGTTTCCGAGGCTGTAAATATTTACAGGAGCAGAATGCCTCATCTTTCTCCTGCAGAACCACTGGCAGTTTCGAACTTCTGACCTTGCGGTTCGCAGCCCGATTCGTAAACACTACGCCACCAGAGCTCCTTAGAGAGATGCAAATCAAAACAATGAAATATCACCTCTCACCAGCAGTAACAGCGAAATTGAAGCGCAAAACAGCAGAGGACAACATTTGTTGGCAAAGGTGTGGAGAGACTAGGACCCTCTTACAAATGTTTCAACCACTCTGGAAAACAGTATAGCGCTTCCTCAGAAAGCTGGGAATAGAAATGCCTTATGATTCAGAAGTTCCTCTGCTTGGTATAGATCCACAGAACACAACTAGATAAATGCACACCAGTGGACATTTGAATGAATATCTATTTTCAATGTGGTATGTGTACATAAAAAAAACCCAAAAGGTGACTGAGGTAAATGTTAGCTGATGGTCCATGGAGAGGATTGTAACCATTGCAATGATTTGTTGGATGTAAAACTGATGGTCCTCTCTATAAACTTTCACTCAATCCATAATAAAAGCTTTAAAAAAAAAATCCTCAACTCATCATGTCTAAAGCTGAACTCTGTTTCCTGCTCCCTTTCCCCTCTCTTACCACTATCTTCTCTGCTGTCCAACTATGAAGCATGAGATGATTCTGAACTCTTTATCACTCATTTCCAACTTCTAATTAATCACCAGTTTCTTCTATTTTCATTCTAGAGATGTTGAAATTATTTCTTCCACTTCTTTGCATTCCAAATATCATTGCTTTCACCTAGATCACTAATGTTTTTCCTAAATTACTTAGAAATCCTTTGTCTGGTGTTCTTTTCTCCATTCTTATTAAACTTCAATCTATACAGCAAGAGTGTGCTTTTAAAAATGCAGATCAGATCATGTCATTCTCTGCTTAAAATCCTCAAAGACATCTATTGCTGCAAGGATAAATCCAAATTACTTCAAGTGGCTCATGAGGTCATATGAGATCTGGGTTCCTTCTCCAGGTCTAATTCTCTCCTCTCTGCCCTTTGTACTTTGTGTTGGGTACATTCTGAATTTGTTTCAGTTCCCTGAAGAAACCCTGGTCATATCCAGTTATCTCTGAAATGATCCCAGAGTCCACTCATCTACTGATTTTCTATCTCTTTATCCTTTGTCAGCATAGGTCACACCTTGACACTGTGCCTTCCATGGTACCCTGTTCTCCCTATGATAATATCCATCATACCTTGTTCATTACTGGATAATTAATCCATTTCCACTTCTAGAAACAGTTCCCATGACAGCAAGAGCCATATTTGTCTTTTTCTAGGCTGTATCTCCAGCTCTTGACTCATTGTGATACATAATTGCTTAAATAAATATCCATTGAATGAATGACTTGCAATTTATTTAACAGCTATTTAGAAGCTTGTAAATCAAGCTTTTCAAATGAAATAATCATCTGCAAAAAAAAAAAAAAAAAAACTATATAGAAGCCATGTCTGACTTCCTCTGCCTTCACAAGAGGGAAGGAGAATCAAACTCAGAACCAGCCTAAGGCAGATTGCTATGAAACGGAGGTCAGACATGCCTGCTCCCTACTACTTTTTTACCGTATTCTGACATCAACCATCCCTCCCACAGCATACTGTTTCACATCTGGGTTTGATAATCCGCTGCAATGGCAACAGAATTTATAATGATACTTGTGATTATGGGACTTATTAGGGAAGTGAACAGGGTAAAATTCAGGATCAGAAACAACTCAGGATGCAACAATTTTCCAATCAGGAATGCCTCTTCTCTGTCATACTGCAGACACACTTCGCTCATGTCTTTGACCTCTCAGCCATGAGGCCACTTGACCTCTGACTTGCTTGAGTAAGTGTTAGAAAGCTCTTTTAGCCAGTCTGTGAGTGCCCAAAGGGTGCAAACTAGTCTCCTACCTGTAGGCACTCAGCTTTACTCAGTCCATGGGTCTAGAAGCTGTTCTGTCTCTGTGTGTTGCCATCTCAGGTATCACTGCTTTTCTAAGTAGGGATCATATGCTCCACTCATGCTCTTCTTTCTTGATGGTCCTGGAATCATTTGCTACTGCTACTGAGATGGCTCCTTTTAACCCTAGCAGATGGCAAAACTAATCAATCCCAGCTTTAGAGTCTTGTATACCGTAGTGCATGATCCCACCTAATCATTTGGTAGGTATTAAGTTATAGTGTTTGAGGAGACTATTAAAAGTACCATGGACTGCCAGAAGAACAAGTAAATCTGTTTTGGTAGAAGTACAGTCAGAATGCTCCTTAGAAGTAAGGATGGTGAAACTTTCATATTTTAGACAAGTTATCAGGAGGGACCAGCCCCTGGAGAAGGACATCATGCTTTGTAAAGTGTAGGGTCAGTGTAAAGGAGGAAGACACTTCAAGAAGATGGACTGACAAAGAGGCAGCAGCAATGGCCTCAAGCATAACAACAATTGTGAGGATGGCACAGGACTGGCGGCATTTTGTTCTATTATGCACAGAGTCACTATGAGTCAGAGCCTACTTAATGGCGCCTAACAACAACATGAACTGGCAAAGGAACCCTGCTGCTATGGTGGTTTATGTGTTGGGCTGCTAACTACAAGTTCAGCATTTAGGACCCACCAGTTGTTCAGAGAGATGAGACTGTGACTGTTTGCTCCCATAGTTACAGTCTCAGAAACCCAAAACAGCCATCTGCTCTGTTCTATAGGGCTCCTATAGGGTCTTGGTGGGTTGGAATAAACTCTAGAGTACTGGGCTTTTATTTTATTTTATTTTTTTTAGACATTGCTAAGACATATATGAATGAATCAAATTCCTTGAATGCAAAGAGCCTATGTTATATTGGCAGAAAAGCATAATTGAATAGCTTATCACATAATAAGTTCCATTAACAGAATCACAGGGTTCTATAAGAACATATAGAAGGCATATCTAGTTTTGGCTCATTAGGAGTAAGGTAAAATCTAATGCAAATCCTAGAGGAAAGAATCAAATTTATGGGCTCATGGTGGGACCTCTGGTCTAGACCTTTCTCTTGTACCTCATGATGTGTGGCTAGTTGCTCATATGATCATAAATCACAGAGCATTCCAGATTGTATGTGCATAGGCTTATTCCAAACAAAATGTGCTTAAGCATGTCTCTATAACCAATGGTTGGCTGCAGACAAGTTCTCTCAATAATGTACTTGTCTTACTCTTATTAGGGTGACTTTAAAACAAGGTCCAATCAGAATAGTGGCTTCTGAAGAGATCTGTTGGCCAGTTAAATTCAAAACAGAAGGTTATGGAGACTGTTTTTAGGGATCCCAAAGGAATAATCTTGAGAGATATTCTCCAAAGACACAGGACAATCATGGAGGCTGTAGTCCTCTGAAACAGAACCTGGGAAAATGCTTTTAACAAGTAGCTTATTAATGTGCTATCAGGGAGCAGGAGCGAGGAACTGGGGGCAATGGGAGAGATAGAATGGAAAATGAATACAGGGTGTATTGTGGATTTGGTCCCCGCTGTGGGCAGATGGTGTTTTATGCTGCTGGCACTTCTGGAAGAATTTTCTGACATATGTTTCAGAAATTAAAAGGAGGATGAAAAAGATGCTTTGAGAATCATGGTGTAGTAATTAAGAGCACAGTCTCTGAAGTCTATCTGCTTGGCTTTGAATCTTGACTCCACAATAGTTTTATGATCTTGGGAAGATAACTGAAGTTTAAATCTCATTTTCATCATCAGTGAAATAAGGATAATACTAATTACTTCTTTATATGAGTTTGTTTGTTGTCAGCATTAAATGAGTAAATATTTGCAATGTGCTTAGAGGAGTGATGGGCATGTTGTTTAGTGCTTTTGCTTTTTGATTCAGTTGTCAGTAATGATGTCTCTCCAATCTCCTCAGACAGAGATGCTGTCTTATGTGTGGATTCATGTAACTACTTTTATTCCAGAGTGCGTTATGTTTTGTTAGAAAGTGCTGGTCCTATGTGTCTAAGGTGACTACTCACTCCATTTGTTCCTGATTTTATTTTCATAGCTTCATCAGTGATTTTCACACAATGAGATGTTTTATGAATGTTTACTAAATAGATGAATATTATAATTCACAAATATTTATTGACTTATATCTACTATTTGCAAAAGCTCTATTGAGTGCTGTGAGTTAATCAGAGATTTACTATGATGCAATCAATTCAAAATTTCCCTTTGCTTCTAGTAATTTTCAGACCACTAGTCTACACTAGTCTTTATGTTATTACTTTACTCCATTTTCTTTTTAACATAGAGGATTTTATTTCTGTCCCCACCACTCCACTAATACAGCCTGTACCATGGTCATCAACACCCTCCATTCTGATGAATGTCAAGGACAGTTCCCAGGGTTATTATGCCAACTCTGTTGTATATCACTATTCTATTTTCTTTCTAGTCCCAAAATACCCTCTTCTTTTGGGTTTTCTGATATCCCATTCTTATCCTTCCCTGTGCCTGGAATTCTCTCCTCTAGCTTTCTAGAAGTCTAGTTCAATCTCATCCTTTATGTCTTAGACCAAACCACCTACTTTTCTCCAAAATTCTAAGTTGGTCTCTTTTAGGTATATAGTGTTTTGCAATCAATGATATTGGATAGACATAAGTACAGAATTGGTCAATCAGCATTCAGAAAAAATTTATAAATGCAGATGACTTTTGTTGTTGTTAAGAGCCATCAAGTCATAGTGACCCTGTGCAGGGTTCCCAAGGAGCTTGAATTGCTGGCTCCATAGTCCTTGCTGACCTTGTGGTTCAATCCAAGTTTGCAGTCCTGCACATTAACACACAGTGCCATACCTGGACTCCAAATGCATATGACTAGGAAATATATATTATTAATGTAGCAATTAAATTTATTAATCAGAATATTTCATATTTGCTTCACATGGTTCAACTTGAAGATTTTGTTATTGATTGTCAATGGATTGGTGGTGAAGTTTTTTTTTTTTTTCCTTTGAGTATTAGTTTTGCTAGTATTTACTCCTCACATGATCAGAGATCTTTTAATGATAACCCAAATAGCATATTTAGATTTCTAAAGTTTGTTTTTGTTTTTGTTTCCTACATTCCTTACATTGGTAGTTTCTCTCAAGTAAGAATTTTTGGATGAGTTCTAAGGTCAGAAGAACAAATGCCTAGTATTCAATATTCTTTGCACTAATAGGTTTTGAATCCAGTGTGAGAAATGATGTGATGATTAGATGATGAATGATTCATAAGGCTTCTCCACCCTCGAAGCAGTCAGCATACACTCTAGCAAGAATTCTTTGGCACATGGTAAGATTTGCAATCTGGATGAAAGGTTTTCCACAGTGATTACCTTTTTTACTTTCATGGAGGATCTCCATTGTATGCCTTCTCAGATTCTTTGCTATCATAGAATTATTTCAACATGGAAGATTTGGAGTCACTTGTAAATTGCAATATTTTATGTTCATTCTTGTCCAATAGACGTCAAGTTCCTAAAGATTTCCTTCATTACATCTCTGTAGAGTTTCCTCTGAGCAAGATCCAGCAAACCCACTCATCCTGGGTAAAGTCCACGCTACCATCTTCAAACACCACTGAGTCCCTTTCTCTGTTTCAGATTCTGGAATTGTATGTGAATATTCTCTCTTAGACAAATAAGTCATTGCCGTAGCAGTGATTATGAGGAGGACGCAGTACTGGGCTATGTTTAATTTGGTTGTACATAGGATCGTTATGAGTCAGAGTCAACTTGACAGCACCAAGAACCCCAACAAGACTCCCTGTCCTGAAGCCGTGATGTTTCCATCCCTGCGACAGCAAAAATGCATTTCTAAAGTCCAGTTTTAAACAGTTATAATTCCTTATATTCATTTTGGAGTCTTAGTGTGGCGCAGTAAATTGAATACTTGACCACAAGGTCGGTTTGAACTACAAGGTTAGTTCAAGCTCACCAACTATGCCTGGGAAACCCTATACAGGGTCGCTATGAGTTGGAACCAAATTGATGGAACAAGAATGAGAAGAACATATTAATTTTATAGTCTTAGGAAAATAGCATGAAATAAAAAGCAAATGGCATAATGAGCCGGCAACTTCTGATAGACTTGCAGTAATCCTGTCTCCTGATAGTCGTATCTTTGTGCACTCCCCGCTCTTGATGTGTGAGCTGGATCTAGTGACTTGTTTCTATTGGATAACCTATTGCCATGGAGCTGATTCCAACTCATGATAACCCTGTGTGCCAGAGAACTGTGCTCCATAGAGTATTCAGTGCCTGATGTATTAGCCATTTGCACTAATTAGGGACTCAACATGGCAAACATCATGGAATAGCTCTTTCAAAATTAGCTTATAAAAGACCGTGACTTTAACGTTAAGACCGGAAAAGCTAGATATCCCCTGGTTACTAATATTAACTGATCTGAAAGGTCCTGGATAGAGTGGAAGAAAAATGTGAAATGAAATTCAAAATCATAAAAAGACCAGGTTTACTGGTTGGATAGAGACTGGTGGAACCCCGATACTAGGGCACTTGCTCACCCTTCAAAGCCTAGAACTGAATTCACCCCTGTAGTTACATTTCCAGCCAAACAATAGGCGGTCCTATTAGTGGAACACTAGGGAGTCCTGGTGTGCTGTGGGATAATGCGCTGGATTGTAAGGTTGGTTTGAACCTCAGGTCAGTGATTCAAACTCACCAGCTGCTCCTTGGAAACCCTATACAGGCTCACTATGAGTATCAACTAACTTTATGGCACGTGACAACAACAACAGGGAGGTAGCATACCTTAGAATAATCAACCATTTGAAATAAAAATGTTAGTGTTAGTGTTCACCAAAGATTAGAGGTAGAAGGGTTAGGAAGGAAGGAGGAATGGAAACAGGAAACACAGGGAGGAAGTGTGATAAGTGCTATAACATTGTAGGGATTGCAATCAATGACACAAAACAAAATGTGTACGGACTGGTAGATGGAAAACTGAACTGCTCTGTAAACCTTCACCCAATTCACAATAAAAAGGGAGGAGTGAAAGAATATTGAATACCAATTTGTATTTTGAATTTAAAATTTAAGCAATGACTATCTTTTTTTGGCATACTAGCATACAGATTTCCTTTCTTTTGTTCCCGGAATTTGAATTCATTTTTGGCATTTGTAGCTTGTTGTTGCTTTATTAAAAAAAGATCAAGACTTGCAGTTTTTGGCTCTTTCTGCAGCTTTTTCTGGTGAAGGAAGTTGGAGAGGCATATGAAACAACTGAGGTCAGCATGCAGGAAACTCTAGCAAGGAACTAAAGTCTTCAGGTAAACAGTTCTTGAGGAGCTAAATCCCTTCAACAATGATTTAGCTTATGCTTAGAAGCATATCTTTCTCTGGTTGGGTTTGAGATGCAATCACAGTTCCACATGACATGTTGATAGAAGTCTTGGGAGAGTCTCTGACTCAGATGACTCAGCTAAACTGGGCCCAGAGTCCTGCTGTACAGAAACTGTTAGATAATTAATGTGTGTTGTTTTAAGTCACTAAGTTTCCAGATAATGTGTTACATAGCAAATTTAGATAACAATAGTAAGGGAACTGGGATAAAAATAACAAGTGACAGATAATTTTGCACTACACTTTTACCTGTACTGATATTATCTCATTATTCTTCATATATTTTTTTTTCATTATTCTATTGCTCACATTAGGCTGACATTTTAACTGACTAATAGAATTAGCATAAGCAATTGTAGCACAGTTAGGTTTCCATTTGTAAATTTTGCTAGTTATCAGCGTGTAGCCTCTCAGATCCAAATATATCTTTCAAAACCTTTAATAATGGGCAGAAAGCTTTTAAACTTTTCTCCTTTGCAGTGAATAATATGTTAAGCTTTCTCATAGAAGGCAGTGGAGACCGTTGCAAGAGGAAGGGGATTTTCTTGCTGATCCAAGTGACGGTGCTGTCAAGCCGTCTGTGCCCAGGAGACCATAATGCATGATTCTTTGATGATCTTGCAGCTGGGGCCTGACCTGGTGATGCCAGTCCTGAGTCTTCTCAGTAACACCAAGCACTCTAAATGTCTCCTATTTGCACCAATTTCCTTACTCCCCCTGCTTATCTGTTCCCGCCATCTCTTTTGTCTCCTGCAGTTCTTCCAATGCAGATAGTAGGTGCTCCAGACCTACCTACCTACACATGTGCCCATAGCCCCTTTGCACACCTGTGTGCTTGCACACAAGCTAAACACTGCCTGCATCACAGAAGATAGCTTCCTGTTACCCTATGTCTGGACCAGTGAGTGAAGCAGCGGGCTGCAACTATATCTTCCCAGTGACCTCAGAACCCTAGGTTTGGGAATGGAACTTAGTGCTATGCTTGTCCTGAGCTAGCTCTAGGGTACCTTATAGACTTTTCTTGCATCTTGAATTTATTTTTAAATCACAACTAAGCAATTCGTTATATTAAACATCCTGATTGAAATCACTTTTCTATTTGTCTTCTGATTGGGCCCAGACTGAAATAGTCCTTTTAGGAAGCAGAGGAAGCTTCTTTGCAATATCTGGACACAGTCAGGTTGTGGGCTCTCTACCTCATGACAAAGAGAAGCAGCACAAGGGAGAGTAAAGAGTGGGTTGGGGGACATGGAACTAGAGACCTCTGGTTCTATGACCAAGTGACTGAATAAATTCAGGCAGGCCATTAATCGTTTCAGTATATATGAATGGAAAATGTGTTTTCTTTTTGCTATTGCACGAAATGTAGGAACTTGTTGCTAAGTGCAGTCAAGTCAGTCTTGATTTATAGCAACCCTGTATAGATTTTCTGAGGAGTGGGTGGTGGGTTTGAACCTCCAACCTTATGGTTAGAAGTCCAGTGCTTATCCAAATGTAGGAACTACTGCTATACATAAGACCACATTCCCATTTAGAATCAAGGTGATATTTGGATAGGATGGATAGGCAAGGTCGGTCATTCAAATTCACCAGCTGATCCTCTAAAACCCTATACAGACAGGGTTGCTGTGAGTTGGAACTGACTTGATGGCCCTTGAAAACAACAAAGGCAGGAAGGATAAAATGTACAAAAGTGTAGAGATGGAATAAGGAAATAATACCACCGGTAATGGTTCAAATTGTTCCAGAGAAATTACTAATCTAAACATTGTACATGGAATTTAATCTGCTTTGAAGTTTTAAAAAGCAAAAATGTCACTTTGTTGATTAAGGTGCTCCTGACCCAAGCTGCATTCTTTGCAATCTCCTCATAGCTGCAAGAAAGCTGGACAATATAAAAGGTAAACAGAAGAACCGATGCATTCTAACTATGTTACTGGTGAAGAACACTGGCCATACTGTGAACTGCTGGGAGAACAAACTGATTAGTCTTAAAAGAAATACAACCAGAATGCTCCTTAGAAGTGACAATGGTAAGAATCCACCTTATTTACTTTGGACACATTGTGAGGAAAGATCAAATGCTAGAGACAGTCATCACGTTTGGTAGAGGATCAGTGATGGAAAAACTCACCGCAACAAACATACCAATGATCATGAAAATGTCCCAGGACTGACATTTCATTCTACCATACCAGGTTGCCATGAGTTGAAGCCAAATTGACAACTAACAACAACAACAATCTTAATCCTAGACACTGACTAGAAAGTGCCTGGTATTGGAGAATCTCGATAAAAATGTTTTGAAGGTCTGCAAGTATAATTATCCCTACTTCACAAATGAGGAAACAGAGGTACAGAAATGTTAAGCAATTTGTCCATAGCATATAACTACTCTACTCTGAGTTGTGTATTATAACTGGGACATGAAATACAGATAATCCCTAATTTATGAAATAATCAAGATACGGCAAACTGCATTTAGGGCCTTCTGCTTTTGTTGTTGTTTTTATCCATCTTATTGTTCTAGTGTGGTGCTTAGCACTGTACTGCTAACTGTGTGGTCGGCGGTTCAAATTCACCAGCTGCTCTGCAGAAACCCTATACTGGGTTGCTATGAGTTGGAATTGATTTGATGACAACATCAACAACATTGTTAGTAATATAAACGATGTACAGTGTTGCAGTGTGCAATTTGCTGATGTTATTTGCAGATGTTCACTCCAGATATTCAATTTTATGACTTGTTGCTTGAAATACTGCTGTGTATAAATGTACTTTTCTAAGCTCAATCAGGAGCTTTAGTTGCTTGAAAATATGGATCCAGATGCTAATCAATTTGCTAAAGCTGACGGGCAGATTCACTGGGAAGCAGTGAGATGTTACCACAAAATACACGAGGGAAAAACGTAAACAACCATACAGACAACTATCACTAATTTTCTGACTAGAAATGCAGATTTCATCTTTGGAGATAATTCAGATGATCCCAAACCCCCTACAAATGGAGTTTTTACTGCAACTGACAACATATAAACATTGTCCGACTCTTCATAGTTGGGGTACATTTTTATGAATTGCTTATATATATGTTGTTGCTATATGCCGTAGAGTCGGTTCCAACTCAATAGCGGCCCTGTACAGGGTTTCTGAGGCTACAAATCTTTATGAGAGCAGAAAGCCTCATCTTTCTCCCACGGAACAGCTGGTAATATCAAACTGCTGACCTTAAGGTTAGCAGTCTGATTCGTAACCACTACGCTACCAGAGCTCCATGTATATATAGTCCTGGTGTGGCACTGTGGGTTAATGCACCAGACTGCAAAGCTGTTTGAACCACAAGGCTGGCGGTTCAAACTCACCAGCTGCTCCTTAGAAACCTTAGACAGGTTCGCTATGGGTTGGAGTCGACTCAAGGGCACTTAACAACAACATATACATATATTTAAAGTAAGTAGTTAGGATAAAATACTTACTAATGAAGATTGAAGACTACATGCTTCTGTATGGCTTATGGATTGCACCTCAATCCTCAATGTAAAGAAAACAAGAATCCTCACAATTGGACCAGTAAATAACATT
>NW_006408554.1:18040360-18043366 GCF_000296735.1 Chrysochloris asiatica | reverse complement strand
GCACCTAATAACAACAAGGAATTAGGATTAGGGATAGGACTGTGGCTATGTCTAGGCTAGGTGTAGGATTTAGTTTGGTACTAGTGTTATAGTTAGGACTAAAATTAGTACTAGGGTTAGGGGTAGGGACTGGACTAGGTCTAAGAGTAAGACTTTGTTTGGTCTAGCTTTAGGGTTACAATTAAATTTATTTACATCTATTTATTTATTCTTGAACTCTACTTGATTTCTTTCATCTTCATCTGAAAGTTCTCTGTATCTACATTATTCCCTCTTTACTTTGTGCTTTATTTTTGGTAGTTGTTGTTGTAGACTGATGTCTCTGGTTCCCCATTTGTGATCTTGTAGGTTTGTCTTACTTTGTAAACTTTTTATATGTGGGTTGAGCTCTGAGTAATATTGTCATGTATGTTAATTTTATGTTGTTAACTGCTGTTGTTGATTTTCTGTCCAAAGAATTTCTTTTACTATTTTTTTTGTAAGGTTGGTTTGGTTTTAAAAACTCTTTTAATTTCTGTTTATTTGGAAATGTCTCAATTTTACCATCACATTTGATGGACAATTTTACGGGGTGTATGATTCTTGGTTGACATTTTTTTTCTTCTTTCAGAGTTTTAGTTATGTCTTCCCATTCTTGCCTGTATAGTTTCTGTGGAGAAATCAGAACATATTCTTATTAGTTCTTTTTTGTTGGTTATTTTTCATATTCCCCAAGTGGCTGTCAGGATTTCTTCCTTGTCTTTAGCTTTGAAAGGTTTACTTATAATATGTCTTAGTGATTTCCTTTTGGAGTCTGTCCTTTTTGGAGTTTGTTCAATTTCTTGAATGTCTTTCATGATTTAAGGGACATTTACTTTTTGTTGAAATCTACTGTTTTGGAGCTCTAATTACATGACAGTTATTTCTTTTGATATAACTCTTGATCTTTCTCTTCAAGCTCACTAATTCAGCCTTTCATTGATTCAATTCTACTTCATTAACCATTTGATGCATTATCTATTTCTGAAGTCTTAGTATAATCTTCTGGATTTGTATTTGCCATTTTTATATAATTTCTCATTTTTCATTTGTCAATTTGTCTTATAATATTTTCCTGAATTCTTTTAAAGTTTTGTTTGTGCTTTCCTTGATTTGATCGCAAGTTTGTGATCATTCTCTCAATCCATTGGAGGTACATAAATATCATTATTTTAAATTTCTTATCAGGTAGTTTTTATTCCATTTCTGGTATTACATTTTCTGACTCTGTATTTTAGTCACTTGTTTGAGGCTCTCTGTCTTGTTTCATTGTGTAAGTGAAAGTGTCTGATGTCTCTGAGATATTGTGGCATCATTGTATTTATATTTTCAATGATGGTATGTTGATATGTTCTCAGGCAATTATCACTTGAATCTTGGTAGATGTGATAGAGACTGGAAATATGTACACAGTCCTATGTTCAGTTTGTATAGTATAGCTCAGGAAAGATTTGTCTGATGTTGGATGCTAATTACTGCTCAGTAGGTAATACTGGGATGTATAGTGGTGGTTGCCCAGTGGGTGAAGCCGTAGGAGGTACAGATGTGGCTGAGCTACATGGGCACAATTGCTATAAAATTCATGTGTCCTCAGATACAGAGCTGGTACTCTTAGCACCCAACCCCAGGCAGAGCAGAGACTGTGCTATTGGCCACTGGGAAGGTGAAGGAGGGGACTGACCAAGCCCCCAGCTACAAGAAAGGAAAGGAAACATGAAAAAACTGTACCCAGCTTTCTACCAACATTCAGCATGCATCCCGTGCCTCCAGATTACTGTAGAAAGCTTAAGCTGGTCACGCTGAGCCAGGCTAGTGGACAGCCTACCCATCTACCTCCTTTCTCACTGCTCCTGCTCAGCTTTCTCTCCTAGTTGGCACTCAGTCCACCTTTTTATACTTTCCCCTGAAGTTCAGGGTTCCAGGATCACCATCCAAATCTGTTTCATGTGGTTCCCTGTGTCTTTGTTACTCATCATGTCAACCTACTCTACCATCTTATCCTAGAAGTTTGAATTATGTATTTATGTATTAAAATATATATGTAAATTTATATGTAATCTTTCTAATCCTCAAACACAAAGACTGGATTTATAAAGATATTTATAATAAAAGGCAAGAAGAATAAAAACTGGAAAAAAAAACCATGAGGTATTTGACATAAGTCACAACTGATTTACAATGATGTTGTTGGAACAAAACTCTGTCGTAAACTGGGGACTATTTGTGTATTAGAGATACATGGGATCAAATTGGAAAGTAGGCAGGGCTGGGCATGAAGGGCCTTGTGTAATGTCACTTCCTTAAGCCCAGTTTTCTCCACCATAAAAGGAAAGGATTGGAGTGAAGACCTCTAGTTCATAAAACCTTGACATGTTTTAGCACACAATATCCTTAGAGGTAGTTTCTGAAGCCATAATTTATTCATCCACTATCTTATATATTCTGGTCTCCATAAGATTATTTGGGATTAAGTGGATGAAGTGTGTATGTTCCCAAGGAAAGAGGATAGGAATTGGGTCACTTGCTCATGAGTTGTGGGAGTTAGGGATATTGATGGTTGTAGTTGGGATGGTGTCTTATCTCTTGTTGTTACTGTTGTTGTTGTTAAGTGCCATTGAGTTGTTGAGTGTCTAATAAAGAAAGATGAGGCTGTTGTGGGTGGGCAGTTGTGTCTTTTGATTTACCCTCAAAATATTGAACATGGGAACACTGAATGGTTTAAAATTAAGAAAGGTGTGCAACAGTGTTGTATTCTTTTACCATACATATTCAATTTGTGTACTGAGCAAATAATCTGAGAAGCTGGGTTATATGAAGAAAAATGTGGCATCAGGATTGGGAGGAAGACTCATTGACAACCTGAAATATGCAGATGATACAACCTTGCTTGCTGGAAGTGAAGAGGACTAAAATATTTACTAATGAAGATCAAAGAGCACAGCCTTCAGTATGGATTGCACCTCTATGTAAAGGAAACAAAAATCCTCA
>NW_006408554.1:18038068-18039940 GCF_000296735.1 Chrysochloris asiatica | reverse complement strand
CCAAACTTCGTCTCTTATACTTCAAACATTGTCAGGAAGGACCAGTCACTGGAGAAGGATCTCATGTTTGGTAAGGTGGAGGGTCAAAGACAAAGAGGAAGACTCCCAGTGAGATGGATTGGCAAAGTGGCACATCAATGGGCTCAAGCGTGGCAACAATTGTGAGATTGGCCCAGGACCGGGCAGTGTTTCGTTCTGTTATGCATAGGGTCACCATGAGTTGGTACTGACTCGATAGCACTTAACAACAACAACAAGTGATCTATGACCCTTGTGGCACTGTGGATTAGGCATTGGTTTGCTAACCACAGGTTGGAGGTTCAATCCCATCAGCTACTCCACAGGAGAAAAATGAGGCTAGCTAGCTAGCTCCTGTTTTCAGCTTTGTAGACACTTTCCAGGATCACTATGAATCAGAATCGACTGGATGGCAGTGGTATGACCTAGTATAAATGACACTGTGTCATTGACTTCAAGTTCGATGTCTGTGGATCTAGTGGCTTCTTTATTTTAGAACATCCCTGCTGTTGTTACTAAGTGCCAGCTGAATCATTTTCAACTCATAGTAACCCTGATAGGGTATATGAGGAGCTGCTGGGATTTGAACTACTGACTTCATGGTTAGCAGCACCACAGCAGAATTCCAGAACAGCCCCAGGGCAGTGTTAACTTAATAGGAGACCCATATAAGTGAAAGAGAAAAGGCACCAGTTTTGCAGTTAGCTATGGCTGTGTTTGAATCCCGGCTCTGTCACATATTAGCTCTTTGATCTTGGTCACAGTCACTGTGTCAAGCCACAGTATCTTTATCTTAAAGTGGTGAAATGAGTATGTAATAAAATTCCTATAATGCTTAAATGAGATTAGATACAAAGGCTGCATCCTATGTAGTATCCCTAGGTAGGCAAATGGTTAATGCACTAAACTGCTACCCAGAATGTTGGTGGTTGATCTACCCAGAGGTATCTTGGTAGAAAGACTTTTTGAAAAATTGGACCCCACATTTGGAGTCCCCAGAAGTTGGAGTCAACTTGACAGCAATTATTTCTTATAGTAGGGGCTCACCAAATGAAGCAGAGGTGATTATTACTTGAAAACCTCTGAAATCAGTTCCCTATTCTTCCTAAAGCAGAGAAAGGATCAGGGAGACAAACTGAATGAAAAGGGCTGAATGTAAAATTCCAACAGGCAGAGATTATTTGAATTGTAGCAAGCTGAATTCAGATTTTATACTAATTTTGTTTTGCAGACTGGCTACCTGTATTTAAACCTCTTTTTGTTGTGTTCACATTCCTCATCTATGGTTCTCTAAATTTATAATACTGTCATCATTCTTAATTTCTTGGTGATACCCTTTATTAACACATAGCGCATGTCTATTGTGATTATATCCCCAAGTTGTTTGGTGACAAGTTTGATCTCCTTATAAATTGTTGAATGGTTGCTGAAACCAAATCTATTGACCTTGATCTTTTGAGAACTTAATCCCTTTGTTTATTTACTTTCTTGCCTTTATGGTGTGGTAACAAATTCCTAGTATTAAGGTGTTTCAGAAATTGTTTCTTCTGTGTTGGAAATGAAGCCTCTAGCCTTTTGTAACTTATAACATCCAATATTTGTTGTTATTTTGTAAAAGCAAGCTTTTCTTGGAATTGAAGTTTTTTTCACCTAAGATTATTTTAGACTTCATAAATGCCTCAAACCGCTTAGAAAGCCAGTTCTACTATATCAGTTGAAAGGATTTCAATGTATTTAGGTAAACTTTTTTTTTTTTTCTTAAATGTTTTATTGTTAATTATGTGATAGTTTACATGGGAGAACATTAGTTTTACATTCATTCTATCTTATATCCTCTCATTGCCATGGTTACAA
>NW_006408554.1:18035240-18035803 GCF_000296735.1 Chrysochloris asiatica | reverse complement strand
GTATTTAGGTAAACTTTTGATTTGTGCAGATAACATTAAGCATCTGTAACAGGCTCTTCTTGTTTCTAAGTAGGGGAAGAAAGGACAAGAAAAATTACAAAAATTAAAAATGCCTTAATATTCTGGACTAGAGGTAGTGTAGTGGTTACGGGTCGGGCTGCTAACCTCAAGGTCAGCAGTTCAAAACTACCAGTCGTTTAATGGGAGCAAAATGAGGCTTTCTGTTCCTGTCAAGATTTGCAGTCTCGGAAACCCTATGCAGGCTCACTATGAGTCAGAACTGACTCCACAGCACATAACCACCTCCACAAGAGTTGTATAATTATCTGAAGTTGTTGAAAGCTGGCACACTGACTTTTAACAGCAGGCCAACAATTGTTGTTGTTAGGTACCATTGAGTTGGTACTGACTCATAGCAACCCTATGCACAACAGAACAAAACACTGCCTGATCCTGGGCCAACCTCACAATCATTGCTACGTTTGAACCCTTTGATATTGTCATTTTGCCAGTCCATCTTGCTGGGGGTCTTCCTCTTTTTCTCTGACCCTCCACCTTACAAA
>NW_006408554.1:18012775-18015241 GCF_000296735.1 Chrysochloris asiatica | reverse complement strand
TTTTGATCATAGACTGACCTCCCAGATTCTCTGAGTTTGTTCTTATAGTTTTGTTCTTTTTTCGACTCTTCTGTCTGCAGATTTAATTCTGGAAGGTGCTGCCATGTATGTCAATCTCTGGTTGTTGTCTATTCTTGTTGGTTCTCCTTCCACAGAACATCCCATTAGGATGTTTTATAGCGCAGGATTAGCTTTGGAGAAATCCCTTGGCTTTTGTTTATCCTGAAATGTTTTGATTACAACGTTGTATTTGATTGATAGCTTTGCTTGATAAAAGATTCTTGGTTGGCAGTTTTTTTTCTTTCAGGGCTTTGGTTTCTGCTGAGAGATCCGAGCTTAATCTGGCTTGCTTGCCTTTGTATGTAACAATTCTGTTTTCCTTAGCTGCTTTAGATTTTGGGGACCTGGATTATGATGTCTTGGTGATTTTCTTTTGGGGTCTATCCTTCCTGGGGTTTGTTGAGCTTCTTGAATGTTTATCTTTTCACTTTTCAGCATGTTAGAGAAATATTTTTCCAGCAGTTCTTTGACTATTTCCTCTATGGACTTGTGTGATTTTTCCTGTTCTGGAATGCCAATAATTCTTGTTATTCTTCTTTATGTTGTCCAACATGAATCTTAGACTTTCTTCAGATTTTTTCCCCCTTTTTTTCTGTTTGCTCTTCTATCTTAGTGGCATTGAAAGATTTGTCTTCCAGGTCACTGATTCTGCCTTCCATCTCTTCTATTCTACTCCTTTGCCCTTTCAGTGTATTGTCTATTTCTGATATTCTATTATTGATTGTTTGAGTGTCTTTCTGTAGATTTTGAGTTGTTTCCAATGCTGTATCTATCTTATTTGATTGTTCCTGTAGTGCTTTCACGACTTCTTCCTTGTTTTTCTCAACTCGAGTCATTGTAAAGAGTTTGGAAACATTTTATATTTTTTTCTGAATTCCTTCTCAGGCATTTCCAATGCCTGCCCTCCTTCCATATGGAGTCCAGGTTTACCTTTAGGTCATTTGTCGCAGACATTTTAACTTGTTTCTGGACATGTGCTGATAGGCTCATCTGCTTTTGCTTCTTGGACATGTTTAGTGTTTATCTGTGGCATTAATACTTAATTGAGTATGTGTTTTTGGTATTTTTTATGCTTTCTGATTGCTTCCAGGTAGATGGGATCAGGATGTGGGCTTCCCTTTTCACTCTTCTTATTGCTCAGAAGAAAGTTACTCAGAGTAACTTTCACAGGTGTTATCTGCCTCCACGGTATATGGCAGCTTTTATTGGTTCTTGCCTGTGTTTTGGTGTTTTATAGAGTGTGATTGTAGCTTGATTATATGGCAGCAGTTGCTGTCTCTTCTTGGGTAATATAGGGGAGAAAGAGATCCCCAAAGGAAGAAGGGGAGCATAAAAACAGCAAAAATAAATAAATAAATAAAAACTTTGAAAACAACAGCAACAAAACTAGAGTGGCTACTGTAGTCTGTAATTGTAGAAAAGGGACAGGAGGGAGAAAATAAAAAATAAAAATCTGTAGCCTAATATGAGTATGACTTTAATGTGCTCTTTCAGCTTCTTGCCTTCAAAGCTGCCTGAGAGATTCAAGATGCCAATGTTAGTTGTTATGCTGTACCTCAGGATTTAATTTAATTTTCAGCTGGTTTTCTTTTTAAATTCTCTTTCCCTCTCCATGGCCCTTGTTCTGGCTTTTCCATATTAAAAAAACACAACAGTTCAGTGTTGGCTCTTGGGCTGAGAGTATCTGTGCACATATGTGGTAGAAGAACCCACCAGTGGTGAGGATGGGGGGGTGTCCACTCGCTCAGGCACTCCTTCTAGTCACCAGAATGGAAGTGTGCAAACAGTGGGGTGGGGGTGGGGGAGGGGCAATGAACAGATACCAAAATAAAGAAAATCAGAACAAAGCAAAACCGACAAAGTGTATTGTCCACCTTTGCTCTGAGGTTCCCACGGCATTTTTCCGTGGTGTGTCTCTTGCCCAAGTTGTCAGCTCCAGGCCATGGAGCCCGGCAGATTCCAATGTACATAATTTCTTGCTTTTGCTACAAGTTCCACTAGCTATAAGCCTTCAAACCTTTTTAAATATTCCTGTCTATGTGGTTCCAAGTTTTGGAGCTCTGCCCTGAATCTGCTTTGCCTGGTATTCTGTGGTATTGCTGATGGTGAACCTCACTGTACCTCCACTCTAGCCACCACCTAGCCCCACCTCAAACTATTTATATTCTTAGCCTATGTTATTCTGCATTATTTTGTAGGAAATTTTTGTGTATTTTAGATGTGAAGCTTTCATTTGTCTTCTAAGTTGCAAATATTTTTTTTTCCCCAAAAGTACTTTTTATCTTTTGATTTTATGTATTGCCAAACATTTTCTTTCTTGTTCTCTGGTGCTCCCCTCTCCCTCTATCCTTCTTCTTTTTTCTTTTGCCAACTTTATCTTCCTTCCCTTTTTCCCTCCCTCCCTCC
>NW_006408554.1:18005371-18012675 GCF_000296735.1 Chrysochloris asiatica | reverse complement strand
ACCGTTTTCCCCTAAGGAGCCACAGGTGGGTTTGGACTACAAACCTTTCTGTTTAGAGCTGAATGCTAAACCACTGTGTTACCAGGGTGCATCAGCACACAGTTGGAGCAACCTGACTGGCCTGTAATGCTTCCAAACATTTCAAATTATTACGCCATAAATAACATTTTTCCTGGTAGACTCAGATATTTTTACAGTTATATATTTTATATGAGTACACATAGAATTGGTTTTGTATACATTGTAAATAGAAGTTTAACTTTTTTTCTCTTTGGATCACTAGCTATGCCCTTGTTGTTCTTAAGTGCCGTCAAGTCATTTAGACATTTTTTCTTGACTACTTGAGACATTTATTCTTTCATATGAAATTAAAGATAATTTTATTGAAGTAAAAGTTTTGAATACTAATAAGAATTACATTAATTTACATATTGCTTTGGGGGAAATTGACATTTTTATTATTAAGTTTTTCCATTTAACAAATAGTATATCTTTGCATTTTCCCACAATTTTATTTTATGTTTATAAGTAAGATTTAGAATATTCTTCCTATATGCAGTATGCATGTATTCTTACGTTTGTTCTACTTTATAGTTTTTGTTGGACTCCTGGTGTGGTGCTATAGGATCAGCACAGGGCTGCAAACCACAGTATTGGCAGTTCAAACTCACCAGCCTCTCCTGGGAAACCCTACACAGGGTTTCTATGAATCAGAACTGACTAGACTGCACTTAGCAACAACAGGCAATAGTGGTCTTATTTAACAATGTCTTTCTAGAAACCAACTGGTTAATATGTCTCCATCAGCTCCTTTATTCACTTATTCACAGAATTTTAATGACTTAAAAAAAATAAGCGTTGAGTTGTAAAGTTTAAATGGATGACCTTGCCTCCTAGTTACCCACTTAGTTCTGCAAAAATAGATGATATATTCTGACATGTTTCAGGCTTTCATAAATGTGTACTGATAACTTGGCTACATATCCTTCTTTCTTAGCTAGACATAATTAATTCCATTGTTGTGATTTAAAATAATTTTTGAGGTACTAAGATATCAGTCATCTGAGTGATTAACAATGGACTCTTATGTCTCTTCTGGAATTAGACTCATATCTTTTTGTATAGCTCTGAAATAATTCCTTTGATGACTATAATAAATCAAAAATATCTTTTTCAATAATTTGCTGCCACATAATCCTGATAATATTGTTAATCTTTATTATTGCCTGTCTAGACTCCAGCATCTAGGACTTGATTATGACAAACCTGAATTGTACATGATTTCCTTGCTAGCTTGTTTTCAAGCTTGTTAGGTAAAAATTATAAACCTATGACTGTTTTTATGCCCCTGTGGCACTGCAGGATAATGCACTGTACCACAAGGTTGGCTTGAACTGCTAGGTCAGTGGTTCAAACTCACCTTACACAGGGTCGCTATGAGTCAGAAATGACTTGATGGCACTTAAAACAACAACAACAACAAGACCAACAATATTACATTGACTTGCTTCAGAGGATTCATTTATGTAGTAATTGGAGATCAATAAGTGATTGTTTAAGTGATTCAGCTGCTGAACTTTTTTTTTTAGTCAAATGTAGTCTAGGGATGAACTCCATGGAAGACAGAAATGTACTGAGAGCCTGATAGTCTTTTTGACTATGAGTGAGAGACACTTGGAATTAAACCATGTCAGTTTATTCTGAGCTCTTCTTTTCCATGAACCACCTACTCTGTGTACATTGTATTCATGTAGTAGCTTAATCTGCTCCTCCATTACCATTGGATTTTCCAAGCTAAACATGATCATTGAGAATAGGGGATATGTTTTATTTAGTTGTTTTTGACTAGTTTTTATCATCTAGCACAGTGATGAACACAAGCACACGTACATACAGCACTTAATGAGTGGTGCTGCCTTACAGGTTTGAAGGGTTAAGTCTGCCAGGCTGTTCCGAGGAGGGCTTATGTAGTCACTGCAGTGTGCCACAATAAGATGAAAACTCTAATACTGGTTTTCTGCAACAAAACATCCTTAGTGCAGAAGCCACAATTTAAGGCTAAACATCTGAATCAAGTCCTTAGGGAAACATGAGTGTATGAAACAATTTCTAGTGAGTCAAGTGTTTGCTCCCTGATGACAAATTACCTCTTTTAGGGCATAGCAGGGGGCAGCAACTGGCTGTCCAGATGACACTCTCTGCTGTGTCAGAATGCCTGCACAGATGGAGAATTATCAGACTCAGATTGCCCCTCTTAATTGGGTAATCATCTCTAGGTTAATGGGAGGAATACCTTTATGCTTAGGCCCTTTTCCTTTAAAGGAGTAGTTTAAAGGTTTAGGTTGGATTCCCTGGATTCCTTATGTGAGTATTTTTGATTGTTATACCAAGAATGTTTTACCTTTCAATAGTTCAAATTCATAATAGGAAAAGTGACCAACAAGCCCTTCCTAAATGGCTATATGGGAAGGATCGAAAATGATTGATTGATTGGCCTTTTAGGTAGAGGATGACTAATTCAGTTTGAGACCCAACAGAAACTCTATCCTCTTCTTGAGTTCATTCTATACTGCTAATTGGTATAGAGATTCTAGTCATCATGACCATTTTTTATATACTTACTGTGTGTCAGATACTTGATATATATTCAAAGCTAATCCTTACACAAAACCTGAGAAGTAAGTGTAATGATTTCCTTTTCAAAAATAAGGAAAGGAGAACTATATTTGTTAGATAATTTGTCAGAGATTACTTAGCAACTATGTAGCTTGCACCCATAGCACCAGTTGTTAACCAGTAGATTCCAATTTATGGAGATCCCATCTGTGCTTAAGACGGCTGAGTATTCTGAAGCAGATTGCCAGGACTTTCTTCTGAGGTGCCTCTGGGTGGACTTGAAATGTCAAATATTCAGTTAGAAGCTGAATTTGTTCAGTCATTTGAATCACCAGGAACTTTGAACTCATGACAGTGGGACTTTATAACCCATGCAACTGTTGAACTTTGTATTATATCAACCAATAACATGAAGTGTGTTTAGCAAAGACTATTGCTCATTGTTTTGTGATTGTATTCACTAGGTAGAAACCTTGCTCTGTATAGTAAAGATGACAGTAAGTAAAAAATATTTCTGTAAAAATAATAGAAACCTTATTAAATGAAAAGATCAAAATGTGAAATAATTGTTTCTGAACATACTGTCCATCAAAGCCTATACAATTATGAAGGATGTTGTTTTTATCTAACTCATCCCTGAAGAATTGTGTGGTCTTTGATTTACGCCATGTCAAAGTGGCAGCATTAGCACCCTCAAAGGACTCAAATTGTGCTCCATTAAATGTTCTTTGAGTTTGGGGAACAAAAAGAAGTTTGAGAGGACAAGATCAGGACTGGAGGGTGGATGGCATAAGATTTCCCAATGAAATTCTCATAGGAGGGCCTTTGATACCCTCAAAGAATAAGCAGGTGCACTCTATTGGTGGAAAAAATTATTTGGCACACTCTCTTGCCCTTTTTCTCAACAGTTTTCAATTTTATTAAAACACCTTCATAATAAATCCCTATGATCACCCTGTGTCATTTGAGAAAAATCTATCAAGAAGACCCCTTGGTAATACCCCAAAAATAACCATAACCTTCTGAGCTGATCTCTCTGCTTTGAATTTAACAGGCCCAGCAGTCCCTTCAGAAGCCACCATTTTGATTGGTCCCCCATTTCTTTAAGACATCTTACCTGTAGGAAAAACACTGGACTACTAATCAAAGGTTGGAGATTCAAATGCACCAGCAGATACTTGGAAACCCTTTACAGGGCACTATGAGTTGGAATCAATTGAACTGCACTTAACAACAACAATGGAGACTACAGGAGCATGGTAGCACAATGGACTGCTAACCACAGGTTACTTGTTTGAGCACAATAGCTTCTCAATGGGACACAGATGAGGCTTTTCATTCCTATAAAGATTTACGCCTTGGAAAATCTGACACTGGGTTGTTATGAGTAGGAATTGACTCAATGGCACTCAACAATAATAACAATGAGACTAAGACAAGTGTACTACTGAGAGAACTTGTCTGCCGTCATCAACTGATCTCAGAAACATATTTACACATGTTTTTCTAGGAATAAACTTACACATGTATGAACTGGAAACTTGGTAGCAATACTTTTTGTTTTACTGTCATTGTGATATACTACAGAACATGTCCAAGTATAGAATTTCTTTGGGTATGTTACTAATATAATTGTTCATTTTTATAGGTAATTGTCTAATTCTCTACTTCTATTTAGTTTTTGGGAGATACATTTAAATTTGAAACTGCATGCACATATTGGTAGAGTTTAAGTTATTATCTGCCTATAAAGATATACTTAAAAAAAAAAATAGTGCCTACAAAGGAGAACCAATAAGACTACCTCTGATTTCTCAGTAGAAACCATGCAGGCAAGAAGACAATGGTATGACATATATAAAACTCTGAAAGAAAAAATTCCAAGCAAAAATCATGTGTCCAGGAAAGTTGTCTCTTAAAAAGACTAAAAAAATATAGCATTTCCAGATAAACCGAAATTAAAGGAATTTGTAATAACCAGACTAACCTTACACAAAATACTAGAGGATGTTTGTTCTTTGAACTGAGAACCAACAACAGCATAAAACAATCTAACATTGACATATATGACAACACTACACAGAACTCAATTCAGATAAAAAATATTTAAACAAAACAAACCTACAAGAATGATAATAGGGAAGCATTTATAATGCTTTTGTAAAGCAATTGTAATGAAGACAAAATTATTTATAAATTAAAAAGAGGTAATAGTGTGGTTACAGAACTTCCAAATAGAGAGGAAGTCAAGCATATTTAAAGATAAAACAGACTTTTAATTGGGGGAAGATATTAATAAATTATAAAGTACCCTTAAAGAAAATCAATATATGTTCTCATTGAAATAAAAAAGAGGAAAATCATACAGATTTAGAAGACATCACAATAGCATCAATGAAGAAAATGAAAAGGACACCCACAAGCAAAATGAATTCAACACAGAAAATTATGTGGAAATAAAAAACTAGAAGCACCACAAAAAAATTACACAATAAAATGGTACCAATCAACTCATACCTATTGATAATTACACTGAATGAAATGGATAAAGTACACCAGACAAGAGACAGCGAGCATCAAAACGTATAAGAAAACGGGATCCATCATTATGGTGTCTCCAAGAGACACACCTTACACACAAAGACAAAAATAGACTAATAATCAAAGGATGGAAAAATATATCAAACTAACAGCAATAAAAACTGAGCATGAGTGACAATATTAATTTCTGATAAAACAGACTTTGGGGCAAAACCAGCATAAGAGACAAACAAGGGCATTATCTGATGATTAATGGGTCAGTTGAACAAGAGGATATAACAATAATTGATATCTACACTCCCAATGAGAGAACCTCAAAAGGCATAAATCAAACTCTACTAAAACTGAGGAGAGACATAGACAGCTCTATAATAACAATTCTGGTGTGGTACTGTGGGTTAATGTGCTGAACTGCAAAGTCAGTTTAATCCACAAGGTCAGTGATTCAAGCTCAACAGCTGCTCCTTGGAAACCCTATACTGGGTTGCTATGGGTTGGAACTGACTCTACAGCACTTAACAACAACAATAATTGTTGCTGAGTGCCGTTATGTTGTTTCGGACTCATAGAGACTCTATCCAGGGGTTCTGAGGAGTGGTTGATGAGTCTGAATTGCCAATGTTGTGGTTCAAAACAACCTGGTGGTCCAGTGCTTATTCTACAGGAAACTTTAATGTACTACTTTTGATAAAGGACAGAACAACTAGAAAGAAACTCATCAGGGATACAGAAAAACTAAACAACACAATCAACCAAATTCCTTGAACCTGTTCTATAAACAGCCACTCAAGTCATCATAAAAAGTTAAAAACAAAAAACAAAAAACAACCCTTGAATCAAATGAGAACAAAGAAGCAACATACCAAAAACTTTTTGGACACAGAAAATGCAGTGCTAAGAGGGTAATTTATAGTGACCAAATGCATACATCCAAAAGAAGAAAAAACTAAAATCAGCAGCTTAACCCAACATCTCCAACAATTAGAAAAAGAGTAGCAACATAAGCCATTAGAAGAAAAGAAATAATGAAGTTTAGAGTAGAAATAAATGAACCAAAAAGAATCAACAAGACAAGAAATTAATTCTTTGAAAAGATTAATAAAATCTAGAAATCACTGGCAATTCTGACAAAACAAAAGGAGAAAATGCAAACAACATGAATAAGAAATCATATGGTGATGTCACAACAGAACCCATGGAAATGAAAAGGATCAAAATAGAATATTATGAAGAATTGTACACCAACAAATTAAGAAATCTAGAAAAAAAATGAACAAATTTCTAGAAAAACTACATACCAAAACAAACACAGACTGAAATAAAAAACTTGAACAACCTTTGACAAAAGAAATTGATCACGTAATTAAAAAATCCCAATAGGTAGGTCAGATGGCTTTCCCAGTAAATTCTACCAAACATTTAGAGAAGAACTGACACCAATTCTACTCAAATTATTGCAGAATATAAAAAAGGATGGAACACTCCTGAATTCATTTTGTGAAGTGAGCACAACCCTGAAACCAAATCCAAAGATATCGCTAATAAAGAAAATTATGGACAAATCTCTCTCACTAAAATCATAGCCAATAGAATACAATAAATACAAAAAAGATCATGATCAAGTAGGATTTGTACCAGGTATGTAATGACGGTTCAATATTAGAAAAAATGTTGCTGTTAAAGTGCCACTGAGTTGATTCTGATTCATAGTGACCCTGTATAGGGTTTCCGAGAAGCAGCTGGCGAGCTTGAACCTCCAACCTTGCAGTTCAAATTGACCTGGCAGTCCAAGGCATTAATCTGCAATGCCATACCATGATCCCATTAGAAAGATAGTTGATTAACTACATAAATAAGAAAAAGGAAACGAACCACATGATTATACTGATTGGTGCAAAAACATATTTGACAAAATTCAACTCCCATTTCTGGTAAAAATACTCAACAAAATGGAAACAGAAAGAACATTCCTTAACATAATTAAGGGGATATATACAAAACCAACAGTCAATGCCACTCTCAATGGACAGAAATTGAAAGCATTCCTTTTATGAACAGGAGCCAGTCAAAGGTACAAAGGTATCACCACTCCTATTCAATACTGAGTTTGAAGTCTTAGCTAGAAAAGGAAATTAAAGGCATCCATA
>NW_006408554.1:18002420-18004786 GCF_000296735.1 Chrysochloris asiatica | reverse complement strand
TTCCTTTATACTAATAAAGAGAGTTCTGAAAGGAAACCAGGAAAATAATATCATCTACAATAGCCACCCAAAAGATGGAATGTTTAGGAATAGACCTAACCAGAGAAAGAAAAGATCTATGTAAAAAACACTACCACAAGAAACCAAAGAAGACATACAAAAATGAAATAATATACATACTCATAGATAGGAAGATTTAACGTCATGAAAATACCAACACTTCCCAAAGTGATCTGTATGTATGATACAATCCCAATGCAGATTCTAATACCATTTTTTTTACAGAGATGGAGAAATGAATCACTAAGTACATGGAAAGGAAAGACCCTTAATAAGCAAAGAATTACTAAAGAAGAAGAATAAACTGGGAGTTCTCTCACTTCCCAATCTCAAAATACAGCCACATTTTCCAAAACAGCCTGATACTGGTACGATAAAAGACACATAGTTTAATGGAACAGAATTGAGGACCTAGAAGTAATTACATTCACATACAGTTAACTAATCTTTGGCAAAGTGCTAAAACACATTAAATGGGGGAAGAGATAGTTACTTCAACAAATGGTGCTGGCAAAACTGGAAATCCATTTGCAGAAGAATAAAACAAGACTCATATCTCACCCTATATACAAAATGAACTCAGCATGGATTTAAAGATTTAAATGTAAAACCTAAAATTTTAAAGATCATCAGTGAAAAAAACAGAGTCAAACTTAGGGATGTAACACATGGTATAAATACATCACCAAAGATAACTGAAAACTCACAAACAACAGAAGACAAAATAGATGACTGGGACGGCCTAAAAATTAGACACATATGTGCATCAAGGAGTTCTGATGTGGCACTATGGGCTAATGTGCTGGATTGCAAGGTGGAATTGAACCTCAAGGTCAGTAGCTCAAACTCACCAGCTGCTCCTCAGAAACCCTATAAGGATGCTGAGTTGGAACCAATTTGACAACACTTAACAACAATGTCTGCATCAAAAGATTTCACCAGGAGTCCAACCAACAAGATCCGTATTTGTGCCAATTCCAAAGAGAGATGACCCAACAGACTGGGAAAAAAAAATAGTAATGACATGTCAGACAAGGGATTAATCTTCAAAATTTATAGAAAACTTCAACGTCTCAACAAGAAAAAAGACAGATAATCAAATTAAAAAATGGACACAGAACAAGAACAGACACTTCACCCAAGAAGACATTCAGGTGGCAACAAACATATGAAGAAATGCTTGGTGATCATTAGTCAGGTTTTTTTAGGTGCTTTTGAGTCCATTCTATTTTGTAGTATCCCTATGCATAACAGAATGAAACACTGTCTGGTTCCGCACCATCCTCACACTTGTTATATTTGAGTCCATTGCTGCTGTTACTGTGTCAATTCATCTTTTGTGGGTGGAGGGGGTTGGTGTCTTCTTCTTTTTCACTGACCCTCCACTTTACCAAGCATCATGTCCTTCTCCAAGTACTCCCTCCTGATAACATCTGAAATACGAGATGAAGTCTCACCATCTGTCTTCTAAGGGGCATTCTGGTTGCATTTCTTTTGGAGCATTCTGGCTATACTTCTTCCAACACAGATTTGTTTCTCCATTGTTGTTGTTGTTAAGTGCTGTTAAGTTGGTTCCAATCCATAGTGACCCTGTGTAAGTTTCCAAGGAGCAGCTGGTGAGCTCGAACTACCGACCTTGCAGTTCAAACATATTAGAGATGCAAATCAGCAAAAATGAGATCTCATCTTACCCCAGAACTAAGAGAAAAGTCCAATAAAACAGAAAACAGCAAATGATGGTGAGGGTGTAGAGAGACCAGGACTCTCCTGTACTGCTGGTGGGACTGAAAATGGCGCAACCACTGTATAAAACAGTATAATGCATTCTCAGAAAGTTGGAAATAGAAATAGTGTATGATTCAGAAATCCCCCCACTTGGTAGGTATCATAGAGAAAGAAGAGCTATGACATGAACAGATATATGCAGAACCATATTCATTGCAGCATTATTCATAATAGCAAAAAAAAAAAATAGTGACAACCTAAATGCCCATCAACAGAAGAATGGATTAACAATTTTTGTTTGGTATGCACACATAATGAAATACTATAAAACACTGAAGAATAATGATGACTCTGTAAAGCACTTGTAACATGTGTGGACCTAGAAGACATCATGCTGAGTGAAATTAGTCAATCACTTAAGGGCAAATATTGTATTAGACCACTATTGTAAAAATGTATGAAAGGCTTTCATGCTAAAAGAAACATTCTATGATGGTTATGTATGACAGTGGTACATTGTCAGATAATGAAAACATTATAAATACTGCCAGAACATTGTCAGATATGTGCTGGAAGATGAG
>NW_006408554.1:18001426-18002029 GCF_000296735.1 Chrysochloris asiatica | reverse complement strand
AAATTTATACACCAACCACTAAAATCAATGAAGATAAAATTGAAGACTTCTGCCAATTTCTTCAGTCTGAAATTGATCAAACATGCAAACAAGATACATTGATAATTATTGGTGTTTGGAATGCAAAGGTTGGAAACAAGAAGGCTCAGTAGTTGTATCAGTATCAGTGATAGATAGGATGCTAGAGACAGCATGAAAAAATTTTGCAAGACCAAACACTTATTCAATGCAAATACCTTTTTAAAACACATAAAAGGCAACTATCCACATGGACATCACCAGATGGGATACATAGGAATCACATTGGCTATATCTATGGGAAATTATGGTGGAGAAGCTGAATATCATCAGCCAAAAGAAGGCCACAGTCAACTGTGGAACAGACCACCAACTGCTTAGATGCAACCTCAGACTGAAGCTGAAGAACATTAAAACAAGTTAATGAGAGCCAAAATATGACCTTGAATATATATTTATCCCATCTGAATTTAAAAACCATCTCAAGAATGTTGTTGTGTTGTTGTTGTCAGGTGCCATCGAGTCGGAACCGACTCATAGCGACCCCATGCACAGCAGAATGAAACAATGTCCGATCCTGGGCCA
>NW_006408554.1:17954527-18000406 GCF_000296735.1 Chrysochloris asiatica | reverse complement strand
ACAGCTATCTGGCCGACTGATTGGAAGAGATCCATATTTGTGCCCATTCCAAAGAGAGGTGACCCAACGGAATGCGGAAATCATCGGACGATCTCTCTGATATCTCAAGAATAGGTATAATGAATTAGATACTAATGATGGAAGACCAGAGGAGTTATGAGATGACATCAAGAATATCATATAAGAAGCATTAAAAAGACAGGAAATAAAGAAAAGACTCTTGTGGATATCAGAAGAGACTTTGAAACTTGCTTTCCAGCACAGAGATGTTAAAGTGAATGGAAGAAATGAGGATGTATAAAAGCTGAACAGAAACTTTCAAAGAGCAGCTCGATAAGACAAAGTCGAGTATTATAATGAAATTTGCAAAGATTTGGAGTTAGAAAACCAAAAGGGAAGAATATGCTCAGCATGTATTAAGCTGAAAAAACTGAGGAAAAAATTCAAGCCTCAGCATGCAATGTTGAAGAATTATATGGAGTCTTGGTGTTTGTGCAGTAAGATAAGCATTGGGCTGCTAACTTCAATGTTGGTGGTTCAAATCTACCAGCTACTCCTTAGAAATACTATAGAGGGTCACTATGACTTACAACCAATTCCACAGCACTTAACAATAGCACAACATGGGCACCATATTGAATGATGAGGAAATCATCAAAATAAGATGGAAGAAATACGCAGAGTCACTGTACCAAAAAGAATTTGTCGATGTTCAACCATTACAAGAGGTAGGATATGATCAAGAATTGATAATACTGAAGGAAGAAATGCAAGCAGCACTGGAAGCATTGTGGAAAAACAAGGTTCCAGGAATTGATGGAATACAAATTGAAATCTTCCACCAAATTGATAAAGCACAGAGGCACTCACTTTTCTGCCAAGAAATGTGGAAGACAGCTACCTCACCAACCAATTGGTTGTTGTTAAGTGCTGTCGAGTTGGTCCAACCCATAGCGACACTGTATAGGGTTTCCAAGGAGTAGTTGGTGGTTTTGAACTGCTGACCTTGTGGTTTGGAGTCCAGTGCCACACCAGAAGTCCAACCAACAAGATCCATATTTGTGCCTATTCCAAAGAAAGATGACCCAACAGAATGTGGAAATCATCAAATATCATTGATAGAAGGTACACATAAAATTTTGCTGAAGATAATTCAAAAATATTCTGCAACAGTACATCAACAGGGAGCTGCCATAAATTCTAGTTGGATTCAGAAGAGGACATGGAATAACGGGATAGCATTGCTGACATCACATGGATCTTGGCTGAAAGCAAAGAATATTAAAAATATGCTTACTTGTGCTTTATTGACTATGCAGACTTTTGACTGTGTGGAATCTGGCAAGCTATGGATAACATTGTGAAGAATGGGTATTTCAGAACACTTAATTCATAAGATTCATAAGGCACCTGTACATAGACCAAGAGGCAGTTGTTTGAATAGAACAAGGGGCTATTTAATGTTTTAAAAATCAGGGAAGGTGTGTGTCAGGGTTGTATTCTTTCACCATACTGATTCAATCTGTATGCTGAACAAATAATTCGAGAAGCGAGTTATATGAAGGAAAATGTGACATCAGGATTGGAGGAAGACTCATTAACAACCTGCAATATGCAGATGATGTAACTTGACTTGCTTGAAGCGGATAGGACTTAAAATATTTACTGAAGATGATCGAAGGCTATGTAGCCTTCTGTATGGATTGTATCTCAATGAAAAGAAAATGAAAATCCTTACAACTGGAGTAATAAATAACATAATAAATGGAGAAAAGATTGAAGATGTCAAAGACTTCATTTTAATTGGAAAATCGACACTTATAGAAGCAGCAGTCAAGAAATAAAATGACTTGTTGCATTAGGCAAATCTGTTGCAGAAGACCTCTTTAAAGAGTTCAAGAGTAAAGATTTGAGGACTAAGGTGTGCCTGACTCACACCATGGTATTTTTAGTTACATCATATGCATGTGAAAGTTAGATAATGAGTAAGGAAGACCATAGAAGAATTGATGCATTCGAACTATGGTGTTGAAGAAGAATATTGCAAGTACCAGGAACTCCCAGAAAGACAAACAGTGTTGAAAGTAAGCCAGAATGTTCCTTAGAAGCCAGGATGGGGAGACTTTGTCTCTCATACTTTGGACATGTTATTGGGGGATGAGTCCCTGGGGAAGGACATGATGCTTGGTAAAGTGGAGCGTCAGCAAAAAAAAAAAAAAAGGGAGGGGGGTTAATAACACTGCAGGACAGGGCAGTGTTTCATTCTGTTGTGAATTGGGTCCTTATGAGTTGGAACCAACGCCACAGCACGTAACAACAATAACATTAACAATGATTGTTGCCAGGGGTGTGAGGAAAAGGAGAGTAATTCACTGGCACAAGAGTGTAAACACATGTTAACTTTTGGGACAGGGAAGGCAATATACAACAAGAAGGAAACTAGTAGAGGAATGACAAAGGCAGGGGAAGACACAAAGTGGAGTGCAAGAGTTAAAGGGAGTAAAGGTAAACACTGTCGTGGACACAACCCTACAATAACAGCGATCTTCAGGTAGATACATGACCAGATACACAGGAGACTTCGGTATGAGAGGGAGAGATGGAGCATATCCACCAAGATATTCAAGGTTGATAGTATATTTGCATATGGGAATTTACCTTTGCCGCAAACATATCCACGAATGTGGAAGAGCATACAGAGGAGAAAATTATGAAAATTTCTTAGATATTACCAAACACCTTAAGGGAATGAGTTGCTGCATTGGGGCCTAAGACCATAGTCTCCAGAACACTCTGGCCAATTGGCATAACATAGTCCACAAAGACAATATTCTACATCTTGCTTTTATGAGTAGTGACTGAGATCTTAAAAGCATATTACAGATTATCAAAGGTGCAACGATTGGTCTCTCCCTGTGCAGAGAAAAGAGTGATGAAAACTGAAGACACTTGGCATCAGTCCTATGGGCGTGAACATCAGTGTCCATGACCCTGATACCAGAAGAACTAGATGATGCTCGGCTCTCACTAACCAATTGTTCTGGTAGGGAGCACTTTAGAAGGTACTGAATAGAATGAGAGATAACGTTAAACAAAATTTAGGATGACAAAAAAGACCAAGTTTATTGGTCAGAAAGAAACAGGAGGGGACTGAGAGTAGGGCCCTTGACCACCCTTCGGGTTCTGGAATTGAACTATCATGGCTCAATCTTTAATCAAGCTGTAGACAGGTGTATAGGGGAGCTAACACTATTGATTTGTGCACAGCATGGAATGGTCAAGATCAAAAGGGCAGCATTTACCTCAAGATAAAATTCTTAAGTTTGGAAAAGAAGATTGAATGGAAACAAGAGTCACAGGGGGAGAGTGGGATAGCTGATGTTACATTGAGGGGATTACAATCATGGAAATAAAATGAAGTCTATGATTTGCTGACTGTAGAACTAATGATCTGCTCTCAACATGCAGTAAATCTTCACTCAATGTACAGTGAAAAAAAAATTTTTTAAGTGGAGATCCACTTTTGACCACCAGATGGCAGCAATATCAGATTTTAAAAGTCTCGAATAGAAACTTTCCAGAGACTAGATACTTAAATATCATTAATTCCTCTCCTGCCCTACTGAAATATAACTTTACATTATCTGTGGAAAATAAGGTATGCTTCATTTTGGAATAGAGAAAATGAGTTTAAAATTTGATTGGAAACCTGATTAAGGAAGATTTTGTATATATACATGCTTAGAGTAATTAATGGATAAATTATTTTTTAAGAAATCCAGCACATTAATTATAATATACAAATGTGTGTTTCCAAGCACAAATTTATTTTTATCCTGAAGTATGACATAAACCATTTACTTGCAGTCAGTTTGACTATGGGTTGATAATAATGGCACAGCATTTTAATAATAGAGCATGATTTAGAATGTTCTTTACCAATTAATCTGTGTTAGTGCTTATTTCACCGTATGTTCCAACACCAAAGTCAAATATGGTAATAGTAGAAGTAGTGATACTAATAATACTAGCAATATATTAAAAGAATTATGAACAATTAACAAAGCATTTTTCTATATATTATTTCATCATTGAATTAAAAATCGATAGACTGATGAATATAAGTTTAAAAAGATATCAGAGTGTTAGTTCAGGAAATACTTCCCTAACTCTTTCTTACTTTCTTAATTAACAGAATCATATCATTGTATTCAGTAAGAAGTTGTTTATTTATGAAGGGAAGACTTTTATTACTTATGACACTATAGGATAAGCACTGAATTAGTAATCTCAAGGTCAGCGTTCAAACCCACCAGCTGCTCTCGGAAACCCTATACAGGGTCACCACGAGTTGGAACCAACTTGTAGGCACACAACAACAACAATAGATACCACACAACAATAGACACCGAAAGTCGTGATGAGGACAACCTGGAGTATAAATCAATTACATAATTGTCTCAAGCAATCTTAGAATCCAAGAAATGCCCAGCAATGAGACAGAATGGGTCCTGGACCAGGAACCAACAGGCCTGGGTTGCATTTATGATATCACTGATAAGTGGTTGGACCTCAATATGCTGATTTCCTTGTCCTTTTTTTAAAAAAAATGTTTTATTGTGAATTATGTGATAGTTTACATGGGAGAACATTAGTTTTACATTCATTCTATCATATATCCTCTCATTGCCATGGTTACAATCCCCTTCATGCAATCCTTCCCCCGTACCCCCCAGGTCTTCAGCACACAGTCGCTCTCCCTCTTGGATCTAAAGTCTCCAGCTGCTCCATCGCTCCACGTCATCATCTCTGGCTCCATTTCAGGCATCACTGCTTCTCTGGGTAGGGTCCCAGTCTCTGCTCTTCTCTCTTGATGGTCCTAGGGACCTCCGCTCCTAGACTGAAAAGTTAATCACTCCCCTCCTTGCTATAAAACATCTACCTTTACATTTCCAACCCTCACAAACAGTCCTGATAACAATTATTCACTACTGTATCACAAGAGACCCGTCTGTATTTCATTGCATCAGCCCCGCCTAGATTTCCTTGCCTTTTAAACAAAGGTCTTGACTAAACTATCTCCCTTTCTAACTCCAAAGCTTTATGACTTTGCAATGTGGTCCCCTGACAAATACAAAAAATGGAGTCCTGGTGTGGCGCTGTGGGTTGATGCACCAGACTGCAAAGTCATTTGAACTGCAAGGTCGATAGTTCAAGCTCACCAGCTGTTTCTTGGAAACTCTATACAGGGTCACTATGGGTCGGAATTGACTCGAGGGCACTTAACAACAACACAATACAAAAAATAGATATAAAATTTCATCGAAGATTCCCTTTCTCCAAAATCCTCAGAAGGTGAATGCCTAGGGGAATCCCTTTGGTAGCAATTGACATATATCTCAGGTGAAACCATTAGTGAGGGTTTGAAAAATGACAGACTACATTCTTGGATCATATTCAATTTAAAAATTGCCACCTAAAAAAATTATAAACCACTTAACGTCATGTCTAGTTTCAACCCTAGGACTTAACAGATTTCCAACACTTCTGAGAATTCAGTAATGTTTCTTTTCTTTTGTTCTTTGACTTTTCTTGACTTAAAGCTCTGTGCCCTGATACTTCCTCAACCATGCAAAAAGATCTAAAAGTATCTGTCTACAAGACTTACTTTTTAATGCAGAACAGTTTCACTCCAGAGATAATGATAATTATACTGTCAGTATACAGTAGTAGAACTATCTCTGTTATTACTTGTGGCACTATAAGATAAGTAATCTCAAGGTCAGCGTTCAAACCTACCAGCTGCTCTCGGAAACCCTGTACAGGGTCAGCATGAGTTGGAACCGACTCATAGGCACACAACAACAATAGATATACCACACAACAATAGACACAGAAAAGCGTATTGAGGACAACCTGGAGTATAAATCAATTACATAATTATCTCCAGCTGCTCCTAGGAAACCCTATACAGGTTCACTATGAGTTGGAACCAACTCAACAACACTTATCAATAACAACATATGGATGTATAGTATTGTAGGGCAAATAGTGGATGGCTAACCTGGAGTCTTGGTGTGGTGCTGTGGGTTAATGCACTGGACTGCAAAGTCATGTGAACTGCAATATGTAGGTGGTTCATGCTCACCATCCCCTCCTCGGAAATCCTATACATGGTGGCTATGGGTCAGAACTGACTTGACGGCACTTAACAACAATGACAACCTAAATGTTGGTGATTCAGACCCACCGACTGCTCCTCAGAAACCCTATAGAGGGTCACTGTGCATTGGAACCAACTCAAGGATACTTAGTAGATGCGAGGTGACTGGTACCTTAATGAGGCTAATGATAATAACCATTAATTTGCTTGGATCCATTTACAAGGCACTCCAGCTTATTTCTATCCCTAGAGAATGTCCTCATCTATCCTTAATGGAAATGGCAGACCTTCTCCCCACTCTTGGTTTGGGGGTCTGTTATAGATTGAATAGTTTCTCCTCCAAATATTATGTTGATGTCATAAATCCTGCTATCTGTAGGTGTTTAGAAATAAAGTCTTTTAAGATGTTATCAGTTAAATTAATATGAGGCCATATTGAAGTATGGTTAGTCATTTTACAGTATGACTGGTGTTCTTATAAAACAGGATGAGACAGAAAGACGATGGAGGCAGAGATTGGAGTGATGTATCCACAAGCCAAAGAATGCCAAGGTTCACTGGCAGCTACCAAGAGAGAGGCATGGAACTGAAGAGTCTCCCGCAGAAGGAATCAACTGAAGAAAGAATAAATACCAGTCTATACTCCTAACCTCCAGATTTGTGAGACAAATTTCTGTTTTTATCAGGCTCCCAATTTGTGGTAATTTGTTATGGCAGTCATAAGAAATGAATACTGGGCCCTACACATTATGTCCTAAGACCTAACCATCAATTTCGCTGAACCTGAAAAGAAGCCCCTAGTTGGGATGTCTCTCTTGTCCCTGGCTACTGTGGGGTTGTACCCAGTGTCCCTAGCTATGCGGCCACCTTGCTGAGTGGTTTTAAGCTTCTTTAGCCTCTCTGAACATCAGTTGCATCATTACTAACATTGAAGTGATAATGTGTCTTTTACAAAGCATTACAGGGATTGCATGTGATCATATATGTAAAAACCCCTCATATATTGTTTAACACGTTACCAATCACTGTTGCTGCTTTCCTTCCTATTTAGCCTCTTCTCAAAATTCTTTTTTAAGAGTGATAGCAGTTCATGTTTTGCAGGCTGCTAACCTTAATCTCTCCTCTTACCTATTTGGTGTTTTACTTTTTTTTTTTTTAACTGAATATTGTCTTAATCCAATGATTACAGACTTTTGGCTTTAGAGAGCTAAGAAAATTTAAGAAAAAATTGAGAGCTTACACAAGGTATGACACTTTTTATTTAGCCAAATATATTAAAACAACAACCACAAAAATGACCATTTATTATCACCATCATTTCATAAATGATATAATAGTTTGATAGTAAAAAGTGTGGAGGATGTGACTTTGATGTAAAGAGCAGTCTTTAAATGTAATAAATTTAGTGTGGCAGGAATGAATGCAAAGATGCTGTCCCAGTTTGATGATGAAGGAGCCTGTGTCGTAGGACAGTATTAGGCCAAGACCTTATGGTATGTGTGTAGCAGGCGGCAAGTGAAGCTCTTGTCCCCAAAGACTCACACTTATACCCGTAAACTATAGAAGACTGACAGGGCTCGGGGAGGTATATTTGAGAAGTTGGTAAGTCACAGGTAGGATAAAAAGATACAGAATAGGTGAAAGAGTCCAAGGGATAAGGGAGTGGACTGAGTTTCTGAGTTGGGAGCTTGGGTAGAGAAGGAAACTGTGGGCCAAATGAGGAATGAAGAAAGGGATTTTAAGATGTTTGGGCATCTTTTTCCCCAGATACTGCAATACTATTTAAGTTAACAGAATGATTAAAAAAAAAAAAAGTCACGAATAGAGGCCAGCTACCTTGACATCATGAGAGTCACTTTCAAGTCATATTGTTGTTGCTGTTAAGTGTACCATCAAATTGGTTCTGACTCATAGCAACTCTATGTAGGGTTTCTGAGACTTTAAAACTTTGTTGGAGCAGAAAATCTTATCTTTATCCTGTGGAGTGGCTGGTAGGCTCAGATCTCAGACTTTGTGGCTTAGAGTCCAGTGCTTATCATGCGGGCCACCTTGCTCCTCCAGGCATGTAAATATTACTATATGGTCCTTACTTTTGTCATTTACCAGAGGTAGGTCAGAGCACTGGTGTACAAGAAGAATTATAACAGCATTGTTATGGACAGCTGGACACAGGGGCAAGCCAGACTCCTTCACACTCAGATTTTGCCTGCTCTTCCCTTTCCCAGCAGACGCTGCTTCATGGTAATGGCTAATGTTACCATAGGATCCATTGTCAACTCCATAAGTTTTTGGTTTGAACTAGGTCCAAGCTGGGAGATGATTCTCTCCTATACTTGACACAACTTGTAGTAGGTTACCTAAGAGTAGCTGGGTTTTGAGTTTTTGGTTTCCAGAGTGCAGTCCTGGGATCATTTTAAAACACCACATAGAAGCTTTCCTTCCAGATAGCTGCTAAATATTTTTTGGTAGAGTACAAGCATATCAATAGACCGCGTTAAGTTTTCTTCATCCAGGATGAATGTTTTCAAATATTGGCGTCTTAGGTAGGAATCCTAGGAAATAGAATCTGGGATGGAGATTTGGGTGTAGGAGGTTCCCTTAGAGAAGGTACAGTGACGGCACTGGGCAGAAGGAGGAGCTGAACCATAATATATCTCAGCAAAGGCATCTGCCGATACAAGGGAGCACCCTGGAGCAGTCGTGGCTGTTTGACCTTTTTAACCACATTGATCAGTCCTTGATCAATAACTCATAGAGGGTGTGGCCTCTGCAAGAAGATTCTCTTTCACTGACAATTCCCAGATAGGAATTTAGCTGAGCACTATCTGTCAGTATTGGAAGAAGTGCAGCCAGAGTGCTTCTTGGAGGCCAGGATAGCCAAACTTCATCTCTCATACTTCGGACATGTTGTCAGGAGGGACCAGTCGCTGGAGAAGGATATCATGTTTGGTAAGGTGGAGGGACAGAGAAAAAGACGAAGACCCCCAGTGAGATGGATTGGCAAAGTGGCAGCTTCAGTAGGCTCAAACGTGGCAACAATTGTGTGTTTGGCCCAGGATCAGGCAGTGTTTCATTCTGGTGTGCATAGGGTCACTATGAGTTGGTACCGACTCAGTGGCACCTAACAACAACAACAATCTGCCACTAATGCTGACAAATCTCTCTGAATGGGTCAAGAGTGTTTCATTCCTAAAGGTGGGGTACCATACAGCATTCAATCCAGGGGGATTGAGTCCTTCTTCCTTTTACTCTCTTCAGGGGATTTAGGATATTTGTTATGTGGTGGTAGTGGTGGTGGTGGTGGTGTGCCGTGGAGTCGGTTCTGATTCATAGGGACCCTGCATAGGATTTCTGAGGCCATAAATCTTTATGGGAGCAGAAAGCCTCATCTTTCTCCTGTGGAATCACTGGTAGTTTCAAACTGCTGACCTTGAGATTAGCTACCCGACTAGTAACTGCTATGCTAACAGAGCCCCTTAATTGCTATGTTCGGTTGGTTGGTTGGTTATGTGCCGTGGAGTCGGTTCTGACTCATAGCGACCCTGTACAGGGTTTACGGGAGCAGAAAGCCTCCTTTCTCCTGCGCGGAACAGCTGGTAGTTTCGAACGGCTGACCTTGCTGTTCGCAGCCCAATTCGTAACCACTATGCTACCAGAGCTCCTTGTTAGAATCACCTAAACTCCATGACTTGCCACAAAGCCAAACATTTTTCCCCTAAAAGATATTTAGTACAAAGTACTTTTGGAGTCCTGGTGTGACTCTGTGGGTTAATTTGCCAGACTTCAAAGCCATTTGAACTGCAAGGTCGGTGGTTCAAGCTTACCAGCAGCTCCTCGGAAACTCGATACAGGGTCACAATGGGTCAGAACCAACTTGACGGTACTACACAACAAGACATGCAAACAAATTTCCAGTAGACTCAGGGGAGTTTCTGAGAAGGCTTTCGTGGGTTCCTCAGCCTGGTTAATCCATGATAATACTTATTAAAATGTTCTGTGAAAAGGTAAGGTGTACCTGTAGCTTTTAATTATACCTATTTTCACATTTTTATACACAAGAGAACCCCAAAACCTTGAGTAAATCTTACCTGAATTTAGAAACCATCTCAAAAATAGATTTGGTACATTGAACATTCATGACTGAAGACCAGACAAGTTGTAGGATGACATCAAGAAAATCATACATGAAGAAAGCAAAAGGTGATTAAAAAGACAGGAAAGAAACAAAGACCGAAACAGATTTCAGAAGAGGCTCTGAAACTTGCCTTAGAGAGTAAAGAAGCTACAGTGAAGGGAAGAAATGATGAAGTAAGAGAGCTGAAAGAAGAATTTACAGGGCAGTTTCAGAAGACAAAGTAAAGTATTAAAATGAAATGTGGAAAGACCTGGACTTAGAAAACCAGAATGAGAGAACACACTTAGCATTTTTCAAGCTGAAAGAACTAAAGAAAAATGCCTAGTATTGCAATGCTGAAGGATTTTATTGCAAAATATTGAATGATGCAGGAAGCATCAAAAGAAGGGGGAAAGAATACACAAAGTCATAGCACCAAAAATAATTGGTAGATGCTTAACCATTTTGGGAGGTAGTACTGAAAGTGAAGAGGACTTAAAACATTTACTGGTGAAGATCAAAGAGCACAGACTTTGGTGTGGATTACATTTTAATGTAAAGAAAACAAAAATCCTCTCCACTGGACCAATAAACACCATTCTTATCAATGGAGAAACGATTGAAGTTGTCAAGGACTTCATTCTTCTTGGATCAACCATCAACACTCACGGAAGCAGCAGTCAAGAAGTCAAACGATGTATTACATTAGGCAAATCTGCTGCACAAGACTTTTTTAAAGTGTTGAAGAGCAAAGATGTCAGCTTGAGGACTAAGGTGCACCTGACCCAAGCCTTGGTATTTTCAATAACCTCATATGCATGCGAAAGCTGAACAGTAAATAAGGAAGACCGTAGAAGAATTGATGCATTTGAGTTACGGTGTTGGAGGAGAATATTGAAAGTGCCATGGGCTGCCAAAAGAACCAATAGATCCGTTTCGGAAGAAGTGCAGCCAGAGTGCTCCTTGGAGCACATTCTGTTTGTGCTCTTCTCCCTTGACGATCCTAGAGTCCTTTGTTTCTGAACTGTAAGATTAACCATTCCCCTGTTTTTGTTACAAAACTTCTACCTTTACAATTGAGGCAAATAATTTTTTAAAACAACATAAAAGAAGACTATACACATAGACCTCACCAAATGGTATACTAAGAAACCTATGATTACAGCTGTTGAAAGAGATGGTGGAAACGCTCCATATCATCAGCTAGAATAAGGCCGGGGCAGACTGTGGAATTATCAATGGCTCATATGCAAGTTCAGGCTGAAGCTGAAGAAAATAAAAACAAGTCCATGAGAGCCAAAGTATATCATTGAACATACCCCACCTGAATTTAGAAATCATCTGAAGAACAGATCTGATGCATTAGACACTAAAGACTGAAGACCAGAAGAGTTGTGGGATGATATCAAGAACATCATACAGGAAGAAAGGAAAGGGTTATTAAGAAGACAAGAAAGAAGGAAAAGATCAAAATGGATGTCAGAAGAGACTTTGAAACTTGCTTTCCAGTGTAGAGAGGCTAAAGCAAATGAAACAAATGAGGAGGTACAAGAGCTGAATAGAAAATTTCAAAGGTCAGCTTGAGAAAACGAAGTCAAATTTTATGTATGATGAAATGTGCAAAGACTTGGAGTTATAAAACCAAAAGGGAAGAATACACTCAGCATTTCTCATGTTGAAAGAACTGAAGGGAAAATTCAAGCCTTGGCTTGCAACATTGAAGGATTCTATGTCCTGGTGTGGTGCTATAGGATAAGCAGTGGACCACAAGGTCATTTGAACCACAAGGTTAGTTGTTCAAATTCACTGCTCTTCAGAAACCCTACACCGGGTTGCTGTGAGTCAGAACCAATTTGAAGGCACTTAACATATGCAGAAAACATCAAAAGAAGATGGAAGGTATTCACAAACTCACTGTACCAATAAGAAATGGTTGATGTTCATCCATTACAAGAGGTAGCATATGATCAAGAGCCAATGATACTGAAGGAAGAAATCCAAAGTGCATTGACGGCATTGGCAAAAAAAAAAAGGAAGACTCCGAGAATTGATGGAATACAAATTTAGATCTTTCAACAAACTGATGCAGTACTGGGGACACTCACACATCTATGCCAAGAAATTTGAAAGACAGCTGGCTGGTCAACTGATTGGAAGAGATCCATTATATTTGTGCGCATTCCAAAGATCAAAGACCCAGTGGAATGCAGAAATCATCAGACAATATCATTAATATCACACTCAAGTAATAATATATTGCCAACGATAATTAAAAATGGCTGTGGTAGTACATTTACAGGGAGCTTCCAGAGGTTCAGGCCAGATTCAGATGGGGACATGGAATGAAGGATAATCATTGCTAACATCAGATAGATCTTGGCTGAAAGCAGAGAATACCAGAAAGATGTTTACCTGTTCTATATTGACTATGCAAAAACTTAGACTGTATGGAACCTGGCAAGCTAAGTACAACATTGTAGAGAATGAGTATACAGGAATACTTAATTTTACTTATGAGTAAACTGTATGTAGACCAAGAGGCAGTGGTTTGAACAGAGCAAGGGGACACTGAATGTTTTAAAATCAGGAAAGGTGTGTACCACGGTTGTATTCTTTCGCCATACTTATTTAATCTGTATACTGAGCAAATAATTCAAGAAGCTGGATTATATGAAGATAAACAGTCATGTTCTTCTTCAGGATTGGAGCAAGACTCAATAACAACCTGTGATGTGCAGATGATATAACCTAGCTTGCTGACAGTGAAGAGGACTTAACATACGGATGAAGATCACAGACCACAACATTGGGTATGTATTACACCTCAGTGTAAAGAAAATGAAAATCCTCACCGCTGGATCAATAAATAATATAAAGGTAAATGGAGAAAAGATTGTCAGTTACTTCCTTTTGCTCGGATCAACCATCAATGTTCATGGAAATAGTAATTAAGAAATTAAATGATGAATTGCAGTAGGTAAATCTGTTACACAAAACCTTTTTAAAGCGTTAAAGAGCAACGATGTCAGTTGGAGGACTAAGGTGTGCTTGACCCAAACCATGGTATTTTTAATAGCCTCATATGGCTATTGGACAATGATTAAGGATGATTGTAGAAGAATTGATATATTTGAGTATGGTGTTGATATGGTGTTGGAGGAGAATATTAAAAATACCCTGGACTAACAGAAGAACAAACAAATCTGTCTTGGATGAAGTACAGTCAGAATGCTTCTTAGTAGCCAGGATGGCCAGACTTCGTTATTCATACTTTGGACATATCATTAAGAAGGACCAGTTCCTGGAGAAGATCATTATGCTTGGTAAAGTGGAAGGTGAGCAAAAAAGCGGAAGACCCCAATGAAATGAACTGGCACAGTGGCAGTAGCAGTGGGCTCAAGTGTAGCAACGATTGTGAGATTGGCTCAAGACAAGGCAGTGTTTCATTCTATTGTGCATAAGGTCTCTATCAGTAGGTACTGTCTCAATGGCACCTAATGATAACAACAAGCCTTAGTCTTTGTAGCTGTCACAAACCAACATTGTTACCCTGATGGGTCTGGGTAAGAGTAGGTGGGAGAAGATGCTGACAGGATTATGATTCAGCTGAGAGTTGTTAACAGGGTTAACTATAATTGTGAATACCTGGAACTCTAACATGTATTAAATGAGCCGTCTCAGCATTGTTGTTAAGTGCTGTCGAGTTGATTCCGACTTATAGTGACCTGATATAGGGTTTCTAAGGAGATTCTTGGGGGGTTTGAACTGCAGACCTTGGGGTTCATAGTTCAGTGCTCATCCTACAGTGCCATTGTTAACAATGTTAACTGTAATTGTGAAAACCTGGAACTCTAACATGTATGAAATGAGCCATCTCGGAATTAGGAGAGGGGAATCTCAGCATCATCAAGAAGAAAATCAGGAGTGAAGAGTGTTCTTTAGACCTTAAGATTCATGCACATGAAACCTCCTCAACCCAGGGATGGAAAGCTCTGACTCTGGAGGAGTGGCAGATGAGCCGCAGCAAGAGAACCAAGAACCAGACCATGAGATGTAACAGTGGGCTTCCACGTCCATGGAGCAAGAAAAGCCAAGTGACTTTGGGCAGTAGGCATCCCTGCATCGTGGGGTGCCTCCAGGCACTTAATTGGGGGGCCTGACTCGCAGAGCTAGAGTCAAGTATCTTCAGATGTCCTGAGCGAATTTGTCAGCAGTCCTAAAAGCTTTGTAACATTGCCCAGGCAGAGAGTGGTCTGCATTTGGACACAGCTGAGGAGAGGCTGGAAAAACTGTGTCCTGAACATTTCTGCCACTGGATTTTTCCCTAATAACGCCCATAACTGTAAGTATTGTCTCTGCATTCTGTGTGACCATTTGTTATCTGTCTGTGTGCTGGTTATATACTATGGACTGCCAGAGAACAAACAAGTCTGCTTTGAAAGAAGTACAATGAGAATGGTAAGACTTTGTCTTAGGGTACTTTGGCCATGTTATCCGGAGGGACCAGTACCTGGACAAAAGACATCATGCTTGGCAAATTAGAGCATCAACAAAAAAGAAGACCCTAAATGCGATGAATTGACACAGTGGCTGCTGTGCTAGTGGGCTTAGACCTAGGAAAGATTGGGAGAATGACACAGGACGAGCCAGTGCTTTCTTCTCTGTACATATGATTGTTGCTATAGGTTGGAACCAACTGGAAGATACCTAACAGTAACAACACAGTTAGATGGAAGAAGCTCTGGTGGTGTAGTTGCTATAGCACTTAGCTGGTTAGCAGTTTGAACCCACCAATTGCTCTGTAGGAGAAAGATGTGGCAATCTGTTCCCATAAAGATTTTCAGCCTTGGAAACCCTATGGGGCGGTTCTACTCTGTCCTATAGGGTTGTTATGAGTTGCAATAGACTTGACAGCAGTGGGTTTACAGGTAAAGGAGGAATCAATGGGTGGTACAAATGCTTAAGCCTTTGACTACTACCTGAATTGTTGGTAGTTTGAACCCATCTGCAAAAAGCTCAGAAGTCCTGGCAATAGGCTTCTGAAAGGTCACAATCTTAGAAATCCTATTGTACAGTAGAATCTGGTAATACTGTGTGCACATAGGATACACAGAAGTAAAACTCGATTTGATGACAATTCACATAACAATACTTAAATAACTTGCCCAAACACGTACAACTTGCACTAGAATCAGCATAAAAAACAAACCAATTGCTGGCAAATGGATTTTGACTTTTGGTAGTTTGTGTGTGTCAGAGAACTGTGCTCCATAGGATTTTCAGTAGCTGACTTGTTAGAAGTAGATCACCAGACCTTTCTTTCAAGATGCCGCTAGGTAAACGTGAACTTCCAAACTTTTAATTAGCTATTAAGCATGTTAAGCATTTGCACCATCCAGGAATTCCAGAATCAGTTATTAATCTCTGAAGCCATATTCTCTTTACTGTACTGCCAGTTTCTTCCGCACCATGTTTTTCATCTCGCCTCTGAATGAGGTGAACTCTGGTTATAAATCTTTGAAACTGCCTTCCTTCAAGTCCCTGCTGGTGGTCTTATTTTGACAAATCCAAAGAGCAGTTTAGATTTCTTACTGTTCTTACTTGCCTTCTCTACCATATTTAAATGTTGAATGGTTTCTTTTGATAATATTTTCTTATGGTGATTTCTGTGATATCTCATGGTTTTTCTTTTTTCTTTATGGTTAATGTTTTCATCTTTTTAGTTCATCTTTTTTAGTCCATACATTAATTATTTTTGCCTCTGAAGGTTGGTTTTATGCCATCTTACCTTTTCACTCTATTTTTTTATATCATCATGCCTGATGATCTTATTAACTCATGGTTTAGTTTCTTTTTATAGGCTAAAGACCTTTGGCTTTTTTGTTTTGTTTTTAGAAGACATGTGTACTGAGAATTTCAAATTCAGTGATGCATAGGTCCTGCTAGTCAGCAGTTAACATTACTCAGTATTCTTTAGTTGTAAATTCATGTTGGACAGAAATACATTTAGAACTTGCTTAAGTCAAAATGGGGAATTCACTGGATTATGTGGCCAAATCCTAGGCAGCCAAATTTGGGACTTGTGTGCAGTGGGTCTTGCCTAATCCCCCGTTCTGACTTCTTCTAGCATACTGACTTTATTTAAAACCAAGTATTTCCCAGTCTTTTCAATATGACTGCTGGCAGCTCTTAGGTGCCTTTCTCAGACTTTTATAATGGGAGAGGAAGAGTGCCTTGTTTTCCAATTCCACTGCAAAAATAACTGGGAAAGATCTGTGGGTCAACCTTACATGAACCCACCCTAAAGATGAATCACTGGCATGTAATAATAATAATAATAATAATTTTAAGGATAGCTAACTTTTTATGTCACAGGCTTTTTGCTCAACACTTTACATATATAAACACACACACATATATATAATTAACATTTTAATGTAAATGGAGTGAAAGTTAATGGAGCAGATCATTACTTTTACATTCAACAAACCATACACTTTGCTTTGCTACATGGTTGCAATCCCCTCCATGTACCAATAGTTAATAGCATTTACCTCTATTCACTTTAACAACTATGTTCTGACTGTTTCTCCTGATACCTCCATTGCTCCTCTGCTAATCTCCTCTTGTTGTATATTGCCTGCCCTGTCATCCATGTTAACATGTCTCTACCCTCTAGCCTGTGACTAATTTCCCCTCTTCTCCCCACTGTAACCATCAGAGATTGTTTCTTTTATCAAGGAAATCTTCTCTTTACTTTTTACCTTAGTCTTAATAAAATGTTTATCCTTTTGTGATAGACTCATTTCACTCAGCATAATGTCCTCCAGGTTCAACAATGTTGTTGTTGGCTATAGATAAGCCAGTGCACTAGAAGAAATCCGTATTTGTGTACATTCCAAAGAAAGGAGATCCAACAGAATGTGGAAATTATTAGGATGGCACAGTACCAGGCAGTATTTCATTCTGTTGTGCATTGTTGTTGTTAAGTGCCATCAAGTCTGTGCCGACCCGTAGCAACCCTGTGTTGTGCATATGGTCACTATTAGATGGAAATGACTTGATGGCCTCTAACAACAGCGATGGCTTACAAATGACACTAAGTACACTCACAGGTTTGTGCAACCATTATCTAGTTTTAAAATGTTACCACACTCAAAGAGAATGCCACCTAAAGAGAATCCCCTTCCCCTCATACCTGGCAACCATAAGATGTCATTCTGTCTCTATGAACTTGCCTGTTTCAGACACTTCATATAAATTGAATCACAGAATATGTGGTCTTTTGGGTGTAACGTCTCTAACTTAGCATATTTTTTATGTGCATTCATATTTTAGCATATACCAGTACTACATTCCTTTTTATAGCTGAATAACATTTCAATGTATGGATATGCCACATTTTATTTATTCATTCATCAATTTGATGGATATATGAGTTGTTTTTAGCTATTATAAATTATGCTATTGTAAATTTTTGCTTAAAACATTATATTATTAGTATTATTAGTACTGTATATCATTTATAAGGAGCTCTGGTAGCATAGTGGTTATGAGTTGGGCTGTCAACCTCAAAGTCAACAGTGTGAAACTACCAGCAGTTCCATGGGAGAAAGATGAGGCATCCTGCTCCCGTAGAGATTTACAGCAGGGTCACTATGAGTCAGAACCGATTCCACGGTACTTAACAACAACATATCATTTATTGTTTTGCCCATGTTGTTGTTAAGTGCCATCAGGTCAGTTCTGACTCATAGCAACCCTGTATAGGGTTGAAGTGCTGACATTGAGGTTCAAACCTACTTTGCAGTCTAGCACATTTACCTGCATTGCTACACCTGGACTGCTTTACCCATATACTAGGTACTAAATTTCTTAATGCAATTCAGACCGTCTTCTTTTCACACAGGTTTGCCCCTGTCTTCTAGATGTACAAGTCCTCTTTTTGCACTTCCCTCAGTTCTAGTGAAGGATCCCTGGTGGCACAGTGGGGTTAAGTATTGGGTTACCAACCCAAAGGTCAGTGGTTTGAACCCACCAGCTGGTTACAGTGAGAAAGATGAGGCAGTCTAATTCTGTAAAGATTTAAATTGATTGCTGTTGAGTTAATTCTGACTCACAGTGACCATTTAGGTTCTATAGGATTTCTGAATCTGGAAACGTTTTACAAATGCAAGCGTGCCGTCTTTCATTCTCAGAGCAACTGGTGGGTTTTAATCAGTTAACTGGTCAAGGTTAGCAGACCAATGCTTAATCATCTGAACCACCAGGACTCCTTCCATGAAGATTTACAGCCTCAGAAACTTGATAAAACAATTCTACTCCATCTGTTCTGTCCTATAGGTTGCTATGAGTCACAATCGGCTTGACACCAGTGAGTTTGATTTTTGGGTTAGTTCCTATTCTACTCTCCTTGCTTACAGAATATTTACCAATTGCTAGTCTGCTCATGTGTCTCATGTGATAGTTTACCATCAGCCTTAGACTAGAACCCAAGCTTCTTAACAAGGCTCATGTGATAGCATTCCATCCCCCTTGGATTAGAAAAAAATGCTCCTGAACAAGGTTCTCGTGGTAGCTTACCATCCCTGTTAGAATAAACACCCAGCTCCTTTACAAGACTTACAAGGCCATTTGCCATTTTCTTACCTCTCAGGCCTCACTTCTCCTTATGCACTCCTGCTCCTCATTTAGTCATCCTGACTCAATATTTGCCAAATGTATCAAACTGTCTCTTTTAGCCCAGGTTTCTGTGCATAATGTTCCCTTGGCCTGATATGTTCTTCCTTTTGACCCAACTCTTCACCTGGAAATCTCCTACTGTACCTTAAGGTTTCAAATTTTATGACATCTTCTCTAGGAAGTCTTTTCATGACCCTCTATGACTGTATTAGGCAATCTTCTTAGTGTTTCTACAGAACTCCATTTTTCACCCTATAATCACACTTTTTACACTGTTAACAAAAGTCAGTTGAGTCCACTGTACACTCCTTAGGATTTGAATCCTTCACACACCTCGTCCAGCAGCTGGCATTAGCTAGGCTTATATAAGTATTGATTAAATGTGCTTATAAAGCTGTAAATTCTGAGGTAGAATTCTTGTCTTCCATGCCAGAATTTATTGGACTTGTTTAATTTCCAGTCAATATGCCTCATGCACAGCCACCACCAATCTGTCAGTAAAGCCTTGCATGCTGCTAGGAACGGCTTTCTGTGGATCTTTTAGATTAAGAATAACTAGGAATAAAGCCTGGTGATCTACTTCCAAAGATCCACTTCCAAAGTGGAGGGTCAAGGAAAAGAGGAAGTCCCCAGTAAGATGGATTGGCACAATGACAACAGTGTGGGCTCAGGTATAATAACAACTGTCACTTTGATGCAGTACCAGGCAGTGTTTCGTTCTGCTGTACACAAGGTCGCTCTGAACAAGAACCGACTCAGTGGCACCTAACAACAACAAGCGTTGTTGTTGTTGTTAAATGCTCGAGTCGGTTCTCACCCATAGAAACCCTGTATAGGGTTTCCGAGGAATGGCTGGTGAGCTTGAGCCGCTGATCTTGCAGTTCAAATGGCTTTGCCGTTCAGCACATTAACCTGAAGCACCACACAAAAAGAAATTGAGCAGGTGATTAAAAAACTCCCAACAACAAAAGTTCTGGGCCCATTCAGCTTCATAGTCTGATTTTACTCAAACTAATCAAGAACATGGAGTCCTGGTGTGGCTCTGTGGGTTAATGCGCCAGACTGCAAAGCCATTTAAACTGCAAGGTTGGCGGTTCAAGCTCACCAGCTGCTCCTTGGAAACCCTATACAGAGTCGCTATGGGTCGGAACCGACTCAACGGCACTTTACAACAACAACAATCAAGAACATACAAAATGATGAAAACCCCCCAAAACCCTCCAGAATTTACTCTTTGAAGCAATCGTAATCAATACCAAAGAAAGTCAAATCCACCACTAAAAAATAAAATTATAGATGGATATCTCTCATGAATTTTGTTATTGTTATGTGCTGTTGAGCTAGATCTGACTCTTAGCGACGCCATGCACAATAGAAGGAAACACTGCCCTGTCCTGTGATATCCTCACAATTGTTATGATTCAGCCCATTGTTGATGCCATTGTGTCAATCCATCTTGTTGGGGGTGTCTCTCTTTTTCACTGACCCTCCATGTTTCCAAGCATGATGTCCTTCTCAAGGGACTGGTCCCTCCTGATAACATGTCCGAAGTTTGAGAGATGAAGTCTTGCCATCCTTGCTTCTAAAGAACATTCTGGCTGTACTTCTTGTATGACAGATTTGTTTGTTCTTCTGGAAGTCAATGGTACTTTCAATAACCTTCACCAACACCATGATTCAAATGCATTGATTCTTCTATGGTCTGCCTTATTGCATTGTCCAAAATTCACTTGATTGTGAGGTGATTGAAAATGCCAGGGCTTGATTCAGGTGATTCTCAGTCTTCAAACATCTTTAATCTTGAATCCATTAAAGAGATCTTTTGCAGCAGATTTGCCTATAATGCAATGCATTGTTTGATATCTTGACTGCTGCTTCCATGAGCATTGATCGTGGAGCCAAGCACATTAAAGTCTTTTTAATTTTTCTTTTTTCCATTTATTCAATCTTTTCTCCATTTATTATGAAATTATTAGTCCAGTTGTGAGGATTTTTGCTTTCTTTACAATGAGATTTAATCCATACAGAAGGCTGTAATTTTTTATCTTCATCAGTGAGTATTTTATGTCTCATTTGCTCTCAGGTCATCTGTGTATCACATGTTGTTAGACTCATCTTCCTCAAATCCTACAGCCACATTTTTCTTCATATAAACTAACTTCTCAGATTTTCTTCTAAGCATACAGATTGAAAAATACCATGAAAGGATACAATCCTGAGGCATGCCTTTGCTGATTTTGAATGATTTTTGAACAACTTTTTCTTGGTCTATGTACAGGTTCCTCATGAGCACAGTTAAATATTGTGGATTTCTTATTCTCAATGCTATCGATGATTTATCATGATTCACTCAGTTGAATGCCTTTGCATAGCCAATAAAATACAAGTAGACATCTTTCTGTCATTATCTGCTTTCAGCCAAAATCTATTTGATATCAGCAATTCTGTCCCTCACTGCACATCCTCTTTTGAACTGAATTTCTGGTAGCTCCCTGTCAATGTACTGCTTTACTAATTTTTGTTCAGCAAAATTTTACTTGTTTGTGATATTAATGATATTGTTAAATGATTTGTGAATTTTATTTTGTCATTTGTATTTTGAATGAATTAAAATATGGATATCTTCCAATCAGTTGGTCAGGTAGCTGTCTTTCAAATTTCTTGATATTGATAACTGAATACTTCCAGTGCTGTATCAGTTTGTTGAAACCTTTCAATTTGTAGACTGTCAATTCTTGGAAACTTGCTTTTCACCAAAGCCTTCAGTGCTGCTTGAAATTCTTTTCATACCATCTGTTCTTGATCATATGCCACTTCTTGAAATGATTAAACATCAACCAATTCTTTTTGGTCCTATGACATTATATTCCTTCTATCCTTTCATATTTCCAACATCATTTAATATATTTGCCCATGTTGTTAAATGATGTTGACTTGGTTCTGACTCATAGCAAAAGAAATCAATGTAATCCACCACATAAATAATCAGTCAATGCAGAAAGGACATTTGAAAAAATCCAATAGTCATTCTTGATTAAAAAAAAAAAAAAAAACGATTAGCAAAACAGGAGTGAAAAAGAAATTCCTCAACACAATTAAGGACACATACATAAAAGGGCCAACATTATTCTCAAGGGAGTGTGGCTGAAAGTTGTGAATGGGAGCCACTCAAGGATGCTCATTACTGCTATTCCTATTCAATATTGTATTGTTAGTTAAAGACTGAATAATAAATCAAGAAGGAATAAAAGACGTCTAAATTGGCAAAGAAGTAAAACTACTTGCAGAAAATATGATCTTATATATAGAAAATCCCAGAGACCCAACAATCCCAGGGTTCCAGGATTTTCATCTGTGTCTGTTACACTTGGTCTCTCATATCTTTGTTGTCAGGAATCTACTTTGTGACAAACTCCCAGGTGATGTTTCTAGTCTACAATTCTATTTCCAACTTTTTAAGGAAGTTGCATACCATTTCCCACAGTCATTGCACCATTTAACCATTTCATATAACCAGCAGCATAGGAGGGTTCCAATCTCTCCACATTATCACTGGCATTTGTTGCTTTCTATGTTTTTGAACTTTTATATTAATGCTGAGGTGACATTATTTGTATCTCATTATTTTGATATGCATTTCTCAAATGGCTAACAATCAGGACCATTTCTTCACGTATTTGTGCGCTGCTTGAATGTCTTTAATGTTTGTTCATGTCCTCTGCCCATTTTTAAATTGGATTGTTTGTCCTTTTTTTGTTGTTGAGGTGTTGAATTTTTCTACAAATTTTAGAGATTAGTCTCTTATTCAGTACATCATTGCAAAAAAAAAAAAAAAATTCTACTCTGTGTTATGCTGTTAAGTACGTCAGTTTGATTCTGACTCATAGCCACCTGTGTATAGTTTCTGAGGGCTTGACCATTGTTTTCTTGATATCCTTTGCAGAGTTCTCTTTTTAAGTATAGAGGAAACTGATTGACTTTTGTACATATTTTGTACATTGACACTTTGTTTTCTTTTTTCATTCCCTTAAAATTTATCCTTTTTGTCTCTACTAATGTTTTTACTTTTCTTCTCTTTCTCATTTCCCTTCTTTATCCCCTTTCAGTCTTTCTTTACTACTTTATACACTTTCTCTTTTCATCTTCCCTTTCTCTGTTTTTTTGCTAAGTGTGTTTAAAATTTTATTTCTTCTCTTATTTTTCTCCTTTATTGTCTGTCCATTTACCACCAAAAGGATGCTCAGGAAGACAAAGTTAAATATTATAAAAATATGTGCAAAGACTTGTAATTAGAAAACCAAAAAGGAAGAAAATGTTCAATATTTTTCAAGCTGAGGGAATTAAGAAAAAATTCAACCCTTGACTTGAAATATTGAAGGATTCTATGGGCAAAATACTGAACAGTGCAGGAAGCATCAAAAGAAGATGTAAGGAATACGCAAAGTCCTTGTACCCAAAAGAAACGGTTGGTGTTCATCTATTTCAAGAGGTAGCATATGATCAGTAATCAATGATACTGAACGAAGAAGGCCAAGGTGTGTTAAAGGCATTGGCAAAGAGCAAGACACTGTGAATTGATGGACTACATATTAAAATCTTTCAACAAACTGCTGCGGCACTGGAGGCACTTACTCACATATGACAAGAATTTTAGAAGACAATTGCCTGACCAAATCATTGGAAGAAATCCATATTTGTGCCCATTCCAAAGAGAGGTGACCCAATGGAATGTGGAAATCACTGGACAATATCATTAATATTGCATGAAAGTAAACTTTTCCTAAAGATAATTCAAAAACAACTGCAACTGTACATTGACAGAGAGCTTCTAGAGATTCAAACCAGATTCAGAAGAGAACGTGTAACAAGGGATATCATTGCTGACATCAGATGGATCTTGGTTTAAAAAAGGTAATGCCAGAAAGGTGTTTACCCGTGCTTTATTGACTACATAAAGGCTTTCAATTGTGTGGATCATGTCAAGCTATGGACAACATTGAGGAGAATGAATATTCCAGAACATTTAATTATGCTCACGAGGAACCTGTACCTACAAGAGGCAGTTGTTAGAAATAAAAAAGGAAAGAGTGAATGGTTTAAAATTTGGGAAAGATGTATGCCATGGTTGTATTCTTTCACCATACTTATTCAGTCTGCATGTTGAACAAATAATCTGAGAAGCTGGATTATGTGAAGAAGGATGTGGCACCAGAATTGGAGGAAGACTCATTAACGACCTGCAATATGCAGATGAAAACAACCTTGCTTGCTGAAAGTGAAGAGGACTTAAAATGCTTATTAGTGAAAATCAAAGACTCTTCTGTATGGGTTGCACCTCAATGTAAAGAAAACAAAAATCCTCACTACTTGACCCATAAATAACATCTATATAAATGGAGAAAAGATTGAAGTTGTCAAAGACTTTATTTTGCTGTGATCAACCATCAATACTCTTGGAAGCAGGAGTCCATAAATCAAATGATGTACTTTATAAATTAGGGAAATCTTCTGCATAAGATCTATTTAAAGTATTGAAGAACAAAGTTGTCAGCTTGAGGACTAAGGTGCATGTGCCTGACCCAAAGCCATTTATATTTTCAATCACCTCATACACATGTGAAAGTTGGACCACAAATGAGGAAGACTGTAGAAGAATTCATGTATTTGAAGTACGGAGTTGGAGGAGAATATTAAAAGTACCATGGGCTACAAAAAGAACAAATAGATCTATGTTGGAAGAAGTACAGCCAGAATGCTCCTTGGAAGCCAGGATGGCCAGCCTTCAACTCTCATACTTCAGGCATGGTATCAGGAGGGACCAGTCGCTGGAGAAGGATACCATGTTTGGTAAAGTGTAGGGTTGGAGAAAGGGAGGAAGACCCCCAACGAGATGGATTGGCACAGTGGCAACAGTGATAGGTTCAAGCATGACAACAATTGTGATGTTGACATAGGACTGGGCAGTGTTTCATTCTGTTGTGCATAGGGTCACTATGAATTGTTGCTAACTTGATGGCACCTAACAACAACAGCGTCCATTTTCATGTCCCTCTTTTCTCATTTTTAGTCATTCTTAAGTTTTTCATTTTTTAAAATTTCTTCTTTTTGTTCTCTCTCTTATTTTTCTCTTCTACAACTCCATTTCCCTGAACCTCTTTTGTCTTTATATTTACTGTATTCTTTTTTTTTTTTTTCCTGTTGCTGTCTCTTTCAACTTATTTTTCTATTATTTTCTGTTTTTATTGTCTGTTCCTTGTTTGCTTATTCTCTTTTGTTTTCTTCTGTGTGTTAGTGTTGGAAGGGTTTTCTGTTTCCCGAATAGAAGGCAGCAACTGTACCCATACAACTCAGCCATAACTGTACCCTCTGCAGTTCTACCTATTGCACAAAAGCTACTACAGCGCCTATACCTCTTGATCAACAGACAATAACCAACACCAGCCAAACCTCCCCTAAACTCTGGAGAACAAATTGCAAGTGAGAATGCTGTACATGCTTCCATTCTCTAACTATACCAACAGGATGTAGTTGGTGAGAACCTAAGGACACATCAACATGCAATCATCAATTAAATACAAACACCCTGACAATGTTCAGGATACAACAGACAATTTCAGTTCACATGAAGAAACAAGAGACAATGGCTCAAAGACATGACCAAGATTCAGAGTCAGGAAACATTTCTGAGGAAGAAAAGGTAATGGAACAAATGAAAAATAATTTAAAAGAATGATATTTAAATACCTGCAAAGGAATGATAGAAAGATCAAGGAAAACAGGAGAATAGGAATAATCTTTAGAAGAATTCAGGAAAACACTACAAGAACAATATGACAAAATAAATGCAAAATTTGAAGCAATATAAGAATAAAACAGTATAAATTTTAAGACAATACAATTAGACAATTAATACTAAGATCTCAGAAATGGTCAATATATTGAAATGGCACAAGAAAAGATTCAAAGCAATGGAAGTCCATGTTAGTGAAACTGAAGATAAATCTCTCAATACTAGCATGCTAAAAAACCAATCAGAAAAAAAAAGAATGAAAAATCTGAGGAAAGCCTAAGAGTTATGTGGAGCACCATAAAGTAGAACAACTTACCAAGGATCAGAATTCCAAAAAAGAAAAAGAAAAAGACAATAAAAACACAGATAATTTGTCCAAGAGTTGTTGGAAGAAAATTTCCCTAGCAGCATGAAAGATGAGAAAATAAGAACCCAAGAAGTTGAATGAACCCCAAACAGGATAGACCCCAAATAAAAACCACCAAAGCATATCATAATCAAGTCTCAAAAACCAAAGACAAGGAAAGAATCCTGAGAGCAGCTTGGGAAAAATGAAAAGTTATCTACAAAGGAGAACCAATGGGTGAGTGAACAAACAAATGATACATACACACAATGGAATACCATGCAATTTTAAAGGATAACAGTGAATCTGTAAAACATCTTATAACATGGATAAACATAGAGGACATTATTCTGAGTGAAATTAGTCAAATGCAAAAGGACAAATACTATATGTGACCCCTATTTATATAAATTAAAGTTTGTATACAGAAACATTCTTTGACGATTACGAAGGGTAGTAGGGTAAAGGAGAATCAACCACTAACTAGAGGGTTGCTGTTGGTAAGTGCTGTCGAGTCTGTTTTGACTCATAGTGACCCTCTATAGGGTTTCTGAGAAGTAGCTGGTGGGTTTGAACTACCAGTCTTTTGGTTAGCAGTCCAGTGCTTATTCTGCAGCACCACACCAGGAATCCAACTAGAGGGTTGTTGTTGTTGTGATGTGCTGTGGAGTCAATTCCAACTCACAGCTACCCTTTACAGGGTTTCGAGACTGTAAATCTTTATGGGAGCAGAACACCTCATCTTTCTCCCACCGAACAGCTGGTAGTTTCAAACTGCTGACCTTGCGGTTCGCAGCCTGATTTGTAACCACTACACTACCAGAGCTTCCTACAACTAGAGGGTAGGCATATATTAACTTGGCTAAAGGGAAAAACAATATATAATAAGAGGGAGGTCACCATAAAATGATCAAGGCAAAGCACAAGAGTTAAAGGCAACAAAATACTGTTACATATACAATTCTGCAATAATAGTAATAACAACAATCTATGATTGGCTTCACAGATAGACAGGCAAGCTAAACAGGTGTGAGAAGGTAAGTGGAACTACACCCATGAATTTAAATATATATAGGTTTGACAGAGGATACTTCTGCCTATGTATTTATACATGTTGTAAATATATCTATGTATATATTAGAGTCCTGGTGTGGCACTGTCGGTTACTGTGCTGGACTGCAAAGTTGGTTTGAACCTCAAAGTCAGAAGTTCAAGTTCACCAGTCAGTCCTTGGAAACCCTACAGGGTCATTATGACTCAGGACAGACTCGACGGCACTTAACAACAACAATAATGTATATAGAATATATTGTTGTTAAGTATCATCGAGTCAGTTCCGACTCAAAGAGACCCTGTTTCCAAGTAGCAGCTGGTGAGTTTGAACTGCTGACCTTGTGGTTGACAGTCCTGTGCTTATTCTACATTGCCACACCAGGACTCCATGTAGAATACAGAGGAGGCAAAACTATGAAAACTTTTTAGCTATAACCAAACACCTTGATTGAATTAGTCACCAGGCCTCTGGCCTAAGTATCAGTCTTGGGGTTTATCAAGGTAACTCGGCACAAGCCTACAAAAGCAATGTTCTATATTCTATTTTGGTGAGTAGTGACTAGGATCTTGAAAGCTTGTGAGTGACCATTTAAGAGACAACTAATTGTTTCTCTGCATCTGGAGAAAAGAGGAATAAAGAAAATAAAAAATGTACAGAATCAAATAATCCAAATGACAATAGACCACACAAACTACAGCCTCCACTACCTTGAGACCAATGGAACTAGGTGATGCGTGGCTATCACTACTAACCCATTAGAAAGGGATCAAAATAGAAGGTCCTGTATGGAGCAGGAGAAAATTGTGCAACAAAACTCAAATTCATAAAATAGACCAGATAGTCTGATAGATGTTTGTGGAAATCCAGAAACTATGATTCTAAATCATCCTACAAGTCTGGAACTGAACTCACCCTATAGCTCAAATTTAATACAAACAATAAACAGGCCTATAAGGTACATACACCTTAAAACAATCAACCCTATGAGATTATCTCTGGGGATAGCATTTCCCCAGAGATAAATCACAGAAGGCAAGAAGAGATCGACAAGAACTATTAGAAGTGGGAAGGGGTTACATACAATCAATGTCATGAAACAGTGTGTATGAATTTCTGAACAAAGATTAATTATGAATTGTTAACTTTCCCTGTGAACATTCACCAACTCACAAAAATTTTAAGCTTTTATTGTGAATTGAGTGATAGTTTACATGGCAGAGCATCAGTAGTATTTTGTTTCATTGCAATGATTACAGTCCCCTCCATGCATCATCGGTTAACAGTATTTGCCTCTGTTCCCTCTTTTTATTGAATGGGTATATAAAAAAAAATGCAGGAATATAGAATCATTTAAACAACCAAAGGGCACATTTTTCTGGCCAGCCTCCTGTCCACCAGCACACAGCCTTTCTCTTTTCATGAGTCTAGAGTCCTCAGCTGCTCTATCTCTCTATGCCATCTCTGGTGTCGTTGCTCTCTGGTTAGGAACCCACATTCCACTCTTCCCTCTTGATGCTCATAGGGTTCACTATTCCTTGGAATGTAAGATTAACTACTCCCTCTTTGTTACACATCTTCTACCTTTACAGTTGTGACAATCACAATTAGTCATGATAACAATTACTATTGAATCAAAACAATCCTATTCCGATCTTCTTTCCCCAGGCCCATCTAAACAAGATGGAAACTATTCAGTGAGAATGCTACCTTCCCATGCATACTCTGAAACTAAACTCTCTCTTGAAAACTTGTAAGCCAGCCACTTTGTGCCTTTATAGCACCCCCATTTTAGGTAGCTAATGTCTAAGGTGCCCATCCTTGTCAAACCTGTGTACTGAGTTGATAGACTTGATTGTTGATGTGAAGACTCCTTCCCTCTCAGTTGGTGTTTTGAGCACCTACATCCATAAGCAAAGGTCAAGTTAATAAATTATAGCAATTTACATTTGCTTCCTATATCAAACTTCTTTATCTTCCTCTAGTCAAGTCTGATCATCAAATCATCCAAACTAGGTCAAATGGGTATTATCTGCAAGATTTGGTGTTCTTGTGCACCTCTCCCTACTTTATATTAGCTGGATGCTTCACCTCAGCTCTAGCCCCCTAGTGGCTAGGTCAGTATTCATGGGCTCAGGAGTTCCCAAGTCTCCCTAGACATTGGACCAACCAGCCCTTTCTCTTCTCTCTCTCATCTCAAGGTCAACAGGAGTCTATGAAACATGGTTGAACTCAGCCCATGTCTTTCCTCCACTTCTACTCACAAGTAGACCGACACAGTCACCAGCAAATTTACAAGCCTGCTCATGTGTTCATTTTGAGTTTCAGTCTTAGAAGGGGGTTTGTCCTGAAGGGCCTTGATGGCTCCCAGGTGAACAGCTTGCTTGTTCTTATAATCGCCAAACAGTTTTTGTTGTTGTTGTTGTTGTTGTTTCCTACTGTTCTTTAAAGAAGTATCTCGTGTTCCTCTAGCTGCTCCAGGTTGGTCTACATGTCCTTTCAAGTGGGAATGTCCCATACTTTAAGTCATACCTAAGGTCTCATACTCTACAAAGGCTCAACAAGAAGCCTATTTCACTGGGCAAATTCTAGAACCACTTTTAGTTACTCTTATCAGTTACAAACTGAAGACGGCCTATATGAAGACAAGCTTTCTGCAATCATATTTCCCAATGTTCCTTTCTATCACACTTAAATGTCTATTTTGCAATAGTTGCCAAGGGAAACCAATATTCATAAGACTATCAAGCATCTTAACATTATTTCCCCTCTTTTACCCATTCAGACCATGCCTCCGTTCCTGTATCACAGAGCTCTGTTGTTCCAAAGTTGAACATACATCACTATTTACCTCTGACCCATTTAGCCCATGCAAACCTACCTAAGTGTTCCCCCATCTTCCTTGTTTTTCCACTCCTCCCCTTGTTGTGTATTGTCCTCCCCTTCCTTTTATATTGCCATCCTCAATATTGACTATGATGTGACTATCCCCTAAACTGTGCCTTACTGTCTCCTTCCTTCCATCCCTGGTAACTGTCAAATAACTTTTTCTTTTAGAATGGAATTTTTTACAATAATGGTCTTAGCAATATTTGTCCTTTTGTGACTGACTAATTTCACTCAGCATAATATCTTTAGGGTTCATCCATATTATGAGGTGTTTTGCAGCTTTGTCATTATTCTTCAGGGTAGCATAGTATTCCATTGTGTGTGTGTACCAAAATTTGTTTATCCATTCATTCATTGTTGGGCACTTAGATTGTTTCCATCTTTTTGCTATTTTGGAGTAGTGCTGAGATAAACACTGGTTTGTGTTATGACTTGTATTTCTTGTGGATATATACCAAGTAGAGGAATTGTTGGTTCATAAGGTATTTCTATTTACAACTTTCTAAGGAAATTCCATACAATTTTACATACCCAGAGGCTGGGAGAAGCAGGTCAATAGCTTTAATATTTGCTGAAGTTTTCTCAACCATAAGACATATGGTGATGATTATGTGTCATGGAGTCAGTTCTGACTCTGTAGGGTTTCTGAGGCTGTAATCTTTATGGGAACAGAAAGCCTCATCTTTCTCCTGTGGAACAGTTGGTAATTTTGACCTGCTGACCTTGAAATTAGCAGCCTGACTCATAATCTCTATGTTACCAGAGCTCCTTACACAAGATATATTGTTAAGTGCCGTTGAGTGGGTTTCTACCCATAGCAACCCTGTATAGGGTTTCCCAGGAGCAGCTGGTGAACTCAAACTGCATACCTTGCACTCCAAAGAACTTTGAAGTCTGGCACATTAACCCACCTGGAGTCCTTTATAAGTCACATATACTAACCTGTTTAAAGGGCAAAAAACCTCTCAGACCCCTATTATAGATTATTTTCATTAATTGTTACTAAATTTACATAAACTGAAAAATATGTTTTATAGTCTATGAATAATGATACTGCTGTTCATCATATGAATATAGTACCACTGTTAAAGATGCCTTTGGGATCTGCATACCTATCCTACCAAGTGCCTGGTAACAGTTCAATTCTCAGGAGGCTTTTCTCCATATGAATTGCTGTAAACCCCTTTGAGATGTAGCTCCTGATGTCCTTTGATTTATTTGACTGAGAAGCTTACTTCTGTTGATTTTACAATGTAGTTGTTAGTTGCTGTGGAGTTGACTTCCACTTATGTGCTGAATGAAATATATTGCCTTAGCCCTGTAGCATCTTTGTGAGAGCTGATATATTTGAACTCACTGCTGTGTCAAATCATGTCATTGAGGATTCCTCTCATTTTCACGGACCCTCTACTTTACCAAACTTGATCTTCTTTTCTAGCAAATGGTCTTCCCTGATAACATGGTCACAATAAGTATATGGAAGTCTCATTATCCTCATTTCTAAGAAACAGTCTGACTGGATTTCTTCTACGACTTATTTGTTCATTCTTCTGGCAGTTCATGGTACATTCAGTATTCTTTGCCAACATCATAATTCGAACACATCAGTTCTACTTTTATCATTCGTTTTCACATTGGCCTAAAAGAATTATATGTGAAGCAACTTGATGCCACCACATTCACAAAAACAAATGCCAAAGCAGGCACTTTAATAATCTCCTAAATTCAGTAGTGAATCAAAACAAAAGCCTCTCTGCTATTGAATCTATTCTAATTCACAGCAATCCTTTAGGACCAAGTAGAACTGTCCCATAGGGTTTCCAAGGAGGTAAATCTTTATGGAAGCCAACTACCACTTCTTTCTCCTGTAGAGAAGCTGGTGAGTTTGGTTAGCAGCCCACTGCTTAACTACTGTACCATCAGGACCCTTTAATTAAAAGTAATGTTTCTTGGCAATATTACGTTATAAGTACCTTATCCAGGTGATTGAAAATATGCTTTTATTACTATATAAAGAGACACTTAGTTTAATGAAAACACAGCATTCAAGTATTCTGCTAGGAATCATATACTGTCAAGAACACAAGTGAGTGCCCTAGTGGTCTGTGGATCCCATTTTGGGAAATACTTATCTTTGCAACACCTATCTTCACAATGTTGCTTCAATAATGTGGGAATGAGTATTTTTTCGTCAAAATTATTATAATCCTGTTTATTGTGTTCAGGTGATCTTTCCTTGTCTTTTTGCTACTTCCTGAAGTGAGTAGGGACTGAATGACCTTTTCTTATACTTTTTACTACTTCCTGAAGTGAGTAAGAAGAATGCGGGCCTTAGAAATCTGAATTAGCCAACTGGGTAAGGGAAAAGACTGTGCAGTGGAAGCCCTAGCCAATGGGGTGAGACACAGCCTTAAGACTTGCACCAGGGATAAAAACCCTAGTGGACCGTCCATTTGGTGTGCTCTCTGGCCTGTTCCTGTACAGATAGATACGTGCATGCACCCTTCTGCAGAAGTAAATTTTGCCTTGCCTAGCGTAGTGGTTACAAATCGGGCTGCTGATCTCACACTCAGCAGTTTGAAACTACCAGCAGTTCCACGGAAAAAAAGATGAGGCTTTCTGCTCCTGTAAAGATTTACAGCCTCAGTAACCCTATGTAGGGTCGCTATGAGTCAGAACCTATTCCACGGCACATAACAACAAGGTAATTTAGTCTCACCGAGTGTCTTTTTGTGCAACATCAGGATTCATTTCTAACAATAGCATGGTTGTACGGAAAAGGTTTGACTCTAGCAGGTTCAAAACAAATGTTTTGAGAAGAATATTATTTCATTGCATTTTAAACTAATATTTTGAGTAGGCCTCAGAATTTCTATGCCTCAGAATTTGCAAAGTATTTCGTAAAAAGGAAATTCAATGTTTAAATGAACAGGTTTGCACAGTAGGCAGGGGTTTGTGAAAATTTTTACTATTTTTCATGTCACTGCCAATCAAAAATGTGAATGATCATAGAACGGTCTGTAGACCATAAGGATAGCAATCTTTGTGTTTTTCATTACAGTTGACTTCAAATGCCAGTGATGCAAATTTTTTGCAGTGTGAATAAATAAATGCAGTATAATATGCACCTACGTGTACCTACATGATTCTCCCTTGATAACAGACACTGATTTTTGGATAGAAGACTCCCAATATTGATGAGAAAACACATGATGTGCTGGAATGAATTGAATCTTCAGTAAGTCATAAAGGCATGTTGCTGGCTGCACAGTGTAGCATTTTAAGATATTGAATCCAAGAATTAGATTTGTGTTACTAGGGAAGCTTCTGAGAGAACAGATGTGAAACGTTAAGCCAAATGAGTGTGTGAGTTTTCCACATCTGTCCCTTTAATTTTTTGTATTTTTTTGCTTCATTATCTGCATTGTTGGAATGCTGTGTCTGTCATATGCCAACAGATGGCAATATTATAAGATGATGTTTTTTTAAAGATGGTTAAAATGAATGGCCCTCTGCTGTTTCTCTCAGATTAGTCAGATGAAAGAAACAAGATCTTTGTTGGCTCTCTCCTTGGCATTACAAAGTCTTGTTTTTTGTAATTTTTTCATAAAATATTAGCAAAGGGTTTTTTTCCCACCATAATTCTTGGCTAGTTTTGTATTTTGCTTCACTTTAAACTTCATATCTTAACCCATCTTTGCTGCATTCATTGTGTGAATCCTAATGCTTCTGCTAATAATGCAAGCAAGGGATATAACTGTTGGCATGACTGTCCTTCATAATGTAAGGTTGTTGTTGTTAAGTGTTGTAGAGTCGGGTATCCGAGGAATATGGCTGGTGGTTTTGAACCTGCAGTTAGCAGTGCAGTGCTTATCCTGAAGTGCCATACTGGGACTCCAAAATAAGATTATTGTTTTTATTGCTAAGTGCTACCAAGTCGGTTCGGACACATACCTACCCTGTATTGGGTTTTCAAGTAGTGGCTGGTGAGGTTGAACTGTGGATGTTACGGTTCAAACTGGCCTTGGGGTCCAGTGCATTATCCTGCAGACTCCAAAATTAGATTAGGATTAAACATTTTGTATGCCTGTTCTTACTAAGAGGTCCTCTGGTAGCATAGTAGTTATGAGTTGGACTGCTAAACTCAAGGTCAGCAGTTCAAAACTACCGGCAGTTCCATCTGAAAAAGATGAGGCTTTCTGCTCCCGTGAAGATTTACAGCCTCGGAAACCCTACATAGGGTCGCTAGGAGTTGGAACTAACTCCATGGCACATAATCAACCAAATCTTACTTAAAAAAATAAGATTTTAGGCATACTAAATGTTGAATTAAAATAAAATTTCATGGTCTTTTTTTTTTTTTTTTAAATAAAACAAACTGCACTCATATTGCCCTTTCTCTTGCTCTCTCTCTTTTTTAAAACAATCAATTAATGATTGTTATTGTTGTTAAATGTTGCCATGTCAGTTCCGACTCATAGTGACCCTATATAGATTTCTAGGAGCAACTGGTGGGTTTGAACTGCAGATCTTGTGGTTTTCAGTCCCTAAATCAGGCTCCTAAACTCAAGGTCAGCAGTTCAAAACTACCAGTCGTTCTGCGGAAGAAAAAGGAGGCTTTCTGCTCCAGATTAATAGCTTCAGAAAGCCTATATAGGGCCACTGTGAGTTGGAAGTGACTCCGTGGCACATAACTACTACAACCTAACCACCGTGTCACACCAGGAGTCCAGAGACATGCTTTTATTTTAGAACCGTTTGTTCAGAACCTGTAAACTCAAGAACATTTTGAGAATCAGCTTTTCTTAGTACTTTAGAAATTCAGCACAAATGAACCTTCTGTAATAGAACCTCTAAAGATAGTGAGGTCGATCTGAGTTCTGGCTGTATTTGAGTTTTGGTGTGTTTGAGGAAAAGGTGTAAGACAAGAAAGGAGTGAGGTCAAAGGCAGCAAATGAATAGTTGCCGGGATGAGGAATGCTCTTCTCTTGAGTTAGATTTATCCAGATCAAAGTCCTTTTATCCTGTTACTCCTGTTTATTTGCTCCTTTGTTGGCTTCTTTCCCCCTGTCCTGAGTCCCTAGGGGGCACTAATGGTTAACATGTGTAACTGCTAACCAAGAGGTTGGGAGATTCATGTCCATCCAGAGATGCCTTAGAAGGAAGACTTGGTGATTTCCTTCTGAAAAACCAGCCATTGAAAACCCTATGGAGCTCAATTCTACTCTGAAACACATGGAGCCACTATGAGTCAGAATAGATTTTACGGCAACTTGTTTGTTGTTTTCAGTTTTCACGGGCTCAGCTATGGGAGACCTTCATGTGACTTCTATTTCTTGGGGAGACTTAATCCATGTCAACTTATAGACTTTCAGACATTACTCATATCTGAGTGTCTCAAATACATAGCCATAAACTTGATTGTTCTTGGAATACCATTTTTGCATTTTAGGATAGATTAACCCACTGGGACTTCAAATTCAATATGCCCCAAATAATTCCCTTTCATCCAGTGAGCCAGTTCTCTACTTCCCATAATCAGCTAGACAAATTTCTTTTCCAAACAAACTGGAAAAATTTTCCAAAGTAAGTTCCTTAATGTCTGACTCCTGACAGATACTATACAAGAAAAGATATGAGAAATCCTGTGGTTGTTGTAAACAGGATTCAATTCTTTGTGGGCTGTTGGATTCAGGACCCCAGGCCCTAAATGGCTGTGGGCTCTAAACCATCCTCAGTCCCTTGACTTGTGGGGCATTCCAACAAGAAAGCTTGCTTCTTTATCCCTTACCTAAGATATAGATCTACCCATTCTCACTTTGTGTAGTTAATCCTAAAATTGATGATGTCTAATAGACAGTCAAGACTCCTGGTGTAGTGCTATGGGTTCTTGAAAAGTTGGTTTGAATCTCAAGGTTGGTGGTTCAAGCTCACCAGCTTCTCCTTGGAAACCCTATACAGGGTTGCTATGAGTTGGAATCAACTCGATGGCACTTAACAACAACAAAAACAGGCATCAAAGGAATGCTGGTAACATAGTGGGGTACATATTGGGCTGTTAACTGCAAGGTCTGCCTCTTGAATCCACCAGCTCTTCCAAGGGAGAAAAATGTTTTTTGCTCTTGTAAAAATCTATAATCTTGGAAATCCTGTACAAGGCCACTATGAATCAGAACTGACTGGATAGCATGCAGCAGGAGATGCAGCAGCAGCAGCAATAAACATACAAGTATACCAACAGTTGTGAGGATGGGACAGGGCTAGGAAGTGTTTCATTCTGTTGTACATCAGAGTTGCTATGAGTTGGAACTGACTCAATGGCACATAACAATAACAGGCATTCAAAAAATTTAAAAAAGTTTTTATTGTGAATTATGTGAGTTTACATGGGAGAACACCAGCTATAAATTTATCCTGTCGTATTTTGTTTATTGCAATGATTACAGTCCCCTCCATGCATCATCAAACAACCAAAGGGTACACCCCAGAGGCATGCCTCCTGACCATCAGCACACAGCACCCCTCCTTCCTTGAATCCAGAGTCCCCAGCTGCTCCATCTGTTCTTGACATCATCTCTGCCTCCATTTCTGGTGTCACTGCTTCTCTGGGTAGGGTCCCGCACTCCACTTTTCTCACTTGATGATCCAAGGGACCTCTGCTCCTGGACTGCAAAATCAATCATTCCCCTCCTTTTGTTATAAAACATCTACCTTTATATTTCTGGCCCTCACAGTCAGTCCTGACAGCAATTATTCACTATTGTACCAAAGGAGTCTTATCCCCATTTCCTTTCATCAGCCCTGTCCCAACAGAATGGAAACCACTCAGTGCAGATTCTACATTCCCCTACACCCTCTGGACCTAGGCTCCCTCTTGAAAGCTTGTAAACCAGTCACTTCTTGCCTTTGTAGCCCCTATTTTGGGTAGCCATTGTCTAAGTTTTCCATCCCTGTCAACCCTGTGTACTTAGGGGGAGGGAATGATCCTCACTGTAAAAATTGGTACCCTTTTTTGAGCTACTACATCCATAAGTATAGGTAAAGTTCATCAAGTTGTAGTGGGTTACTTTTTATTTTTTCCTCTTCTTTCTTCTTCTAGTTGAGTTCTGATCATCCAGCCATTGAAGCCAGGTCAAGTGGGTATTATCTACAAGTATGGGTGTTCTTGTGCATCTCTCCTCACTTCATATCAGCTGGACACTTCACTCTCCACTCTAGTCCTCTGTGGCCATGTCATTGCCTCTGGGCCCAGGAGTCCCCTGGTATTGCCATACTGGTGGCCAACCAGGTCTCAATCCAGATTTACAGGAGCCTATTGAACGTGATCAGACTTAGCTTACAACTTCATTGCTGTTTTTCCCTTACTTCCCCTCATAGGTAATCAATGTGGTCACCAGCCAGACTACATGCCCATTCACTTGAGTCTTGGAAGGGGGTTTGCTCTGAGGGGACCCAGCCACTTGCCTTGATGGCTCCCAGGTGAACAGCTTGCTTATTCTTGTAGTAGTCAGTCAGACTGCCGTTATTGTTTTGTATTTTTCCTGTTGGTCTGTCTTTCATGGAGTATCGTCTGTTCTAGCTGCTCTAGGCTGGTCTACTTGTCCTTTCAAATAGAAATTTCCTACCTCAGAAGATTCTGGATGGGGTTCAGGATTCCACCTATGGTCTGCAATGCAAAGGCTGCATAGGAAGTCTCTTTCACTGGGCAACTTCTAGCCCCCATTTTAGGTATTCCAATCAGTTATAAGGCATTCAAATTTTATATGCCCAAAACTGATTCCTTGATTTGTAATGGACATCTCCACTCCAAAAAATGCTCCTCCTGTATTTTTTATCATTTCATGTGAAAATCACATTTAAAAAGTAGTTCTACATATTATAAAGCACTGTAGTTGTCACCCATGACTTCTCTCTCCCACGCAAATCCATTAACAAATCCTGCTGGCTCTGTCTTCAAATGATGAATTACAAGAGCTGAGCAGAGTATTTTAAAGGGTGGCCTGAGATGATTAAGGAAAGGATTATAATGAAGTGTGGTGGTGGTGGTGATTATGTGCTGTGAAGTAATGCAGTGTGCAAACACCTAAACTAGAAAACTAAAAGGGAAGAACAGGTTTAACATTTCTCAAGCTAAAAGAATTGAAGGAAAAAGCCCTCAAGCCTTGAGTTGTAATTCTAAAGGATTTTATGAATCTTGGTGTGGTGCTGTAGAATAAGCACTAGACTTCTAACCACAAGGTCAGCAGTTGAAACCTACTAGTCGCTTCTCAGAAACCCTAAACAAGGTTGCTATGAGTTGGAACTGACTTAACATGAGTTACATGGGTAATATATCCACTGATGCAGGAAGCATCAAAAGAAGATAGAAGGAATACACAGAGTCACTGTACCAAAAAAAATTGGTCAATGTTCAGTCATTTCAAAAGGTAGCATATCTTTAAGAACCACTGATATTGAATGAAGAAGTACAAGCTGCATTGAAGGCTCGGGTGAAAACAAAGCTCTGGAATTGGTGAAATACTGATTGCGATGTTACAATGAACAGATGCAACACTAGAAGTGCTCACCCATCTATGCAAAAATAATAATAGTAATAATACAGCTACCTGACCAACTGACAGGAAGAGATCCATATTTGCGCTTATTAAAAAAAATATGGATTTTTGAGCACTATCATTAATATCATTAATATCAGAGTTCCGGTGTGGCACTGCGGGTTAATGTGCTGGACTGCAAAAGTCAGTTTGATCCTCAAGGTTGGCAGTTCAAGCACCAGCCACTCCTTGGAAACCCTATACAGGGTCGCTATGGTTCAGAACTGACTCAATGGCACACAGCAACAACAACAACATCATTAATATCACACATAAGTAACATTTTTGTGAAGATTATTTAAAAATGGTTGTAACAGTACATCAACAGGGAACTGCCAGAAGTTCAAGCCAGATGAGAAGAGAATGTAGAATGAGAGTTAACATTGCTTTCAGACACAACTCATCTAATGTGTCTGAAAGCAGATGAGTTAGATGAGTTGTGTCTGAAAGCAAAGAACACTAAAAATAATGTTTATCTGTGTTTTATTGATTATATAAAGGCATTCAATTGTGTGGATCACAAGCAAATTATGAATAATATTTCAAAGAATGGGAATTTCAGAACACTGAATTGTGCTGTACATCTACTAAGAGGCAGTCATTTGAACAGAAAAAGGTGATACTGCATAGTTTTAAATCAGGAAAGGTATATGAAAGGTATCCTTTCATTATACTTACTCAATCTGTATGCTGAGCACATATTGCAAGAAACTGGATGATACAAAGAAGAATGGGCCATTGGAGGACTGGAGAACTGCTCATTAACAATCTGTGACATGCAGGTACAACCTAACACACGGCAAAGAGGTCTTGAAACACTTAATGGTTAACATCAAATACTATGTTATACTTCATATGGATTAGATCTCAACATAAAGAGAACAAAAGTCCTTACACGTGAACTAATAAACACCATCATGATAAATAAAATATTGCAGTTTTCAAGGATCTTATTTTATTTGGATCCACAATCAAAACCCATGAAAGTAGTAGTCAGAAAATCAAATGATGCATTGCATTGGGCAAATCTGTTGCAAAAGACTTCACATTAAGGACTAATGTGCGCCTAACCTAAGCTATGGTCTTTTCAATCACCATATATGCATGCAAAAGCTGGACAATGAATAAGAAGATTGAAGAAAAGTCAATCCTTTGAATTAATGATTCTATTCAGTATTTTGAAGAACACTGAATATGCTACAGACTGTCAGAAGAAGAAACAAATTTGTCTTGGAAGAAATACAGTAGGAATGCACCTTAGAAATGAGTAGGGTGAGACTTAGTTTCACATACTTTGGACATTTTCCCAGGAGGGACTAGTTCCTGGAAAAAGACATCATGCTTTGAAGAGTAGCAGGTCAGTGAAAAAGAGGAAGACCCTCAAGGAGACAGATTGAAATAGTGACTGCAACGATGTGCTCCAATGTAGCAGTGCTTTTGAGGATGGACCAGGACCAGACAAGCTTTGTTCTCTTATACACAGGGTTGTTATGAGTCAGAACCAAGCTGATAGCTCCAAACAACAATAACAACTCTATATCATGAACACAATAATGTCTTTCTACCTTCCCTATTACCATCCTTGTACAGACCACCATCATCTCTTGCATGGATTATCGTTTTGATCCTTTAAGTTATTTCCCTGCTTCTGCCATTGTCGCACTTCAGTCTATTTATCTATCTAGCAGCCAGATTGATCTTGTTGAAATGTAAGTCAAATCATGTCATTCTTCTTTTTAGAATCCACTAAAGGTTCTTTATATCACTCTGAGTAATAGCTAACATTCTCATCATTGTTTACCAGGTCTTATGTGTGCAGGGTCTGTTTCCTCCTTCCCTCTCCCTTCCTTTTATTAATTTCCTCATTCTTTCTGTTCCAGATATGCTGGCCTCCTTACTGTTACTTGAACAGAGTAGATAAGCTCCCATATAAATGCAATCACACTTGTTATTTCCTCTTTGTAAAGTACACTTCCTGCAGATATGTGCATAGATTGTATCCTCATTGAAACTGCTCAATATTACTCCATTATGTAGATCTTACCTGATGACCCCTTATAAAATATTAATCTAACATTTCTTGCCTCAGCCCCAGCATGTCCTTTCCCCTATCCTGATGTTTTGTTCTCTTTATCACTTATCACTTTTTGACATACATTTATTTATTTCTTGGCTGTCACCATTCTTAGAAGTGGAGTAAATGAAATGTTAATGTTAAGATATTGATTGTGTTTTCATCAGTATTGAATGGGTAGCCCAGAAATAATGTTACATTGGAGAAAATGATGTTGCTATTAAATGCTGATCTTAATTATTAGATGTTAACCAAAAATTTTAAATCTTTTAATTCTTGTGGAATCTTAAGCAAGATATGAGTTATTTTCTCCATATGACATGTATGTAAGAGACAGAGGTTTTAACTCTGTCTGATGAAACAGCATTTGGAGAGATGAACGAATGGGGATCTTGCTCAGTTTGGTGGTGACATGTGGGAACCATATAAAGGGATTAAGCCTCAACCAGAGTGCAAGACTTGGTTGATCCACATTTTCCGGTTGGATAATACCCTAGGACCACTTATATGTTCCCTGGAGTGAATCCTTGGCAGAAATTCTGCTAAATTCATCAGAATATTGTCACAAAAGGACCAATCCTGAGAGTATACTCTGCCATACAACCAGGATCACAGAAGAGAGTAGTGGAATGGATTGTATTTTTTCATCTTTGTTTACTAGACAGGAAATAGCTTTCCTTTTCTCTACTAAGAATTAGTGTTAAGAATGCTCAGTTTGAAAGTGCAATGAGCTGGTAAGAGATAAATGAAATGGAGTAGTTTTAATTACTCTGCCTATCTAGAGGCCATTGTACAACACAATGTGTGCAGTTTAAAGCAATAATTCTATCTCTTTGAAGTTGTGTGAAAAAATTGGATTCCAAATGCAATTAAGAAGTAAATAGGAGAAACATCTAGTATTTTTTATAGTACCTTCAAACTGGAAATTTTCTCATTGTTTTTACATATATGACTTAATTCAATTATTCAATATTTATTGAATACCAGCTGTATGCAACTATCTGTGCTACATTAAAAAAAATAGTGTGAATTGAGTGAATGTTTACAGATAAGACCATCAGTTTTACATTCATTAAATCATATACTTTGCTTTGTTATAGTAATTGCAATCCCTTTCATGTGCCATCAGTTAACAGTTTTTACCTCTATTTTCCTTAACTCTTTCACTCCTTCCTGTGTCTCCTGCTACCTTCATCTTTCCTCTTCTAACCTCCCTTTTGTGTATTGCATGCCCTGTCACCCACGTTGACATGTATCTCCCCTCTAGCCTGTGAATAATTCCATTTCCCACCATTCTAGTAGTGTTTACAAATTGGGCTGCTAACCTCAGGGTCAGCAGTTCGAAACTACCAGCTGTTATGCAGGAGAAAGTTGAGGCTTTCTGCTCCCATAAAGATTTACAACCTTGGAAACCCTGTACAGGGTCGCTATGAGTCGGAATCGACTCCACGACACATAACCACCACCACCACCCTTCTAGTAACCATCAAAGAATGTTTCATTTATTAACAAAACCTTTCCTTAACTTTTTGTAACACTGTAGTTAAGTTCTGTTGAGTCAGTTCTGATACGTAGTGACACTGCATAGGATTTCCAAGGAGCAGCTGGTAGGTTTGAATCACCGAAGCTGTGGTTCAAACCAACCTTGCTGTCCAGTGCTTATCCTACAGTGCCACAATAGTAGTCTCATACAAGATTTGTCCTTTGGTAACTGACTTATTTCTCTCAGCATAGTGTCCCCCAGGTTCATCCATGTTATGAGGTGTTTTCAGATTCATCGCTATGTTATTCTTCAACTTTGCATAATATGTCATTGTGTGTATGTACCAAAATTTGTTTAGCTATTCTTCTGTCGATCAGTATTTAGGCTGTCTCCATCTTTTTGCTATTGTAACTAGTGCTGCAGTGAACATAGTGTGTATATATCCAGTTGTGCCACAGCTCTTATTGCTTGAGAATATATGCCAAGTAGAGGGACTGCTGGATGTTTCTGGTTCCAACTTTTTGAGCACCATACCATTTTCCACAGTGGTTACATAATTTTGCAGAACCACTAGTAGTGTAGGAGGGTCCCAGTTTCTCTAGACCCTTGACAGAATTTGTTGTTTTCTGTTTTTTTTTACTTTGGAGTAAGATGATATCTCGCTGTTGTTTTGATTTGCATCCTTCTAATGGCTCCTCAGAATGAGAAACAGCTGTAAACATCCATTAACAGTTGGAACATGGAATGTACAAAACGTGACTCTAGGAAAATTGGAAGTTGTCAAACATGAAATGGAATGCATAGAAGTTCATATCATAGGCATTAGTGAGCTGAAATGGATTGGTGTTGGCCATTTTGATTCTGAAAATCATATGGTTTGCTATGTTGGTGGTGGTGGTTATGTGCCGTGGAGTCGGTTACAACTCATAGTGACTCTGTACAGGATTTCCGAGGCTGTAAATCTTTACAGGAGCTGAAAGTCTCATCTTTCTCCCATGGAACAGCTGGTAGTTTCAAACTGCTGACCTTGAGGTTCACAGCCCAATTTGTAACCACTACGCTGCCAGAGCTCCTCGTTGCTATGTTGGTAATCACAAATTGAAGAGGAATGGCACTGAAGTCATCATCAAAAAGAACACTTGAAGATCTAGCCTGAAGATTATTATAATGCTGTTTGTGGTAGGCTAATATCCATATGCCTACAAGAAAGACCAGTTAATTCCACTATTATTGAAATTTATGCACCAACCACTAAAGTGAATGATGATGAAATTGAAGATCATGACAAGCTATTAACAACATTGTGAAGTATGAATGTTCCTGAACACTTAATTGTGCTCATGAGGAATCTGTACATGGATCAAGAGGCAGTTGTTCAAACAGAACATGGGAACACTGAATGGTTTCAAATTAAGAAAGGTGTGCAACAGGGTTGTTTTCACCATACTTATTCAACCTGTATGCTGAGCAAATAATCTGAGAAGCTGGGTTATATGAAGAAAATCATGGCATCAGGATTGGAGGAAGACTCATTGACAACCTGTGATATGCAAATGATACAACCTTGCTTGCTGAAAGTAAAGAAGACTTAAAATATTTACTGATGAAGATCAAAGAGCACAGCCTTTGGTATGGATTGCATCTCAATGTAAAGAAAACCAAAATCCTCAATAAACAATATTCTTATCAATGGAGAAAAGATTGAACTTGTCAAAGACTTCATTCTTCTTGAATCAACTATCAACACTCATGGAAGCAGAAGTCAAGAAATCAAACGACGTATTGCATTAGGCAAATCTGCTGCACAAGACCTTTTTAAAGCATTGAAGAACAAAGATGTCAGCTTGAGGACTAAGGAGTGCCTAACCCAAGCATGGTATTTTCAGTAACCTCATATGTGTGTGAAAGCTGGACAGTGAATAAGGAAGACCATAGAAGAATTGATGCTTTTGAGTTATGGTGTTGGAGGAGAATAGTGAAAGTACCATGGGCTGTCAAAAGAACCAGATCTGTGTTGGAAGAAGTGCAGCCAGAGTGCTCCTTGGAGGCCAGGATGGCCAAACCTTGTCTATCATACTTCAGACATATTGTCAGCAGGGACCAGTTGCTGAAGAAGGATATCATGTTTGGTGGGGTGGAGGGTCAGAGAAAAAGAGGAAGATTTCCAGCAAGATGGATTGGCCAAGTGGCAGTATCAATGGGCTCAAGTGTGGCAATGATAGTGAAGTTGGCCCAGGATTGGGCAGTGTTTTGTTATGCTGTGCATAAGGTTGCTATGAGTGGATACTGACTTGATGGCACCTAACAACAACAACAACTAACTTCTTCAAGGAGCTTGGGTAGTGTAGTGGTTATGAGTTGGGCTGGTAACCTCAAGGTCAACAGTTTGAAACTACCAGCCATTCCACAGGAAAAAGATGAGGCTTTCTGCTCCTGTAAAGATTTACAGCCTTAGAATTGAGTCCACGACGCTACGACCACCACCACTACCACCACCAACAACTTCTTCAGTCTGAAATTGATGATGCAACACATGGAATCAAGATGTATTGATAATTACTGGTGATTAAAGGTTGGAAACAAAGAGAAAGGATCAGTATTTGGAAAATATGGCATTGGTGATAGAAATGATGCTGGAGATCCATGATAGAATTTTGAAAATACCTTTTTTTAAAAAAAAAAAAAAACACACATAAAAGATGACTATACACATGGACCTCACTTGATGGGATGCACAGAAATCAAATTGGGTACTTCTGTGGGAAGAGATAATGGTCAAGCTCAATATCATCAGTCAAAACAAAGCCAGGGACAGACTGTGACACAGGTCATCAATTGCTCATATGTAGGTTCAGGCTGAAGCTGAGGAAAATTAAAACAAGTCCAAGGGATCCAAAATATGACCGTGAACATATCCCACCTAAATTTAGAGATTATCTCAAGAACAGATTTGATGCATTAAACATAATGACTGAAGCCCAGAAGAGATGTGGGATGCCGTCAAAAACATCATACAGGAAGAAAGCCAATGTTATTAAGAAGTTAAGAAAGAAGGAAAAGACCAGAGTGGATGTCAGAAGAGACTCTAAAACTTACTCTCCAGTGTAGAGATGTTAAAGCAAGTGGAAGAAATGAGGAGGTAAAGAACTGAACATAAAAATTCAAAGGACAGCTTGAGAAGACAAAATCAAATATTAATAGGAATTGTAACAAACAAACAAAAAAAACCACCAAAAAAACAAAACTGTAATTAAACAACCAAAAGGGAAGAACACTTTCAAAAAGTTTCAAATAGAAAAATCTTAAGAAAAAAATCCAAGTCTCAATATTGAAGAATCTATGGGCAAAATACTGAATGATGCAGAAAACATCAAAAGAAGGTTGAAGGAATACACAGAATCACTGTACTGAAATGAAATGGTTAATATTTAGCCAATTCAAGAGGTAGAGCCAAGGTTATTGAAGGAAGAATCCAAGGCATTTGCAAGCGATCTATCATCTATCTCTCTATGTAATCTTCTACTTTTCATCCCATAACCACACAGCATGTGTTTTATGTCCATGTATCTACCACAGAACATTGTTGTCCCAAGGCCGTATGTTGTTGTTGTTGTTAAGTGCCGTTGAGTCGGTTCCGACCCATAGCGACCCTGTACAGGGTTTCCGAGGGTGTAAATCCTTACGGGAGTAGAA
>NW_006408554.1:17949331-17954312 GCF_000296735.1 Chrysochloris asiatica | reverse complement strand
TGTATAGTCTTTTCCCTTTTTGTATATTGCCTTCCCCATCACCCGAGTTAATATATGTCTACCTTCTAGCCAGCGAACTACTCTCCTTTCCCTCCCACCCCTGGAAACCATAAAGAACATTTCTTTTTTCCCCTCCAAACACACATATACTTGTGGAACATATAAACATATATATTCTACTATTTCTCCCTTACCCATTCCGCCTATGTCTCAATCCATGTATCTACATCAAGAACAGTGTTGTTTTAAGGATTGTAGTTATCACTATTTACATTTATCCCCTTTAGTTCATGCACCTCCCTGTGCCTTCACATATCTTCATTATTCCTCTGTCACCTTCCCCCTTCTTGTATATCACCCTGCCCATCACCCGAGTTAACATGTGTCTACCCTCAAATCAGTGACTTACTCTCCCCTCGCATTCACCCCTGGTAACCATCAAAGAATGTTTCTTTTAGTCTGAAAACCTTTTCTTAAGCTTTTACAATAATGTTCTCATACAATATTTGTCCTTTGTGTCTAACTAATTTCACTAAGCATAATGTCCTCTAGGTTCATCCAAGTTATGAGGTGTTTTGTAGATTCATTGTTATTTTTCAACGTTGCGTAGTATTCCATTGTGTGTATATACCAAAGTTTGTTTACCCATTTTCCCATTATTGGATACTTAGGATGTCTTCATCTTTTTGTTATTGTGAATAGAGCTGTGCTGAACATGGGTATGCATATATCTAATTATATCCTGGCTTGTATTTCTTGTGGATATATACTTGGTAGAGGGATTGCTGGACCGTAAGGTATTTCTGTTTCCAATTTTCTGAGGAATCACCATACTGTTTTCCAGCTCACCCAAGAATGTAGTTCACAGGAGCCTGTGCATTAGAAGTTACCTAGGAATGTAGTTCACCCAGGGCTGTAGCTCACTTGGGGCCATGGCTTTTACATCTTTGTGGGAGCAGAAAGCCTTCTCTTTCTCTCACGGAGCAGCTTGTAGGCTGGTTTTCATATTTTTGTTGTAGAGGGTCCATGCAATGTGTCTTCCTAATTTGCCATCTTTCTGGAAGTCTCTCCACCTAATAAGCTCTTGTCTTCACAGACACCTGAGAAATTTCAAGATGATCCCACTGTGCCTCTCTCACCTATAACCACCTTTTTTGTTTTTCTTTACCCTCAAGTCTGTTCAATTGCTTCTCATAGTGAGCACTATCCCAGAGCTGACCAGGACAAATTTGGCGCAGAACCTGCTAGCATGGGCTGTTTCTGTTGTCTCCTTCCCCTTCAAGTATATGCCCACCTACAAGGTCCATGTAAGATCTTCCCTGGGGTTGTCTACTCATACAGGTCTCATCTCTGGTCACCACAGAGGAAATGAGTAGAAAGAAAAAAATCACACCTTTGTCTTTGCAAGTTATACATAGGCTTCTGCAATGGTGTAGATTTCTTGTCTCTCAATCTACTCACACTTGTTCAAAATGGCTACACTGGGCCACATTGGCTGCCCCAAATCAGAAATCACTTCCTTTCTTGCTTTTATTCAAATTCGTTCTCCCAATAAGCACTTGATCCACTTATTTATCCCTTTATCTAAAGCTCACAATTCCAGGACTATCCTCTGAATCTGTTGCATCCAGTTTAAAATTTTTTTAGCATTGTGATCGGAGAAGAGGGCTTGTAGTACTTTGTTGTTTTACATTTTTTTGAGACTTGTTTTGTGGCCGAACACGTGCTCTATTCTGGAGAATGTTCATTTACCCTGGAAAATAATGTGCACTGTGCTGCTGTTGGGTTGAGTGCTTTGTACAAATCTCTGAGGTCATGTTGATTGATTGCTTTACTTAGTTCCTCTGTGTCTTTGCTGAGTTTCCTTTTGGTTGTTCTGTCCCTTTTCAAAGGTAGTGTATTAAAGTCTCCCACTATTATTGTAGAGTTTCTTTCTTCAATTCTGCTGGAGTTTGATTTATGCATTTTGAGTCTTTTTCATTGGGATCGTATATATATATACTATGATTATGTCCTCTTGTTCAACTGACTCTTCTTTTTTTTTATCTTTTAGTTCAATTTTTCTTTTCTTTTATTTCTTTATTTTTAAGTTTTAATTGTGAATTGTTTACAGGGCATATCATCAGTTTTTTTTTTTTTAATGTTTTATTGTGAATTATGTGATAGTTTACACGGGGAACTTCAATTTTACATTCATCCTATTGTATATCGTTTCATTGCCATGGTGACAATCCCCTCCATGCATCATCAACCAACTAAAGGGTATACCCTGCAAGCCTGTACCCCGGTCGTCAGCACACAGCCCCTCTCCCTCTCTGTGTCTAAAGTCCATATCATCAGTTTTACATTCAACAAATCATATATTTTGTTTCATTACAATGATTATAATCCCCTCCATGCACCATCCATTAACAATATTTCCCTCTATTCATTTTAGCTCTTTAAAAAACAAAACAAAACAAACAAAAAAAACACACTCAGGCATATATAATAATTTATACCACCAAAGGTCATGTTCTGCAACTCTGCCTCCTGGTCACCAGCTCTCAGTCCCTCTCTTCCCATGAATCTAGAGTCCTCAGCTGCTCTCTCTCTCCATGTCCCCATCTCTGCCTCCATCTCTGGTGTCACTACTTCTCTGGATAAGGTTCTGCATTGTTTGTGCTCTTCTCCCTTGATGGTTCTAGAGTACGTTGTTTCTGGACTGTAAAACTAACTACTCCACCATTTTTGTCACAGAACTTCTACCTTTACAGTTGTGACAGTGGCAATTAGTCATGATAACAATTACTCACTACTGAATCATAAGAATCTTATCCCCATCTCTTTTTACCAGACCCATCTAGACAAGATGAAAACTATTCAGTGGGGAATCTTTTTTCCCCCACACACCACTAAACTCCCTCTTAAAACCTTGTAAGCCAGTCACTTCTTGCCTTTATCACCCCCTCATTTTGGGTAGCTAGTGTCTAAGTTGCCCGTTCTTATCTACCATGTGTACAGAGGGGATAGTATTGATACTTGATGTGAAGACTCCTTCCCTATCTGTTGGTATTTAGGGTTACTAAGTCCACAAGTATAGGTCAGGTTCATCAAATTGTAGCAATTTACCCTTGTTTCCTTTATGAAATCTTTTTTGTTTATTTCTTTGTTTTGTTTTATCTTCCCATAGTCGCGTTCTGATTATCAAGTAATTGAGGCTAGCTCAGATGGGTACTATCTGCAAGTTTGGACGTTCTTGTGTATCTCCCCTCACTTCATATCAGCTGGATGCTTCACTCTCAGCTCTAGCCCTCTGTGGCTATGTCAATGTCCATGGGTTCAGATGTCCCCAAGTCTCACCACACTTTGGACAGCCAGCTCTTCCTCTTCTCTCTGTCGTCTCCAGGTCAACGGGAGTCTGTGGAACATGGTTGAACTCAGCACATTTGTTCATTGCTGCCTCTTCCCCTCTTCCACTCACCAGTAACCAATTTGGTCGCCAGCAAACTTACATGCCTGCTCATGTGTTCCCTTTGAGTTTAAGTCTCACAGGGGGTTTGTCCTGAAGAGACTTGATTGCTTGCCTTGATGGCTTCCCAGAGAACAACTTGCTTATTTTTGCAGTAGCCAATCATACTGCCATTTTTGTTTTGGGTCAATTGACTCTTGAATCATGAAATAATCTTCTTCTTTGTCTCGTATGCTGGATTTTGCCTTAAAGTTTATTTTATCAGAGATTAATATTACCGCATATGCTAGTTTTTTGAAAAAATGTTTTATTGTGAATTATGTGATAGTTTACATGGGAGAACATTAGCTTTACATTCATCCTATTGTATATAGTTTCATTGCCTTGCTTACAATTCCCTCCATGCATCATCAACCAAACGAAAGGTATACCCTGCAAGCCTGTCCCTTGGTTGTCAGCACACAGCTCCTCTCCTTCTCTGGGTCTAGAGTTCCCAGGCACTCCATTTCTCCATGTCATTGTCTCTGTCTCCATCTCTGGTGTCACTGTTTCTCTGGGTAGAGTCCCACACTCTCTCTTCTCCCTTGATGGTCCTAGGGACATCTGCTCTTGGATTATAAAGTCAATCACTCTCCTTCTTTTGCTACAAATGTTTACCTTTATATTTTCAACCCTCACAGTCAGTCCTGATAGCAAGTATTCACTTTTGTGCCATATGAGTGCTATCCCCATCTCCTTTCATCAATCCTGCCTAGACAGATTGGATGCTACTCAGTGGAGATTCTACTTTCCTCCACGCCCTCTGCATCTAGGCTCTCTGTTGAAAGCTTGTAAACCAGTCACTTCTTACCTTTGTAGCGCACCCCTACCCCATTTTGGGTAGCCTATGTCTGTTGCCCATCTACCCTGTGTATGGAGGGGATGGGAAAGATCCTCGCTGAAAAGATTTGTTCCTTCTATTGAGCTACTGCCTCCATAGGTGTAGGTCACACATCCTAGTTTTTGATTGCCATTAGCTTCATATATTTTTCCATCTTTTAATTTTTAATCTATGTTTGTCTTTGTGTGTAAGATTTGTCTCTTTTAGACAGTGTATTGAAGGATTTTGCTTTCTTATCCATTCTGCTACTCTCTTGTCTTTTGACTGGTATATGTAATCCACTGATGTTTGATATAATTATTGATAGGTTTGAATTGATTGCAGTCACTTTGCTGTATGTTTTTTTGTGGTGCTGCTGGTTTCTTTGTTCTGCCTGCTTCCCTGTTCTAAGTTTATGTTTTTGTGCTTTTTCTTGTCAACTTCTTGATCGTTTTAATGTTTACAAAATTTTTATGGTTTTCCTTTTCTTGATTTGTTGTTAAGGTATTTGAAGTTTCTTTATACTTTATTAATTTCTTCTCCATTTGAAATCAGTCTGTTTTATCTTGAGCTCTGGTAGTGTAGTTGTTATGAATTGGACTGCAAACCACAAGGTCAGCAGTTCAAAACTATTAGCTGTTCCATGGGAAAAGATGAGGCTTTCTGCTCCC
>NW_006408554.1:17945568-17946856 GCF_000296735.1 Chrysochloris asiatica | reverse complement strand
TTTTTTTGGAAACTTTTTGTTGTGAATTGACTGTAGTTTTACAGAGTAGATCATCAGTTTTACATTCAACAAATCACACTTTGTTTCATCTCAGTGATTATAATTCCCTCCAAGTACAATAATCATGAAGGGTAGCTGAGGGCCATATTCTTGGGTCCCTCCAGTTTGTTTCTGACTTGTAAACCTGGTCTTTAAAAAAATTTTTTAAAAAAATAATTTTTAGTTTTGTAGCACATCTTCTCCCACTCTATCTGGGACCTTCAAATGTGATTTCTTTCAGAGTAGTTGGTAGTGGTAACTGGGCATCATCTAGTTCTTTTGGTCTTAGAGGCATGAAGACTAACGTTCGTGTTTTCCATTAGCCCACTGGACTAATTGATTCCAAGTAACTTCAGTTTTCATCAATCTTCTATCTTCTGCATATGGAGAGGCCAATAGTTCCACCTTAGATGGCTGCTCATGAGCTTTAAGATTCTAGTTGCTACTTATCAAAGTAGGATATAGAACATTGTAAGGTGACTCATTGTAAACCTACGTTAGGATTCCAAGTTTTTAGAATCACAATGAACTTTGTTAACAATCACAGCTGAATCATATCATCATATCAGCATCTTTCCTTACCTTTTCTTATCTAGAATCATCAGGAAAAAATGATTTGGTGAGCGTTTAAAGGGCTATGGTTAGAAGAACTGTATTAAATAATTCACTGCTCTGCAAATTTGTTTATTTTTATGTTTGTTTTTGATGTTTTATTTTTATATTTACTTATCTAGACCATGTCTACCATGGCAACACACAATTACTAGACTTAAGGGAAATATTACTCACTAACTGATTTTTCTTACTCAGTATGATGGCAAAGAATCCTTGAGTGAGAGGTAAGTCTGAGTTAGAAAGTGTCTTTATACAAAATACACATATTTCAGTTTGTAAGGTTTATAGTCTCTTTCTAGGAGACATTGGGTAATCCAATCAAATTCTTACCAGATGCATCTGATTAAGATAATACTCATTTTTAACTTTTGGTCTCAATTATTGGGTAAATATATCTTCATGGAATGTACGAAGTATGAATCTGGGAAAATTGGAAGTTGTCAAAAATGAAATGGAACGCATCAACATCGATATTTTAGGCATTAGTGAGCTGAAATGGACTGATATTGGCCATTTTGAATCTGACAACCACATGGTTTACTATGCAAATTGAAGAGGAATGGTGTTGCGTTCATTGTCAAAAAGAACATATCCAGATCAGTCATGAGGTACAATGCTATAAGTGATAGGATAA
>NW_006408554.1:17928262-17943148 GCF_000296735.1 Chrysochloris asiatica | reverse complement strand
AGATGGATCAGCCAGGTGACATCATTGAGGCGTCAAGTGTGGTGGCAGTAGTGAGGTTGGCCCAGGATTGGGCATTGTTTTGTTCTGCTGTGCATGGGGTCGCTATGAGTCGGTTCCGACTTGATGGCACCTGACAACAACAACAACAACATATCTTTACATTAGTTTACATACCGATACACATACATATGAGCCCTGGTGTGGCACTGTAGGATAAGTGCTGGACTAACAACAAAGTCAGCTGTTCAAACCCACTAGCTGCTCTTGGAAACTCTACATGGGTCACTATGAGTTGGAACATACTCGATGGCACACACAACAACATAAACATACTATTCTTGACTTTCCTTTATACTTTCAAAACTCAAAATGTTTCTGTGCTTATTCAGTTAGAATTTATCAGGTTGAGAGACATGAAGGGGCTCTTCTGTTTCCTTACTTGATCAAACTTCATATATCCATACAGTTTGGCTCTTGGCTAAGTCTTATAATCAATTGACTTGTTGGCTAACTTGTAATATTAAATGCTATCATATCAAGTTTAATTGTTGGGAGAGTGGGGTTACCTCTAGAATGAATCACTGAATCTTTGATAGTCACAATCATTACAAGTATTCTGACTTGAATTAGGTCTAACTCTCTACTGCTTTGGATTTGCCAGTCTGTTACCTTTGTTTTGACTGCTTTGCTTGCTCCTCTCTCACCAATTTCACTCCCCAAAGAGATGGTGTGGCCAATTCAGCTTGGTCATAAATCCATTTCCCTTATTTACTTTGCAAAATGTTCTTGTGCATGGTTAAAGCTGGAAATTGGCACTTGAGCACAGCAAGGGACACATTTACTGCTGTGAATTTGGGTTTTCATTTGATCAAGTAACATATCCCCTCTTTCTCCTCTAAAGCAGCATGGAGGATGTTCTCCAGAGTCTGTATTTATTATGAAAATATAGAGCCATGGGCCAGATTTTAATTCTATTAACTTTCCTATGCAATGGCTGTTCAAAAGAGAAATGTTGATTAAATTTATATATAGAAGTTCAAAATTTGGAGACACATGTTTCCTAAGACATAACAGGATATTTCTAGATGTCCTTTCTCTAGGGCTTTAACTATTAATTTAGATCTGAGTCCACTTTGTATTTTCCCTTTGTATATGTGGTTTGTTTATAAGTAGTTGTTTATGGAAGCTATATATCTTGCTTTCAAATAACACTGTGATTTTATTACTGCTTACAGCAATCTCCAGCCTAATTTAATAATTTGCATGGTATATTCTCCAATGGTGTTGTGTGAGTTGTAGACAGTGATGAGAGACCCTAAGCTACCTATTGTCCCAGAGCTCTTGTGATACTCTCTAATCAGGAAGCTGAAGTTTACGGAGAGATCTCTTAGTAAACAAGAATTTAAAGAAACACATGCTGAGTCCAATAGAGACTGTTAAAAGTTAGGATAATGTAATAATGTCACCCATAGCTCTGGGTGTACAAACTGCCGATTTATGCAAGTAATTAATAGTGTCTTACCAAGAGAGTCTTAGGCTTTTTCAAAAGGAATCTTTCTTTGTGTCTTTTGATATTTAAAGAGCTGTAATTACAATGGCAGAGCTTTGAATTCTTTTTTCCCCCATCCTCTTTATACACATTAATTTATGGACCAATCTGTATTACAGACAAGCTAATGAAAGAACCACACACTCCCTTTATAATTTTTTTTTTTTACAGTTTCACTTGTGTGGATGAATGTAAAGTAGTTAATGCTATAAATAAGTATAATGATGTATCTCTTTTCTCAATTGCCAGTTGTTGATGCTGTAGTCCTACACAATAGAAGAAAAGAATGGAATTTAAATCTCTACCCATCTCGTTTTCTTCCGCTCTCTTGTGCACCAGTTAAGAAATTCAAATGTTTCTGCCATTATGAGTTTTTTTTTTTTTTTGTGTGTGTGTGTGTTTTTAAAGACGCAAACTAGATATTTTCCCCTCTTTTTATTTTTAGAGTTATGGAAGACTCAGGAAAAAAATTACATAACTTCTGTAATCAGCTGGCTGTTGTTGACAATTTCAGGGGTTAGCATTTTGTTGTTAGTTACATGGACTCAGCCTCTGACTCACCGTGATCCCATGCACAATAAAATGAAACATTGCTGGTCCTACTCCAAACCTATAGTCTGTTGTGGATCAGACTGTTGTGATCCATAAGGTTTTCATTGACTGATTTTCAAACGTCAATCACCAGGCCTTTTTTCCTAGTCTGGTAGTTTGACTGAAACCTGCTTAGCTTGATAGCAACATGCAAGACTCCACTGTTAGACGGGTGGTAGCTGCACAAAAGTTACAGTGACTGGATGTCAAACAGCATCTTCAACATGGAAACTGAGATATCTACCACTGTCAGTGTCTTCCTATCATCATAGCCATTTGTTGTTGTTAAGTGCCATTGAGTTGGTTCTGACTAATACATAACATAAGGAAACCCTGCCTGGTCCTCACAATTGTTATTATATTTGAGGCCATTGTTGTTGCCACTGTGTCAATCCATCTCATTGGGAGTTTTCTTAATTTTGGGCCTCTTTCGATCAGTTGGCAAGGCAGCTGTCTTCCAAATGTAGCACAGACAAATGAGCGCTTTCAAAACTGAATATTTGTTGAAAGATTTCAATTATTTTTTAATGGTCTTTTGTGAATGATGTGATAGATTACATAGGAGAACATTAGCTTTACATTTATCCTATCATATATCGTTTCATTGCCATGGTTACAATCCCCTCCATACACCAATAACCAACCAAACGGTATAACCTGGAAGCCTGTCCCCTGATCATCAGTACACAGCCCCTCTCTCTCTCTGAGTCTAGAGTCCCCAGTTGCTCCATCTCTCTACATCATCGTCTCTGCCTCCATCTCTGGCATCACTGTTTCTCTGGGTAGGGTCCTGCAATTTGCTCTTTTTCCTTGATGGTCCCAGGGACCTCCACTCCTGGACTGCAAAGTTAATCACTCCCCTTCTTTTGCTACAAAATATCTACCATTACATTTCCAACCCTCACAGTCAGTTCTGATAACAATTATTCACTATTGCACCACAAAAGACCTATCTGCATCTCCTTTTATCAGCCCCACCCAGATAGATTGGACACTACTCAGTGGAGATTCTACCTTCCTCTGTGTCCTCTGGTTCTAGGCTCCTTCTTGAAAGCTTGTAAGCCAGTCACTTCTTGCCTTTGTAGTCCCCCCATTTTAGGTAGCCAATGTCCAATTTGCCCATCCCTGTCTACTCTGTGTATGGAAGGGGTGGGAATAATCCTCGCTGAAAAGCTTTATTCCCTCTTTTGAGCTATTGGATCCTTAGGTGTAGGTCAAGTTCATCAAATTGTATCAGACCATTCTTTTTTTCCTCTTCTTTCTTATTCTAGTTGAGCTGTGATCATCAAATTATTGAAGCCAGGTCAAGTGGATATTATCTGTAAGTGTGGGTTTGGCCTCCAAGGAGCACTCTGGCTTCATTTCTTCTAAAAACTGATCTTTTGGCAGCCCATGGCACTTTTAATATTCTCCTCCAACACTATAACTCAAAAGCGTCAATTCTTCTATGGTCTTCCTTATTCACCATCCAGCTTTCACATGCATATGAGGTCATTGAAAATACTATGGCTTGGGTCAGGTGCACCTTAGTCCTCAAGCTAACATCTTTGCTCTTCAACACTTTAAAAAAGGTCTTGTGCAGCACATGTGCCTAATGCAATATGTCGTTTTGTTTCTTGACTGCAGCTTCTGTGAGTGTTGAGTTGATCCAAGAAGAATGAAGTCCTTGACAACTTCAATCTTTTCTCCGTGGATAAGAATGTTGTTTATTGGTCCAGTGGTAAAGATTTTTGTTTTCTTGACATTGAGATGTAATTCATACCGAAGGCTGTGCTCTTTGATCTTCATCAGTATATATTTTAAGTCCTCTTCACTTTCAACAAGCAAGGTTGTATCATCTGCATATCACTGGTTGTTAATGAGTCTTCCTCCAATCCTGATGCCAAGTTTTTCTTCATATAACCCAGGTTCTTGGATTATTTGCTCAACATACAGATTGAATACGTATGGTGAAAGAATACAACCATGTTGCACACCTTTCTTAATTTTAAACAATTCAGTGTTCCCTTGTTCTGTTTGAACAACTGCCTCTTGGTCCATGTACAGATTCCTCATGAGCGCAATTAAGTGTTCCGGAATACTCATACTTCACAATGCTGTCCATAGCTTGTCATGATCCACACAATCGAAAGCCTTTGCGTAGTCAATAAAGCACTGCTATACTCTGCTTTCGGACAAGATCCATTGTACATCAGCAATGATATCTCTCATTCCACGGCCTCTTCTGAATCTGACTTGAACCTCTAGAAGTTCTCTGTCAATGTATGCTTGCAGCCATTTCTGTTTTGCCTTTAGTAAAACTTTACTTGTGTAGGATATCAAAGAGATTGTCTGATGATTTCCACATTCGGTTGGGTCACATCTCTTTGTTATGGGCACAAATACGGATCTCTTCCAATCACTAGGTCAGATAGTTGTTTTCCAAATTTCTTGGCAGAGATGAGTGAGTGCCTCCTGTACCACCTCACTTTCTTGAACGATTTCAATTTTTATTCCATCAGTACCTGGTGCCTTGTTCTTTGCCAATTCCTTCAATGTACCTTGGACTTCCTCCTTCAATATCATTGGCTCTTGAACATATGCTGGCTCTTGATTATATGCTACCTCTCGGAATGGTTGATCATTAACCATTTCCTTTTGATACAGTGACTCTGTGTATCCCTTCCATCTTCTCTTGATGATTTCTTCGGGGAAAAGCTCCATATCATCAATCAAAACAAGATCAGGGGTAGACTGTGGAACAGACCGTCAAGTACTCATATGCAAATTCAAACTGAAGCTGAAGAAAATGAAAACAGGTTCACGAGAGCCAAAATATGACCTGGAATATATCCCACTTGAATTTAGAGATCATCTGAAGAACAGATTTGATACATTAAACACTCAAGACCAAAGACCAGAAGAGTTGTGGGATGACTTCAAGAACATCATACAGGAAGAAAGCAAAAAGTCATTAAGAAGACAAGAAAGAAGGAAAAGGTCAAAATGGATGTCACAAGAGACACTGAAGAATAGCCAGAAATACCGCCATAGAAAGCTTGTAAGCCCATCTTTTGCCAATAACTGATTGGAATACCTAAAAGGGGGATACAATGTGCCCAGTGAAGGAGGCTTCCTGCAGGGCCCCTGCATTACATGAGACCATAGATGGAATCCTGAACAGTATCCAGAATCTTCTGAGGGGAAAGGTCCATCTGAAAGGACAAGCAGACCAGTCTGGAGTGAGTGGCCAGAAGAACAGAAGATATGTCCTGAAAGAAAGACTGACAAGAAAAACACAAAACAATATAGGCAGGCCAATTGATTACTACAAGAACAAACAAGTGGCTCACCCAGAAGATATCAAGGCAAGTGGTCGGGTCCCCCTCAAGACAAACACCTTCTAAGACTTAGGCTCAATGGGAATGTATGCTCTGATTGGTCACCATGTTCTTCATTGATAAGGGGAAGTGAGGGAAAAATAACAATGAAGCTACGAATTAAGCCCTACAATGCTCAATAGACCCCACTGAACCCAGATGGAGACCTGATTGGCCGATAGTGTGCCAAGTCCAGGGGACTCTTGGACCCAGAGTCAGCGACATAGCCACAGAGGACTAGAGTGGAGAGTGAAGCATCCAGCTGATAAGAAGAGAGGGCACATGCATATGTACATCCACACTTGCAGATAATACCCACTTGACCTGGCTTCAATGGCTGGATGGTCAGAGCTCAAACAGAAGAAGAAAGAAGAGGGAAGAAAGAATAATATGATACAATTTGATGAACTTGACCTACACCTATGGAAGCAATAGTTCAAAATAGTGAACAAATCTTCACAGCAAGGATCATTCCCACCTCCTCCACACATGGAGAGGACAGGGATGGGCAACTTGGACATTCAGCTTATCCCACCATGCCTACAAAGGCACTCATATCCTTTTAGTTTTTGGACCAGTGTTTAATCCACCATGCTTGTTGTTGTCATTATAATAACAACAAGGCAGCTCGGGTATATGTTTAGTACACAAAAAATGTTACATGCCCCATACCAGATATGTTGTTGTTTAGAGTTGGTTCTGACTCATAGCAACGCTGTATAGGATTTTCAAGGAGCAGCTGGTGGGTTTGAACCACCGACCTTGCAGTTAACAGTCAAATGCTTAACCTAGAACACCATACCAGGACTAAGTTTAGATGACTGGTAACCTGCCCATTCAGTTTAGTTTGAGTATTCCACAGGCCTACAATAACCTTCCTGGTCTCAGGATGGGTCATTTCTGAGGGAAATTCAGATTCACAATGCAAAGTCTACTCCTTTATTTCCATCAAAAACCTGCTGTCTTTTTCTCTTCTGTGTATCCTTTCCAACCATAAAAACAAATGTGATATGTATATGTGCATAACTTACTGTGGCATTTTGGGCATACAACTGCTATATTTTGTCCTCTAGAACAAGGAACTTTCTAGGGATTTAATCATTAACGTTTATAGTTACACAGTCTGCCAGGAATTGTATACTGCATAGATAAGTGTTTTTTTAAACTCTTTATTGTAAATAGAGTGAAAGTTTACAGAGTAGATTATCAATTTTACATTCAACAATTCACATTTTTTTGTGTGTCATTGATTGTAATCCCCACAATGTAATGGGGATTGTTGTTGTTGTTAGGTGCCATCAAGTCAGTACTGACTCATAGTGACCCTAATGCACAACATACTGACACATTGTCTAGTCATGCACTGTCCTCACAATTGTTACATTTGATCCCATTGTTGCTACTGTTGTGTCACTTCATATCCTTGAGGGCCTTGAAAATCCCTTGTTATATGAGTCTTGGCAAGGAGCTGTAGGAAAAACACTAGACTGCAAGGTCACTTTGAACCACAAGGTCTGCTATTCAAACTCATCAGCCATTCTTTAGAAACCAGGGTTGCTATGAATTGAAACGACTCAGTGGCACTTAACATCAATGAGAATCTGAAAAGTAAGATGCAAAATAATTGGTCCTATTCATGTGATCACTGTTTGACTAAATGTTTCCAGAAATATGACACTCAGGTTTACAGGCTTCCATTAGATCTTGACAAATTCCAAAAAGTGGTCTTGGCAAACATAGGGCTTTATGCTTTTACGCATGTGGTATAATGGTCCTTATAGACAATGTTGTTCTCTTGCTCTGAAAGCACCAATATAATATTGGATTTCCTTCATTGCATAACTTATTTGTTCATTTATTTACTCAGCATTTATTTTTGCGTCTATCCATTTGTCTTTGATTTTAATCTAAACTTTTTCATCATTGGAGGGGACATTAGACTTAGCACTGTACTGCTCCACACTGTTGATAAGAGTACCTATCTAGTCCATCCCTATTCATATAGTTAAATGTTATAAAGGTATAAAATTAGTGGGCTATATTTACCACTAACCAGTTCATCTGCATTCACTATCTACCCCAATTTTGCCAGGTGGAGTGACAGTACAACCTATTACACAAAGAATTTGGGCATAAAGATTTAAAGGTATAGATACAATTTATTGTTAAAGAATTATTCTTGCTGGTGGTGCCCTCAGTTGCAGCCCTGGTCCTGAGACTACTGGATCAGGTAGGGAAAAGAAAGTTGAGATTATGTGGAGAATTATATAATTGTAGCAGCATCCTATCCAGAAAAATGGACACATCTGTAAAGTGAGGAGCCTCTCTTGGTTCCCTCATATTGAAAGAGAGCACATATTCATGAAAACACATGAGTGGTTCGTTCATGATTTTATTTCCTCTCCTTTTAGTCAAACAGTGTTGTTTTTTAAAACATTTTCTTGTGCTTTATGTGAGAGTTTATATAGCGAATTAGTTTTTTAGTCAATAGTTCATATACAAATTGTTTTGTGACACTGGTTGTATGTCTGGGTTTTTTCCTTCCCTGGGTTCTGTGTCCATTCATCAGAGTTTCCAATCCTTCCCTATCTTCTCACCTTTGATTTTGAGCAAATGCTGCTCTTTTGTTCTTGTATAGCTGATTGATCTAAGGAATCCAGTCTTCATGGGTGTTATTGTTTGTTTTATAGTTCTGTCTATTATTTGGCTAGGAGCTCTGGAAGCATGGTGGTTACAAGTTGGGCTGCTCTCAAGATCAGCAGTTCAAAACTACCAGCTGTTATGTGGGAGATAGATGAGGTTTTCTGCTCCCATAAAGATTTACAGCCTTGGAAACCCTATGCAGGGTTACTGTGAGACAGAACTGACTCCACGGCACATAACCAACCATTATTTGGTTAAAAGGTGACCTCAGGAAGTATCTTCAGTTTTGAGTTACAAGGTTGTCTCGGGATAATTGTCTTCATGATTCCTCTAGTCTCTTTCAGACTAGCAAGTTTGTTTGTTTGTTTTTAGATTTAGTTTGAATTTTGTTTTACATTTTTACTCATTCTATCAGGGAACTTCTATTCTGATCTTGGTCTGACCGATAATGGTGATAACCAGGTTCCATCTAGTTCTTGTCTCAGGCTAGAGAGGAGACTGAGGTTCATGTGGGCCAATAGTGCTTTGGACTAATTGTTTCTTTGAGTCTTTGCTTTTGTTCATTCTCCTTTCTTCCAGTGGGGGAGGTACCAATATTTGCTTCTTAGATGGTCACTCATAAACTTTTCAGACCCCAGACACTACTCACCATACTAGGATGTAGAACACTATCTTTATGAACTATGTATTGCCAATTGACATAGATAGCCCATAAGACTCAAAACTATGATTCTTGGTCTTCAATTCCAATGGCTCAATACTACTATTTAATTTATCTAGCTGTGCCCCTATGCCTTCTATTATATACATGTATATAATATATGTGCAGCAGTTACAAACAATTATGTAGAATATCTACCACCATATTTCTGTATGTACATCCTATTTCACACATATATTTAGCTATGCATCTATTTACAAATTATTGTTATCAACACTGTTTATTGTAGTTTTGTAACCCTCAGTGTCTTCCTTTGTCATTGTTCTGACATCCTCCATATTGTATATTGCCTTTCCCTTCACCAGAACTAACTCTTGTCAACTCTGTGCCATGGTAGGATAAAACACTGGACTGTGAACCATGAGATCGGCAGTTCAAACCCACCAGCTGCTCCATGGAAACTCTGTACAGGGTGACTATGAGTTGGAATCAGCTTGACAGCACTTAACAAAAGCAACACTATCTAGCTAGTGATTCTCTCTCCATTTTATTCCCCTTCCTGGTAGCCATCATAGAATGTTTCTGTGTGTAAAACTATTTTTGGATTCTTAGAATATGGTCTCATACAATATTTTTCCTTTTGTGTTTAGCTTATTTTATTCAGCCTAGTGTCCTCCAGATGCATCTATGTTGTGAAATGTTTCATAGATTCATCATTATTATTAATCATAGATTACAAATGTTTTAATTGCCCATTCCAATTTCCTATTAAATCATTACTCTATGAATGATAATGTCTTTAAGATCCATGGAGGGAAGTTGAGACAACAATCTGACATGGTTTCTTGGGTCATTGTTGGCTTTTGTAGCAATACAGTTACATGGTGACTATGTAAAAGTGGCCTTCTTTATCACAAAATCCACCATAACATGGGCAAGGATAAGCATCCTGGTCACCATGAAGCTGATCTAGAAAAGCTTGCACATGCAGCTTTATCTGGGAGGTTCCACTTGGCTTTTAAAGCAGGGGAAGGACTAATATACATCTTTTCAGGATAAACATTCTTTACAGCTGCTCTTATACAGTCCATTAGGTCAGCTATCTCCTTGGAAACAACCTGGTATATGTGTGGGTCCTACATTAATCCAAACATGCTCATCTACTTGGTAACATTTAAAACCAAGAATGTTCCTATATTAGTCACTTTTACAATCCACTTTAGTAAAATTTCTTCAGGAAACTGATCATATAAATCCATAAAATGAGACAAATAATTCAAATTATACCCCTTAGCTTTAGTAGCTTCTTGGTTCCTCCCTCTTCCCCTCCCCCTACTACTTGAATTAACGTTTTTGTCATCAGAGATCATAGAGACACTATCTGTTGTTCCAGGATAATTTTTCCCTTTGACAGTGATCCTGATTCTAGTGGCCATAATGTATACCAGCAGATATCTTGAGGATGACAGATCCGGGATTGTCCCCATACTCTCTTTACTTTCATTTTATCTACTACAGAGAACAGTACCCAAGGGGTTCATATATTTATCTTGTTTCTTATTATTTTGAATTTGCTTATATATCTAGTGAGCTTACTTTATGGAAGTTGGCTGAATTTTCTAAACTCCATTGGTAACTTTTACCTCAGTAACAGATCACAATGCAATTACTATCCTATGCCATGGATAACTTGCTGTTGTTGCTGTTAAGTGCCCTCAAATCGGTTCCGACTCATTTCGACCCTGAATAGGGTTTCTGAGGAGTGACTGGTGAGTTTGAACCACCAATCTTGCAGTTCAAATTGACCTTGAAGTCTAGTGCTCATCCTCTGGTGCCACACCAAGACAAGTACATCACCCTCCACCCTATTACTCTCCCCTTTCCCAAATAATGTTTTCGCAATATCCCAGTGATTCAAGGCTATTCTAATGAATGCCGCTTCTAATGCCAGGTGTGTCAGGGGTTTTAAGACCACTCTCAGTCTTGGTGATTTTTCAGGACTGAAAAAAAACCAAAAAACTTTTATATTCATGGTGATGGTGGTGGTGATGTGTCGTGGAGTTGGTTCTGACTCATAGCGACCCTGTACAGGGTTTCCAAGGCTGTAAATCTGTACAGGAGCAGAAAGCCTCATCTTTCTCCCAGGAAACAGCAGTTAGTTTTGAACCGCTGACCTTGAGGGTAGCAGCTCAACTCTTAACCACCACATTACCAGAATTCCAATTTATATTCATAGTTATGTCTATTATAATACAAGGACACAGATTAAAATAGTCAAATAGAAAAGGTGCATGGATAAAGTCCAGGAGAAGTCAGACACAACTTTCAGTCATCCTGTCTCAGTTAAGCTGCATTGTTGTTGTTAAGTGCCGTCAAGTCAGTTCCGACCCATAGCGACCCTGAACAGGGTTTCCGAGGCTGTAAACCTTTACAGGAGCAGAAAGCCTCATCTTTCTCCCGCGGAGCAGCTGGTAGTTTTGAACTGCTGATGTTGCGGTTCGCAGCCTGATTAGTAAGCTGCATAGACATGCTTAATTCTTCCAGCATTGATATGAGACAGCAGATGCCAACTTGGGAAGCCCACCCAAGTCCTTGTTTCCAGAGTTTTTATTGGGTGTAAGTAATGTAAGTCCTGGTGTGGCATTGTAGAATAAGCACTGAGCCACAAGGTCTTTTGAACTGCAAGTTTGGCAGTTCAAATTCACCAGATGCTCCTTGGAAACCCTATACAGGGTCACTATGACTCAGATAGCATTTAATAACAACATTATAAGTATTCCGTTTCCTCTCATATATAGCTTCCAGCTCTCAAGAGCAAAGACAGTCATTCACTATAAGTCACACTGTTAGTAAAAAATAAAAAACTCTTTGATCAAATTGATATTGTATGGCAGAAAACTTCAGGGATACTAAAAGGTTCTTATTGAGTAGAATATTCCAGAGTCTCAGAGCTAACCTACCAAGAGCTGAACAATGGAAGTCCTGCTGAAGGGAGACCTTTCTTGGGAATTTATAGGATTCTGAGCAACATAGGCCTGCTGAGTTGCTCCTTTTTCTTGTAAATCCAAAGGAAAAATATACAAGAGAGGGAATAGGCTTTCTGGGAGTTCGTTGCTATTGTGATTTTAAATAGAATGGTCAGAAAAGATAGAAGATGATGGAATTTTAGTAAAGGAGCAGGGAGATGAGTCTTGTGTCTATCTAGAGAAAAATCAGAAGAAATCTCTTGAAGAAGAAGAAGAAAAAACAACCCTACAACAGAAGCATGTCTTGAATATTTTAGGTTCACCTAGGAAGCCAATATGACTAACAGCAGAATGAGAAAGGTCTCTTAGAAGATCAGAGAAGGGAACATGTGTGTGTGTGTATGTGTTTGTGTTTACAGACCATATGATAAAGCCTTATGAGCCATAGTAAAGATACAACTTTCTGTGAGTGAGCTAGCTAGGAAGCTAAGGTGTAAGCAAAGGTGTAACATGAGCAGATTATGTCTTAAAACCATCACTGTGGTCACAGTGCTGAGACTAAGTAGAGGCAGAGACACCAGTGTAGACAATGTTGCAGCAATCCAAGAAGAACAGATGGTGCCTTGGACCAGAGTGGGAGTGATGGGTATGGTGAAATGTAGTTGAGTTCTATACTTGGTTAGAAGGTAGAGCCAACAGAATTTGTTAACAAATTGGATGTGAGGTAGCAGAGAAAGAGGAGTTAGAGACAATTCCATGGTCTTTATCTTACATCTGGAAAGATGACATGACTGAGATGGGAATGACTCTAGAAGAAAGAGGCTAAGTTTGATGTGTGTTGTATTCAAGATATTCAAATAAAGATATCAAATTGGTAGTTGGATATAAGAGCCTGAATTTCAGGAGAGAGTTCTGGGCTGAGGATTTAAAGATGGAATTACCAGTGAGTAAATGAAAGTCCCTGGGTGGCACAGAAGATTAAGCATGGGACTAGTAGGCAAAGAGTTGATAGTTCAGACCCACCTAGAGGTGCCTTAGAAGACAGACCTGACAATCTGTTTCCCAAAAGTCACAACTTTGAAAACCCGATGAAGCTGTTCTACTCTGTGCACATGGAATCACTATGAGAATCAACTCAACGGCAACTAACAACAACATCAACAACCAGAGAGTAAAGTCGTGACCTTGGATGGAATCAGTGAAAATGTGAGTGGTGAACAGAAATCCAAAAAAGAGTTTGGAGAACTTTAATGTTAGCAATAGGAAGATGAGGAAAAATCATCCAGTGGGAACCCACATTAGTTTGAATCTTTTACAGGATGGACTATATAGTGTAGTTTGGTAAATTTCAGTCTAACAATATTTACTAATAGGTTTGATTTGTTTGACTGGGATCCAAATGCAGTACTTAAAGTTAAGAAATCCATTTTGAGCATATCCTTTAAATTTTAACAAAAATACAAATGATTTTGCCCATCTAACTGCTTGAGTCCTGGTGTGGCACTGTGGGTTAATGCACCAGACTGCAAAGCCGTTTGAACTGCAAGGTTGGCAGTTCAAGCTCACCACCTGCTCCTTGGAAACCCTATACAAGGTTGCTGTAGGTTGGAATTGACTCGATGGCAGTTCACAACAACAACAACAACTGCTTGATAGAATTCCTGGTGTGGTGCTGTAGGTTAATGTGCCAGACTGCAAAGCTGGTGGTTCAAGCTCACCAGTGGCTCCTTGGAAACTCTATACAGGGTCACTGTGGGTTGGAACTGACTCAACGCCATTTAACGACAATAACTCTTTGATATAGAAGATGCTTGCTATTTAAACATATGCAATAATGCACCTCTAGTTCTATGAGGTTAGGTTTTGCACCTTTTGTATCTTAAAAAAGGTTATTCATTTGCAAGTTGTCGAGTTCATAAAGCAAATGAGACTTCATACTGGATGACCTCTAGGGCCTTACCCAGTTCAAAGTTTCTAAGAATAATCTATATACCAATGGTCTGTATAAAGCAAATTTGGATACAAATGGGGAGTTAGCAGCTTTTCAGAAAACTGAATTAATCCTCCTGCCATTTCTCTTAGGAAAAAGGCAGCTCAGCATTATAGAGTATCAACAAAAGTTAGATTATAAGAATTTTAAAGTCACAATTACTCCACAGAGTAATATAATTGAATGTGATGTCTGTTTAAGAGTATGGGAAATGAATTTTTGGTTAACAGTCATGAAAATCAGCACTATTTCATATAGTTTAAATAGACTGCTATCCTTGGTTCAATATCAGCTTTTACTCAGCTCAGTTTCTAAGAGCTCAGAGTTAAAAAGATACCCATTTAAAAAAAGATACACATTTTTCTACAAATTCAATCAATTTTGGAAGAGTCTGTAATTTTAAAAGCTATTTTTTGTTTTAAATCGCATGCCTACTGATTTTTCTCTACCAATTGCATACCTACGATAAGACTTAATAGAGAAAACATGAAGCTAGAGTTGTCTTTTGGCTTCTTTATTCTTTTCTAATGTTTCAGATAGAATCTAAAACTGTGCAGAATCTCTGAGAATTTTAGACCTAAAGGTTCCTCCTCTTCCAATATCCCTTTGCTGTTAATATGTTTTAGATGGCAATCTTTTTGGGAATGTTTCAGACAGCTTGACTCATTAAAGGAATGTGCTTCACAGTTGAAACTAGTGGTGGATGCATCTTGTCAAAATTTCTAGAGATTAAAAGTGACTTGATTATTAAAAAGAAGTAAAAGTAAATTTGAAGTATCCACTGTTGGAGTAAGACATTTTAGAGAAGGAAGGATTAGCAAAACTGATTGGTTACAGTGATTGGCCAAAAGCTGGTGTTGTTGTTGTTGGTTGCCATCAAGTTGGTACCGACCCATAGCAACCTTATGCACAGCAGAACGAAACACTACCTGATCCTGGGCGAACCTTACTACTGTTGCCACGCTTGAGTCCATCACTGCAGCCACTTGGCCAATCCATCTCCTTCGGGGTCTTCCTCTTTTTCTCTGACTCTCCACCTTACCAAACATGATATCCTTCTCCAGTGACTGGTCCCTCCTGACAATATGTCCAAAGAATAATAGACGAAGTTTGGCCATCCTGGCCTC
>NW_006408554.1:17926207-17927480 GCF_000296735.1 Chrysochloris asiatica | reverse complement strand
CAAGTTATTTGCCGGGAAGCCATCAAGGCAAGCAATCAAGTCCCTTCAGGACAAACCCCTCTCCAAGACTGAAACTCAAAGAGCACACATAGCAGGCATGTAAGCTTGCTGGTGACCACAATGGTCTGCTGGTGAGTGGAAGAGGTGGAAAGGCAGCAGTGAAGAAATGGGCTGAGTTCAGCCATGGCCCATTGATTCCTGTTGACCTGGAGATGAAAGAGAGAAGAGTAAAGGCTGGTTGGTCCAAGGTGCGGTGAGATCTGGGGACTCCTGAGCCCATGGACAAGGGAATAGCCCTCAAGGGCTAGAGCTGAGAGTGAAGCATCCAGCTGATATGAAGTGAAGGGAGATACACAAGAATACCCAAACTTGCAAATAGTACCCATTGACCTAGCCTTGATGGCTTGATAATCAAAACTCAACCAGAGGAACATAAAAATAAATAAATAAATAAATAATTTACAAAGGAAACAAGGGTACATTGCTATACTTTAATGAAATTGACCTATATGTGTGGATGTAGTAGCTCAAAAATACCAACAGAGAGGGAAAGAGTCTTCACATCAACCATCAATGCTGTCTCTTCTGTATGCATTGTAGATAGGGAAAGGCAACTTAGCCATTGGCTACCTAAAATGAGGGGGTGACAAAGGCTTGAAGTGACTGACTTACAAATTTTCAAGAGGGAGTTTAGTTTAAGTGTGTGTGTGTGAAGATAGAGTCCCCACTGAATAGTTTTTATCTTGCTAGTAAAAAGAGATAGGGATAATATACTTATGATTCATTCAATAGTGAGTAATTGTTATCATGACTAATTATGACTGTTGCATCTGTAAAGGTAGAAGTTTTGTAACAAAAAGGGGGGAGTAGTTAATCTTACAGTCCAGAAACAGAAGGGCTTAGGACCATCAAAGGAGAAGAGCACAAGCAGAATGCAGGACCCTAAAAAAACAAAACAAAACAAAACAAAAAACATTCAATGTTCCCATATTCTGTTCAAAATGCCTCCTGGTCTAGGTACAGATTTCTCATGTGCACAATTAAGTGTTCAGGAATACTCATACTTCGCAATGTTGTCCATAGCTTGTCATGATCCACACAATTGAAAGCCTTTGGGTAGTCAGTAAAGCATAGGTAAACATCTTTCTGATATTCTCTGCTTTCAGCCAAGATCCATCGGACATCAGCAATGATATCCCTCATTCCACGGCCTCTTCTGAATCCAGCTTAAACCTCTGCAAGTTCTCTGTCAATGTATAATTGTAGCCATTTC
>NW_006408554.1:17921835-17924191 GCF_000296735.1 Chrysochloris asiatica | reverse complement strand
AGAACTTCGAACCACATATAAAGGAATATTTAGAAGATTGGAAGGCTAACAGCTAGGGGAATTTGTAACAGAATCAAGAAATCCATTGCTTTCTAATCCAAGACGCTAAGCTACTCTCAGAGTCACCATCTTGGGAAAGACCAAGTGGAGGAAGGATCAAAACAGCCTCAAACACCTGACAGAACAGCAGAGATACAGGTGTGGACATTATTTTTTTGATATCTGTGCATTGGTCTCTCGCTGTCTGCACACCTCCATTCTGGTGACTAGAGGGGATGCCTGAAAGAATGGGCATCCCACCCCCACCCCTGGAGGGTTCTACTATGAATGCACACAAATCTCTTTGAAATTTAAAGTGACAGTTTCTGCTTAAAACCAAATGGCCACCACTCGTCTGTGAGTTTGTTGTACTGTAATGGCTTGTGAGTTGCTGTGATTCTGAAAGCTATGCCACCAGTATTTTAGAAAGCAGTAGTGTCACCCATGGTGGACAGGTTTCAAATGAGCTTCCAGACAAAGACAGACTAGGAAGAAAGAGCGACAAACTACTTCCAAATATTTAGTCACTGAAAATCTTATGAATAGCAGAGAAACACTGTCAGATATAGTGCCAGAAAATGAGCACCTCAAGTTGGAAGGCACTCAAACTGCAACTGGGGAAGAGCTGCCTCCTCAAAGTAGAGTTGACTGTGATAATGCCAGTGGAGTAAAACTCATGGGAGAAAAGCCTGTGGGACCTTCTTTGCTGATGGGGCACAACTCCAAATGAAGAGAAACAGCTGTAAACCTCCATTGAAAATCAGAACATGGAATGTACAAAGTTTGAATCTGGGAGAATTGGCAGTTGTCAGAAATGAAATGGAATGCATAAACATCGATATCTTAGGCATTAGTGAGCTGAAATGGACTGGTGTTGGCCATTTTAAATCTGACATCCTTATGGTTTACTATGCCGGGAATGACAAATTGAAGAGGAATGGTGTTGCATTCATCATCAAAAAGAACATACCCAGATCAGTCATGAGGTACAACACTCTCTGGGATACGATAATATCCATGTACCTACAGGGAAGCCCAGTTAATACCACTATTTTTCAAATTTACACACCAAACACTAAAGCCAGTAAGGATGAAATAGAAGAATTCTACCATCTTTTTCAATCTGAAATTGATCAAACATGCAATCAAGATGTATTGATCATTACTGATGATTGGAATGCAAAGGTTGGGAGCAAAGAGGAAGAATCAGTATTTGGAAAATATGGCCTTGGTGATAGAAGTGATGCTGGAGAACGCATGATAGATAAAAGGCTGGTATATAATGTTAGTATCTGAGACTCTATAAAAAAAATCCCACAAGTTTATTTTCCATGTTAAAATTTGGAAACAAGATGTTTGTTATAAGATGCAGTGATAAGATGATTGAAACAGTTATTTGAGTATGTGAATAAAGCAGCAAGGGTTGAGTGGAAAACGATCACTAAGCATAAAGGTCTCTGAGGTGCTGCAGCTGTTTGACTGTTAAATGAGTTGCTGTGATTTGACTCCAATTCAAGACAACTCCATGAGTGTTAGAGTAGAATTGTGCTCCATAGGGCTTTTCTTCCATTTGTTTCTCTCTTTTTCTCTCTCTCCTTTTCCCCCTTCTTTCCTTTTTTTATTGTGGTGAAAATTAATAAAATCTCCACCAATTCCACATTTTCCATAGGGTTTTTAATGGCTGACTTTTGGGAAATACATTGCCAGGTCTTTCTTCCAAAGTCCCTCTGGGTGAATCCAAACCTGCAAAATTTCCACTAGAAGCAAAGTGCTTTCATGAGCTGCATAAATGACACAGGAGTATGAAACCCAAATTTTCCTTCTCATTTCCATATCCTTAGTGTCCTTATCCTTCCCACAGAGAGGAAACTATGTTCTGAAGATCCTGCTCTTCCAGAAATGTTCTGTGTACCAGCAACAAGGGTAGATTACCCAGTATCAAGGTAAAATGAATTTACTTGTGCTTATTTACTAATCTGTAGTGAACAGTTTCACAACATGTTTTTTTAAACATTTTTTTTGTGGATATTTTGTGAGAATATTTTTTGGTGAAAGTTTATTCAGTACATTAGTTTTCTATTCAATGAGTGATACGCAATTACTCTGTGATATTGGTTGCAATTTCCACAAGGTGTCAGCATTCTCCCCTTTCTCTTGGGTTTCCTATTTTTCACTCATCCATTTTCTCTTCCTCTCTGCCTTCTAAACTTTGTTTTTGAAGTAATGTTGTCTCTTTGGTCTTATATAGTTGATTGTTCTAAGGAGCACATATCTTACGGGTGTTATTGCTTATTTTATAGGATAGTCCTGGTGTGGC
>NW_006408554.1:17912597-17921410 GCF_000296735.1 Chrysochloris asiatica | reverse complement strand
ATGAGTTGTTTTTCCAAGTCTTTGGTTTTCCTTACTTTTCTTTTTTCTGGGTGGCAGGAAGCCTGTAGTTATATCTTAGATGGTTGTTCATAAGCCTTTAAGACATCAGATGCTACTCATCAAAATAGGATGTAGAACGTTGTCTTTATGTTCTATGTTATGCCAGTTGATCTAGATGTCCCCTTAGACTACGGACCTTTGTCTTCAAGTCCAGTAGTTTAGTCTTCGAGGTGTTTGATTAGGGCCTAAGAAGTTTCCATTGCAGTGCTACTAATATGCTCTATTAAATATATAAATATACATGCAGCACAACAAATATATATGTAGAAAACTCTAGAAACATCTCTATATATACACATGGGTGTATTCTTGTACGACTTCCCCTACCTATTTGGTATACATGTCTACCATATATCTGTTCAAATTATTGTTTGTTACTGTTTTTGCAGGATTATATATGTTATAGTAGAATCCTGGTAGGATAAAGCATTAGACCGCAAGGTCCCTTTTAACCACAAGGTCAGTAGTTAAAACTCACCAGCAGCTCCTCGGAAACCCTACATAGGATTGCTATGAGTCAGAAGTGACTCAATGGCACTTAACGATATGTTATACTACTTACTGTTGTTGTCCTTTATTCTTGGGTACCTCTAAGTGTCTTCCTTTGCCTTGTACATGTTGTGCTGACTTCTTCCATATTGTGTATAGTCTTTCCCTTCACTAGAATTAACATAGGACAACTATTTAGTGATTCTCCCTCTCTCCTCTCCCATTCCTGCTAACAATCAAAGAATGTTTCTTTCTGCTTGTAAACCTATTCTTGATTTTTTATAACAGTCGTCACAAACAAAATTTATCCTTTTGTGGTTGACTTAATTTCATTAAGCATAATATCCTCCATATTCATCCATGTTATGAGATGTTTCATAGATGCAACATTATTCTTTATCATTACTTATTATTCCATTGTAAGTATGTACCACAATTTAGTTATTCATTCACTCACTGATGGATGTTTAAGTTGCTTCAATCTTTTTGCTATTATAAACGTGTATATGTCTAGTCATGTCACAACTATTTCTCTAGGATATATGCCTAGGAGTGGGATTGCTAAATCAGATAGTATTTCTATTTCTAGTTTTTTAAGGAAGAGCCGTACTGTTTTCCATAGTGTTTGTACCATTTTACAGTCCCATCAGAAGTGTATGTTGTTGTTGTGTGTTCTGTCAAGTCAGTTCCGACTCACAGTGATCCTATATAGAGTTTCTGAGAGTGGCAGGTGGGTTTGAACTGCCAACCTTGTAGTTACCAATTGAATGCTTATCCTGTAGCACCACACCAGGGCTCAACAACAATTGCCATTGAGTCAATGTGGACTCAAGGTGACCCCATGTGTGTCAGAGTAAAACTGTGCTCCAGGCTGTTTTCAATGGTTGCTATTTTGGAAGTGGATCATCAGGCACCTCTGCATAGATTTGAACTGCCAACCTTTTGATTACCAACTGAACATTTAACTATTAGTGATACCCAGGAATGTGAACAATAGTGTATAAGAATTACAAATTCTTCACAACATCACAAAAATTTGTTGTCTTTTGCTTTTTATTTATTTATTTTTTAACTTTTTATTGTGAATTGAGCAAAGGTAAACAGACAAGATCATCAGCTTTACTTTCAACCAATCACACATTTTGTCTCATCTCAATGATTACACTCCCGTCCCTGTAACAACAGTTATCCTCCTTCCACCTTGTGGCTTCCCTTTTACATATTATTTTTCACAAATGAGAAAAGCAAAACTTATTGATGTACACATACAAAATGAAACATATATATTTATTTAAATGTCCAAAAGGCACATATTGCAAGCCAGCCTTCTGCTCACAGGCACACAGCCTTTCTCAGTCCATGGGCTTAGAGTCTTCAGTTTCTCCATCAGTTTCATTATTTCTGGGGTGAAATGGTATCTCATTATAATTTTGATTTGCATCTTAAATGAAGTCCTGGTTTGGTGCTATAGTATAAGCATTGGACTCTTAACCACAAGATCAACAGTTCAAACCCAGCAGCCGATCCTTGGAAGCCTTATAAAAGTTCCTTATGGGTCAGAACTGATTTGATGGCACTCAATAACAATGGCTAATGGTCGTGAGTATATCTTCATGTGTTTGCTAGCTGTCTGGCTGTCTTTTTTTGGTGAATGATCTGCTCATGTCCTCTGTCCACTTTTTAATTGGAATGTTTATCTTTTTGTTGTTAAAGTGTTGGAGTTTTCTCCAAATTTTAGAGATTATATGCTTGTCAGGTATCAGCCAAACATTTTTTCCCCTTTTTACTCTTTTGGTGAAGTCTTTTGAGGAGCATAAGTCCTTATTTTTAGGAAATTCAGTGTTGGATGGGTCACACACATGTGCACCCTAAGTCATGGGTTGGGTCCCTGGGCCCTGTGAAGTTCCATAGTCATACATGGAGTATCCTGAGCCCGAGAGACTGTGGCATTCTTTAGCAAATTAAAAACCCATGATAGGTTGTGGGCGAGAGACTAGAAAAGGCCAGATAGAGTTGTCTCTTTTAGTGTATTTGTTGTTGTTGTTAAGTGCAGTTGAGTGTGCTCCAATTCATAGTGACCCTGTATAGGGTTCTCAAGGAGTGAGTTTGAACCACTGACCTTGTGGTTCAAACCGACCTTGTGGTTCAGTGCTTTATCCCACATGTCCACACTAGGACTCCTTAGTGTATTTGGTGCCTCCCTTTTCTACTTTTTGAACAAGGGACCCTACATTTCATTTTGCCATGACTCCAATCTCTGTAAATTCCTGGTTACAGGTTTCAGCTGGTTTCTCCTGTATTTTTTCCCCCAATAGTAAAAGCATTTATTATCAAGCAAATTGGGGGACTTTTTAAAGTTTAAATAAAGTGTGCTTTTAATACTGTGTATCTGGCTGGGGGGCGGGGGGTCAGGGGCGGGGAAGGACACTACATCTCCACACAATTACAAGAATTACAACCAAAGACCTGGCATTTGTACACCTCAGACATTTTTATTTCACTCCTGTTTGCCATGAATTGCTAGGGAATAGGTTCTACCAGCTTAGACTCCTTTCCATTGGTTTTCACGAAGTGCACCTGTCTGGTGAGAGCAGGCTGGTGCTTTAGCTGAATCCAGGTCTATTTCTCTTTGACTTCCTTCTTTTTCTGATCCTTTTCCTTCACTCCCTTTAGGAAGCTGTCTTGGCTCTTAGAGTGCTTTATATGCTCAATGTGCACAATAATTCTTTTGGCAAGAATCTTGCTCTTGAAGCTTGTTGGCAACAATGCTGAAGGCATGCTGGGTCACATTGTAGATGCTTCTGGTTTTGCCATGGTAACATTTGTGGAGCATGCCTTTTTGAACTGTGCCCATTCCCTTGATGTCAACAGTATCACCTTTCTTGTAGATTCGTATGTATGTGGTCAAAGGAATGACCCCGTGTTTTTTGAAAGGTCTGGAGGACATAGAGCGGATACCCTTCCCCTTTCCCTTTGTGTTCGTCATCTTGGTGGATTACTGCAAGATGGCGACTCCAGCCAAAAGGAATAAAAGCTCTCCTATATTTTTTAAACTAGCTGTCTCTCTCCTTGTTCACAGCGAATAAATATTCTTTACTCTGCAAATTCATGCTCCTTCTGCATCCAACTTCACCTCAGAAAATGATGATCTCTTACTTTACAGAAAAAAATACAAGTTATCAAATGAAAATACCCTCAGAATCCTTATGTCTCGTTTGTTTCTCCCATCTCTTGTTACATGAGAGGATATGTGCTTCTTCCTGTGTAATGTTTACTCCTCTGCCTGCAGCCTGGATTTCATCCCTGCCAAGCTTCCAGGACTGAGCTTCATTATCCTCCTGCATTTCAGAGGTAGTACAAAGTAGAGAGAGGAGCACATGGCCCAGGACTAGAGCCTATGTGTATGACCTTGGGCAAGTCTCTTAACTTCCTCATGCTCCAGTTTTCCTGAGAAGTAAGATAAAGTGATATAGATTTCAGTATGTAATTAAAAACATTAATTGAATATTAGTAAAGTGATTTTAAAAGGATTGAAGTATAGTGTTGTCAGTTACCATTGACTTAGCTCCAAGTCATGGTGACTTTATTTTTATACAGAACAGAACTTTGTCTGGTCCTGTCTCATTTCTATGACCATTGTTGCGACCACTGTGTCAGTCCACCTTATTGGAGGTTTCCCTTGGCTTTGTTGGCTCTCCACTTTACCAATCATCATGTCTTTTTCTATTGACTGGTCTTTCTGATGACATGTCCAAAGTAAGAGATTCAGTCTGCATATCCTAACTTCTAATGAACATTCTGAATGTTTTTTCTATGACTTAATATACAATATTTTTTGCCAAACTACAGTTTGAATGCATTGATTCCTTTGTTTTCTTTTTTCATTACCCAACTTTTGCATGCATATGAAGCAATTTAAAAGAACTGAAAAGACTTGGGTCAGGCATACCTGAGTCATCAAAGTAACATCTTTATTTTTTAAAAACTTTAAAGAAATTTTTTGGAGTAAAATTTTCCACGGCAATACATCATTTGATTTCTTAACTGGTGCTCCCAGAGTACATATTGAGTGTGATATAAATGTTTGTTTAATAAATTTCAAGAAGAAAAAAAACACCTGTTTTTAATCCTCAAATGTTTCTCTCCTTGCCTTATTTTAAGCATACGTAGTTCTTTCTGTTTGAAAAACTATTCTTTGTCCCTCAAACTCCTTTGAGCTATTGTTGCATTCCCCCAGCTGCATACCTTTTCAAGAGGTAGCATTTGATCAAGAGCCAATGATACTGAAGGAAGAAGTCCAAGGAGCACTGAAGGAATTGGCAAAGAACAAGGTTCCAGGAATTGATGGAATAAAAATGGAAAACTTTCAAGAAAGTGAGGCAGCACTGGAGGCACGCACCAGTCTATGCCAAGACATTTGGAAGACAACTATCTGGCAAACTGATTGGAAGAGATCCATATTTGTGCCCATTCCAAAGAGAGGTGACCCAATGGAATGTGGAAACCATTGGACGATATCTTTGATATCCCATGCGAGTAAGTTTTACTAAAGGTAATACAGAAATGGCTGCAAGCATACATTGACAGAGAACTTCCAGAAGTTCAAGCTGGATTTACAAGAACACATGGAATGAGGGATATCATTGCAGATGTCCAATGGATATTGGCTGAAAGTAGAGAATACCAGAAATATATTTAGTTGTGTTTTATTGACTATGCAAAGGCTTTCAATTGTGTGGATCATGACAAGCTTTGGACAACATTGCAAAGTATGAGTATTCTGGAATACTTAAGTGTGCTCATGAGGAACCTGTACCTGGACCAAGAGGCAGTTGTTCAAACAGAACATGGGAACACTGAATGGTTTCAAATTAAGAAAGGTGTGTGACAGGGTTGTATTCTTTCACCATACTTATTTAGCCTATATGTTGAGCAAATAATCTGAGAAGCTGGGTTCTATGAAGAAAAACGTGGCATAAGGATTGGAGGAAGACTCATTAACAATCTGTGATATGCAAATGATACAACCTTGCTTGCCGAAAGTGAAGAGGACTTAAAATATTTACTGGTGAAGATTACAGAGCACAACCTTCAATATGGATTACATCTCAATGTAATGAAATAAAAAATCCTCACCAATGGACCAGTAAACAACATTCTTATCAATGGAGAAATGATTGAAGTTGTCAAAGACTTCATTCTTCTTGGATCAACTATCAACACTCATGGAAGCAACTGTCAAAAAATAAAATGACATACTGAATTAAGCAAGTCTGTTGCACAAGACATTTTTAAAGTGTTGAAGAGCAAAGATGTCAGCTTGAAGAGTAAGGTGCACCTGACCCAAGCCATGGTATTTTCAATAACCTCATATGCATGCGAAAGCTGGACAGTGAATAAGGAAGACCATAGAAGAGTTGATGCTTTTGAGTTATGGTGTTGGAGGAGAATATTGAAAGTGCCATGGGCTGCCAAAAGAACAAACAGATCAGTATTGGAAGAAGTGCAGCCAGAGTGTTCCTTGGATGTTAGTATGGCCAAACTTTGTCTCTCATATTTCGGACCTATTGTTAGGAGGGACCAGTCACCGGAGAAGGATGTTATGTTTGGAAAGGTGGAGAGTCAGAGAAAAAGAGGAAGACTCCCAGTTAGATGGATTGGCAAAATGGCAGTATCAGTAGGCTCAAGTGTGACAACAGTTGTGAGGTTGGCCCAGGACCAGGCAGTGTCTCGTTCTGTTGCACATAAGGTCACTATTAGTTGGGACCAACTCTATGGCACCTAAAAACAACAATAGTGAAGAATATTAAAAGTACTATAGATTGTCTGAAAAACAAACAAATTTGTCTTGGAAGTAGTATAGCCAGAATACTCCTTAGAAGCCAAGATAGCAAGATTTCATTTTTCATGCTTTCAGACACATAATCAGGAAGAACCAATCCCTAAGCATTATCCTTAGTAAAGTGGAAAGTCAGTGAAAAAGAAGAAGAGCCCCAACCAGATGCATTGTCACAATGGCAGCAGCTATGGGGCAAGTGTAGAACGATTGCAAGTATGGTGCAGAACCGAGCAGTGGTCCATTCTGCTACATACAAGATCACTATGAGTCAGAACTCATTCAACTGCACCTAATAGCAGCAACTGACACTCAATTTCTGTGAAATTATCTGCATACATGTTTTTCACTTCCTCCATGTCTACTCCTCAATTCATAACAATTTGGCTTTTCTGAACAGAGATCTATGGCAGTACCAGAATTACTACTCTATGTCAGTAGTGTTTTTTTTTTGTTTTTGTTTTTTTTTTGTCTTTTCCCCATTTGAGTGCATATCATCACTACCCTGCTAAACCCTTGACGCAGGAACTCCATTATTAGTTTTTTCCTAGTGAATAGCCCAAAGATAGACATAAAAGATCCGAGCAAGGATTTGAAGACATAAAGGGGAAAGAACGCTCTAGATGGAGGGAAAGAGTTCAGGCAATGATGGTGAGTCATGAACCACCATCATGACTTGTGTGTTTAAATATTGTCGTGCTTTCTAGAAGTATAAGGTCATAGTGGGGAATGACTAGAGGAGAGATAATGACATGCAAAGGTGTTATGTACTAGTTTAGAAGCTTGTATTTATCTTTTGGTGACAACCCTGGATTTTTTTTTTTTTTTTTAAGAGGAATAACAGAAAATGTTTAGAAAGCATAGAGTTTCTGCTTATGATGATGAAAAAGTTGGCAATGGTTATTGGGGGTGATTGCATCACACAATATGTGGTAATTTGACACTGTCGAATGCTTAGTTACATTATGATAATTTCACGTATTTTAAATTTTATCTACACAGACCTCAATTCAGATCACTCACATTTCTAGGATCTCTTGAGTCTAGGGTACAGACATATGATCTAGATTTCACCATTCAGATGCACCTGTGCTAGACCTGGGATTGGAATTGAGCAACACAAGAAAGTGGTTCACTGTGGGAAATTGATCTTGTGACAATAGAGGGATAGAGGTCTCTAGTGCTCTGGAAGCAACAGCAGCAGAGTTTCTGACCCTCAGACTTGATAATTACAGGTACAGGTGGTGGTGACACTGGAGTTTTTTGTGGGAGCAGCCTTTATGACATAGGTAGGCATTGTCCTGAATACACAGTGCTTCAGAGTTGGCTTTCTGGTTAGTCTAGAGATTCAGTGATGATCTGCTATATGTGGATTCTGTCGTTTGCCACTAGGAACACTGACAAATGCAAGGGGTACCAAGGAATATATTGACATAATTTCATCAAGAGTTGATTAGGGTTTGTACTGGTGTCAGGGAGCATAGAGCTGGGTACACATTTGAAAGATGTTAGGGTGTCATTTATTAGAGACAAAGGAAAATGTTAAGAGAATGAGTAAAGATAAAGCAAATGGTAAGAAGGAAAGGAAGTTGAAAGACTTTCTGCTACGTAGCCTAATGTTTGCACAAAATCAAGAGAATTTGTTTGCTGAGAGATGCTGTCATTGAAATGGGTTTGCACTAAAGGACTATCAAAAATATTAAACCACAATAATTAGCAACCTGGGAGTAGGGATGGAGGAAATAAATGAATTGTTGGTCCTGAATATTGGGGAGACACATCCAAAAAGGGACTGGTGGAATAATGGAATGAGAAAAGGTTGAGTGGCCTGAGTAGGTTCCTTCTGTCAGTCATGTTCACATCTGTATCCTCAGACACTCAACAACTATTGGATGAAAGAATTCATGAGTCAAGTTTATGAAGATAGGAAAGGTAAACAGCCAGAAAGCTAGAGAAGTACAGAATTTAAGATCTTACATGAAACGCTAGACCTTTGCTTTCTCTCATTTGCATACTAAATGTAGAACTGCAGATGGCTTCATGTTATTACAGCTGCTGAATCAACTTACATTGGCTGCAGAATTCTATTGCTCTTGCCACAGAAAATGACCTTGATGTATTAAAAAAAAATTTTTTTTGGACTTGCTTCAGGTGACAGTGGTAAAAGTAGGGTGAATTCAAATGATGGGTTAATATCTTAAGGTTTTAAGTATTTTAAGGTTTGCCAGATGATTTTAAGGGCAGCTAGAAATACTTCTTTGAAATCTGAATTTAGATTTAAAGCTCTATGTTGTTGTTGTTGTTGCTGTGTGCCGTGGAGTTGGTTCCGACTCATAGCGACCCTGTACAGGGTTTCTGAGGCTGTAAATCTTTATGGGAGCAGAAAGCCTCATCTTTCTCCCGCAGAACGGCTGGTAGTTTTGAACTG
>NW_006408554.1:17910101-17911812 GCF_000296735.1 Chrysochloris asiatica | reverse complement strand
ATGGTGGAGTAGGCAGTAACACTATCCAGACATTTTGCCACAAAGACTAGAGAAACCAGTGGCTATGTATGACAAGGCTGGAGCCCATGTCTTTAAAGGAAAGGCTATAGAAGTAGATGAGAATCTGGTGAGATCATGAAAAGGAATGAAAACAATGAAAAAGGAGTGGTAAACAGTGTTCTAATCTGTTTAGCCAGTCTGCATCCGCATGCAAGTCAGTGATTAGCACCAGAGAGGTGTGATCTCCCCCTTTACCTAGCACAACCTCCCTATGACCAGAGGTGCACACCTCCCTCAATTTTTGGTCGGTCAAACCTCTCATGTTCCCACTTCCGGTGTGTACCGGAATCGCCTTTATTTATTTATTTTTGTCTTTCTTCCTATTTCTTTCTCTCTCTTCTTAGTTCTTCCCCTCCTTATCTGTTCTTTTTTTCCTTCTCTTCTTTTGCCTTTTTCTTTATGTATTTTGATACAATAGAACAAGCAACCCTCCCTCTGCTGCCTACTTGGTTAGCAGAGTCTGTCCCCACCCATCCATAGTCTAAGGTGCATGGAGTAAGCACGGAATTCTTGCCTAACCTTGGTTGGTGGCCAGCACCTTCACCAGTATAGTACTGCTTTTTTTTTTCTTCTTTTTCCTGTTAATTTCTTTTTTCTTTCTTAGTTGTTCCCTTTTCCACTCTTCCTTTAGTCTTCTTTTTTTTTTTCTCTTTGTCCCTCTACCCCTCCTTTAAAAAATTATCCTGTGGAGTGGGTGCCTGCATTTCCATGGTCCACAGTGGGTGGCAGTGTGTACTTCCCTGGAGTATGCCACTGCTTCCCACTGCTGCTGTTTGGTAGCTAACATTTGTACCAATTCTTTTTTTTCCTTTTTTCTCAGTTCTTCCCTCTCCCACCCATTTTTGCTTTTTATTCTTTCTCTTGCTGTCTCTTCCCCTCTTTTTGATCTAGCTGAGTGGGTGTCCTACTCTTTCCACCTTGGGGTTCAGTAGCACCCACCCAAGACCCTTCACATTCTGTAGCATGAGCTCCCACGATCCTAGCATCACGTTTCTGCTGTAGCCATTTTTGGCAGCTGGTGCTTGTGCTTATACTGTGTCACTTTCTCTTCTTACTTTTCTCTCTTTTCTTTATTATTAGGTCTCCCACCACTCCCATCACTCTTTTCCCTATCTTTCACTAATTACCAGAAACCAGAAACCCTTCCCAGCCATAAATGCCACATCTACCACCACCTGCTATAGCACCACTGGACTGATGATTAACAGCAGTCAATACATACCCAGCATGCCCTCAGCTTTTCTGCATGATTAATAATCAGACACTCATACCCATTTTACCAACACTACCAAATCCGCCTGGAAACTGGTAGTGAGAGTCTAGTGTTGTCTAACTAGTGACCAAATTAACATGCCCTGTTAAAACAGAGCAAAACAAATCCCAGGTAAATCAATGGAACAGAATCGAGAATCCAGAAATTAACCCATCCACATACAACTAACTAATTTTCGACAAAGGGCCTAAGTATTGCATGGGGATGAGATAGTGTCTTTAACAGATGATGCTGGCAGAACTGGAAAACAATATGCAAAAGATTGAAACAAGACCTTTACCTCACACCTTATACAAAAACCAACTCAGCATAGATTAAAGACCTAAATGTGAATCCCAGAATTATAAAGGCCATCAATTAAAAAATTGGGACAAATTT
>NW_006408554.1:17906028-17907348 GCF_000296735.1 Chrysochloris asiatica | reverse complement strand
CTTCTTGTGTTTTGCCCTACCCTACCCCTATCCTTCCAGAACCCAAGCTATCCAGTGTCTATTCCCTACCTTGTGCTCTACCTTCCCCTCCCTCCCTCTCTCCTCTCACCTCATCCCATACATCCTAGTGATCAGCAAATATATATATATATATAAATTTCCCTCCCTTTTAGGGGGGTTCTTTTTCTTACTCTTTTACAATAATGTTCCTATGCAGTATTTCTTCTTTTGTGACTAATTTCACTTAGCATAATGTCCTCAAGGTACATCCATGTTATGTGGTGGTTTTGCAGCTTCTTTGTTGTTCTTCAAGGTCGCATAGTATTCCATTGTGTTTGTTTATACAGTTTGTTTAACCATTCTTCAGTTGATGGGCACATAGGCTGTCTCCATCTTTTTGCTATTGTGAATAGTGCTGCTGTGAACATTGATGTGCATATATCTACTCATATTATGGCTCTTATTTCTTGTGGGTAAATACCAACTAGAGGGATTGCTGGATCATAAGGTATTTCTATTTCCAACCTTCTGAGGAAACACCATATTGCTTTCTAGAGAGGTTGGACCATTTTGCAATCCAACCAGCAATGCAGGAGGGTCCCAGTCTCTCCACATCCTCTTCAGACTTTATTGTCCTCTACTTTTTTTTTTTATCTTTGCTTTTATTACTTGTGTGAGATGATATCTCATTGTTGTTTTGATTTGTATCTCTCTAATGGCTAGTGATCGTGAACATTTCTTCACATGTTTCTTGGCTGCCCAGATCTCCACCTTGGTGAGGTGTCTGTTCATGTCCTGTGCCCATTTTTTTATTTGGTTATTTGTCTTTTTCTTGTAGAGGTCTTAGAGTTTCCTATGTATGTTAGAAATGAGTCCCTTGTCTGATAGTGGTGTTGCAAAAGATTTTTTCCCATTCTGTGGGTTCCCTTTTTACTCTTTTGGTGAAGTCTTTTGATACACATAAGTTTTTAATTTTCATTATGTCTGAATCATCTATTTTGTCTACTTTTGTTTGTATAATTTTCAAAATGTTTGACAGTCTGTGTATGACCTGAATTAGAGCCCTCACATTTGTCTCTATTTTTTCATTGATGACCTTCATAATTTTGGGATTCCCATTTAGGTCTTTAATCCATGCTGAATTCGTTTTTGTATAAGGTGTGACATAAAGGTCTTGTTTCAATCTTTTGCATATTGCTTTACAGTTCTGCCAGTACCATCTGTTAAAGAGACTAACTCCTCCTCATGCAGTATACCTATGCACTTTGCTGAGAATCAGTTGGCTGTGTGTGGATGGTTAATTTCTGGATTCTTGATTCT
>NW_006408554.1:17901791-17904442 GCF_000296735.1 Chrysochloris asiatica | reverse complement strand
TGGAGTTAGTTCTGATTCATAGTGAACCCTGTTTCTGAGGTTGTAAATCTTTCTTTACAGGAACAGAAAGCCTCATCTTTCTCATGACCTTGAGGTTAGTAGTCCGAATTATAACCACTGCACTACCAGGAAGGGATCCTTGTTTTAGTATTAACACAGAGAAAATGTATAGCCATCAAGTCATTGATGTTTTGTGCTATAGGATTTAGCAGTCTGCAACAAGGAGTTTGAATTCATGGGTTAATTTTGTATTTTCTGTCTCACTTCTGGTCTGGTTTTCCCTCTGAATTTCTTCTGTCTGTTTAATGGATGGCTCATCTACTTGGCCACCCATGCTGGACACAGAAATGATCCTAGCCCTTTCCCTTATTAATTCCATTCAGGCTACAGCAAAGTCCTGTCATATCCATATCTCTCAATGTATCCCTACTGTTTGCAAGCCTAGCCCCAACATATTGAATAATCAACTGGGCTTTTGTCTTAATTATTGATTCCTGTGATTCAACACTTAGAACTTAGTGGCTCCAGAGCAGTATTTTTTAAAAATGCAAATCTACCCATGTATCTCTTCCACTCAAAGTTCCTTTATACAATAATCTGAATCTTACCCTTTTCTTCTCATGTGAGGCTACTAACCTCCCTTAGTATGTTCCTCAAACATACCGTTCTGTGTCTTTGCAAAAAGTGGCACTAAATATTCTGTCCATGGCCCTCTCTATTGAGCTGGGTTCAAGAATTCATTACAATGTCTGCACAGAACTCAGACACCATACTCACAGCTATGGCATTTATTAGCGAAATTAACAGGTTACAATCCAGGGTTAGGAAAGTTTAGGCATGGTTCTTCCCGTCAGATGGTTCATTTTTACACGTTAGAGTTCCAAATTTTTACCATCACAATGAACTCTGTTAAAAATTTGCAAGTCAATCATGTAATCCATCAACATCCCCCCCCCCAAGACTATGGCTAGAAGAGACATTTGAAGTAGTTCATTGCACCATAGCTTTGTCTACAGAAGGACTGCTCCCCTATTTTATCCTTTACAAATCACTCTACATATGGCAAACATGCCATATATATGCCATCACCATTACCACCACTACAACCAATTAGTGGTTATTGGGATTAAATGCATAAAATTCTCTAGAGAGTGGGCTAGGCACTTGTATATACACTTTGTTTAAATTACACTACCTCCTAAAGAGGTTATTATTATTCTACTTTTAGTAGAATAATAATTAGTATTATTATTCTACTTTTAGTTTTTTTACTAAAAACTAAACCCAGGGAAATCAAATAGCCTGCTTGAAGTGGTAAGTGAATGGGCCAGGGTTCAGAGTCATAGTGATCTGACTGTAGAGCTCATCCCAGATCTGCTGCATTTTAGAGTTCAGTAAACTTTGAATTTATATTTCACCCCAGTTCCACAGTTGTGATGGGAGTACAGTTACTCAACCTTTCCACACTACCTCTTCTGTAAGACGTAGATAATAATATGTATTTCCAACATTCTTAGAAACTCTGGTAGCATTATGGTTATGAGTTGGACTGCTAACCTCAAGGTCAGTAGTTTGAAACTACCAGCCATTCCATGGGAAAAAAATAAGGCTTTCTGTTCCCATAAAGATTTATAACCTTGGAAACTCTATGCAGGGTCACTATGAGTTAGAACTTACTCCATGGCACATCACCACCACCACCATTCTTATAAGAATTATTAAAAATATTATAAGAAAGCTGCTGAACATGAAGTTTAAATGGAGAATCATGCCTGGATCCTATAACCTCCACTTTTGTGACTGAAACTCCTCCTCCGAAGAGTTTTCTGTAAACAACACTTGTCCAAGCAACCTCCAGTGGGGCCATGCTCCTGGGTTTATACTAGGGAATCCTGGTGTGGACTGCAAGGTCAGTTTGAGACACAAGGCTGGCAGTTCAAACCCACCAGCTGCTCCTAGAAAACTCTATACAGGGTTGCTATGTGTTGGAACCTACTAGATGACACTTAACCACAACAACGAAGTAGAAGCAAGGGGTTTTTCTTTAATTGACCATAGTATGGAGTCCCTGGCTTGTGCATACTGCTAGGTTGGAGGTTTGAGTCTACACAGAGATGATTCACAAGAAAGACCTGGCTATCTACTCCTGAACAGCCTGTCATCAAGAACTCTATGAAGCGTAGTTCTGCTTTGGCACTTATGAGTCATCAAGAGTTGCAACCTACTAAATGGCAACTTTCGTTTTCAGTCCCATGCACACCACCACCACCCATAATAGCCTACAGCCCTGGTGTGGTGCTGTAGGATAAACACTTGACTGCTAACCACAAGGTTGGCAGTTCAAACCCAGCAGCCATTCATTGGACACCATATACAGGATTGCTATGGCACTTGGCAACACAGCACTATAGTTAATCTAAAACTGTAAGATATCACTAAAGTTTAAGAAAAAGTGAGAATGAAACTAGCATCAAGGAAAATTTAAAACTAGATGAGTTCATACAGGAAATAAAAGTTACTTGGGATTGTTGTTAAGTGCTGGTCAAGTTGGTTCTGACTCATAGCAACTCTGTAAAGGGTTTCTGAGGAGCAGCTGGTGAGTTTGTACTACTGTCCATGAGGTTCAAATGAGCTTGTGGTCCAGTGCTTAT
>NW_006408554.1:17898187-17900091 GCF_000296735.1 Chrysochloris asiatica | reverse complement strand
CTGATGGTTTTGAACTGCTGATCTTGTGCTTGGTAGTCTAATGCTTATCCTACAGTGCCATACCAGGACTTTCTCTCTCCAAATATATATGCATATATATGTATATACATTATTATTGTTAAGTGCCATCAGGTCAGTTCTGAATCATATATTTCACAGGATTTGTGTCTCTAGAGAACCCAGACTAAGACAGTGATTAGGGAACACACCCAGACCACACAACTGGTGATTGACTATCCAAAATTTGTGTCCGGCAGCCTGGCTCTGGGAGCTCTATGTTTGACGCCTATACTACATTGGCCTATGGTGTGGGTAGAGATCCTATCTTCATGGAGCCTACAATTTTTGGTGGTACACATATGGGAAAACAAATAAATGTATAATTTAGAATTAAAATAGGTGCTGTAAGGGAAATTAATTGGAAACTAATTTCTGTCATGATATGTGGCAGAAACATTGGAGAAAGGGTGTTGAAGATCCTTTAGAGAGGTGGTTAGGGAAGTTTTTTCTGATAAAGGGGACATTAAAGTTTGAATTAAGTAAGACACTTTATTTGTTAAAGAGTCTTGGTGTGGTGCTTTAGGATAAGCACTGACCACAAGGCTGGTTGAACCATAGCATCAGTGGTTCAAACCCACCAGCCGCTCCTCAGAAACCCTGTGAATCAGAATTGACTCTATGGCATTTAACAACAATTTGTTAAAGGGGCAGTGGTGATTCAGTGTAGATTTTTCACCTTCCACGCAGTAGACTTAGGTTCATTTCCCAGTTAATGCTCCTCAGTACAGATACTACCCACATGCCATTGGAGGTATGCATGTTGTTATGAAACTGAACAGGTTTCAGTGGAACTTCCAGACTAAGGCATACTAGGAAGAAAAGCCTGGTAATCTCTACATCTAGTCAGGGGATGTCAGAGTTTTTCTTAGTTGTGCCTGGGGTTGCCATGAGTAAACGGCAGAGGCAATGGCAGCTAACAACAGCATTTATTAAAGGGTCTGAGCAACTCTGCCCATAAAGATTCCCTTTCTTTTTCTTTCATATATTGAAATAAAACTTTTGCAAAAATTTCCTTGCCTAGGGATGATCTCTTCCTGCTGTTGACATCTTTAAGAAATGGACTTCCGGTCAGCGTGTCATGGACTTCGTTAGGTAGACTGCTGCTCTTTCCTTATTCAGGTGAAAGCTGTGGAAAATAACAAGGATTTCAGTGCTTTCACAATTGGCCTGTGGATATTTAAACATCAGCTTGTTTGTACATGAGTTCTTTTATTGGATAATTGAGAAAATCTAGCTATTTACAGGTGTTGTCCCTTTCATGCCTTTTACAATTTGTTAGATTGCAAAAGCATCATCTCAGTTCTGTTGTTCACAATGGTATTAAAAAGGTGCTAAGACTTCGGGAAATTCATTGAGGGTTAGCAGTATCTTTGCCTATGCTTTTCATTTCTAAATAATAGCTGATTTCTTTGGCAACCCCATTATTTCTAGCGCTTCAGTAATTGAACTAGCTTTTTGAAAGCTACCGTGGCAGCGAAGGAAATCATAAAAGAGGACTCAAATAAGATAAATGGGGAAAGGAACATAGTACCTCTTTTTGCTCATCTGATTGTTATATTGTTAATAATAATAATAAAATAGAAGAAATGTATATAACTGTCCTTTAAAAAATCATTGTTCAAAATATCCTTGAGAAAGAATGTCATATAAAATAGTAGTTGTAACAGTGCCGTGTATGACAGCACAGTAAGAAAATTGGCAGCAGTAGGCTCTGCCTGACAATTGTTGGCTGATATTTTGAAAGCAGAATTGTTGTTGTCAGGTGCCATCGAGTCAGAACCGACTCATAGTGACCCCATGCACAGCAGAATGAAACAATGTCCAATCCTGGGCCAACCTCACTA
>NW_006408554.1:17854261-17897722 GCF_000296735.1 Chrysochloris asiatica | reverse complement strand
CTTTTCTCCATTGATAAGAATGTTGTTTATTGGTCCAGTGGTGAGGATTTTTTTTTCTTGACATTGAGATGTAATCCATATCGAAGGCTGTGCTCGTTGATCTTCATAAGTAAATGTTTCAAGTCCTCTTCACTTTCAGCAGAAAGCAGAATAGTTATATGAAATTTCATGCTACTTAATATAAAAAAGGGAATCATTTTTTTTTTTGTAAATACATGAAGTGTTTTCCTCTTCTGATTTAAATAAATAAAAATGTATTGAAAAAAATTTTAAACTTACTTATAGTGGGTGTGGTAGGCAATATCTAAAATGGTCTCAGTGATCTTTGCCTCTTAGTATTCATACATTTTTATAATTCTCTCTCCTGGAGTGTGGGTTGTGTTTACCGACTCACTTCTAACAAATAAAGAAGTTGCTAACCCAAAGGTCAGCGATTCAAATCTACCAACTTTTTTTTTTTTCTTTTAATGTTTTTATTGTGAATTGAGTGATAGTTTATGCATTGGTTTTACACCATCGTTGTATTGCAATGATTACAATCTGTTTCATGCATCATCATTCAACAGTATTTGTGTCTATTCCCTCTGTTTTTTGTTGTGTGTGTTTTTGTTGTTGGTTTTTTTTTTTTTTTTGGGTGGGATGATGTGCACAAAAGCACTCAGGAATATATAAGCATTAAAAAAAACCAAAGGGCACATGCTGCAAGCCTGCCTCTTGGCTGCCAGCACTCAGTCCCTCTCTTTTCATGAGTCTAGAGTCCTCAGCTGCTCCCTCTCTCCATGTCCTCATCTCTGCCTCTATCTGTGGTATCACTGCTTCTCTGGATAGAGCTTATGCTCTTTTCCATCAATGGTCCTAGGGTCCTCTGTTTTCTACCAGCATTTTGAAGGGAGATAGATGTGGCAGTCTGCTTCCATAAAGACTGCAATCTTGGAAACATATAAGGTAATTAATTCTACTCTGTTTTACAGGTTAGCTGTGAGTCAGAATCAACTAAGTTGAAGAACTATTAGATGCCATCAAGTGGGCTATGACTCATAGCAACTCTGTTTTGAGAATGTACATCTTTACAGGAGCCCACCTCCTTATCTTTCTCTTTTGGAATAGCTGGTGGATTTGAATTGCTGAACTTGTGGTTAGCATTCCAGTGCTTATCCTACAATGGCATCAACTCTCCTTTGGTCTAACAAACAAGACATGGCTGAAATATGGGACATCACTTCTGAGAGGAAGTTATAAAAATTCTAACTTCTGTCTTGGGTGCTTTCTCTTGCTCCCTGGGGGAAGTCAGCTGTCATAATGTAAGGCAGCTTTGTGGAAGATCCTCATGGCGAGGGACATAGACTTGTTAATAACTACTTGAGTGAACTTGGCAGTTGTTGTTATGTGCCGTGGAGTCGGTTCCAACTCATAGCAACCCTGTACAGGGTTTCTGAGGCTGTAAATCTTTACGGGAGCAGAAAGCCTCATCTTTCTCCCGCTGAACAGCTGGTAGTTTCGAACTGCTGACTTTGCGGTTCGTGGCCTGATTCGTAACCACTACGCTATCAGAGCTCCTTGAACTTGGCAGTAGAGCTTCCTATCTTAGTTGCCTTGTGCTGCTGTAACAAAAATATTACAAAGTGGGTGACTGTATAAAACAGAAATTTGTTGTCGCCCAACTTTGTACACTAGAAGTTCAAATCAGGGCATTGGCTCTAGGGGATGACTGGTTATACTTCAGCTTTCTTGGTTTGTAGACAATCCCTCACATGGTCTCTTTTCCCTGTGTATGTGTGTGTATATTTGTGTGCATTTGTGTCTACTCTGCTACTCTTATAATACACCACTCAGAAAGGATTTGTTTGAGAACCCACCTTATTCCATGTATGGCCCCAGCTCTGGCTGATAGCTTGACTATCATCTCATCAGAAACCTTGAGAGGTCCCAGCTAAGCACAGTCAGACTTCTGACTCACAAAAATTGTGAGATAATAAATATTTATTGTCTTAAGGGTTAATTGTTGCTGTTATTAGGTGCCTTCGAGTTGGTTCTGACTCATAACAACCCAATGTGCAACAGAACAAAACGCTGTCTGGTCCTGTGCCATCCTCACAATCAATGTTACGCGTATGCTCATTGCTGCTGCCGCTGTGCCAGTGCATCTCAGTGGGAGTCTTTCTCTGTTTTGCTGAGCTTCTACTTTACCAAGTATGATGTCCTTCTCCAGGAACCGGTCCCTTCTGATAGTATGGCTGAAGTATGAAATACGAAGTCTTGCCATTCTGGCTTCTAGGAAGCATTCTGATTGTATTTCTTCCAATACAGATTTGTTTGTTCTTCTAGCAGCTCATGATTCTTTTAATCTTCTCCTCTAACACTATAACTCAAATGCATCAATTATTCTATGGTCATCCTCATTCATTGTCCAACTTCCACATTCATATAAGGCTATTGAAAATACCATAGCTTGGGTCAGGCACACCTTAGTCCTCACACTAGCATCTTAACTCTTGAACACTTTAAAGGAGTCTTATGCAGTAGATTTTGCCAGCGTAGTGGTTACAAACTGGGCTGTGAACCTTAAGGTCATCAGTTCAAAACTAACAGCTGTTCCAGCGGGAGAAAGATGAGGCTTTCTGCTCCCGTAAAGATTTACAGCCTCGGAATTCCTGTACAGGGTCGTTATGAGTCGGAATCGATTCCACGGCACATAACAATAATAACAATGCAGTAGATTTTGCCTAATGTAGTGTGTCATTTGAGTTCTTGACTGCTGTTTCCATGAGTGTTGATAGTGGATCTAAACAAAATGAAATCTTTGACAACTTCAATCTTTTCTCCATTTATCACAATGTTATTTATTGGTTAGCCATCCAGTGGTGATCCTACAGCGTCACACATTAAGGATGGAATTGTTGTTGTTGTCAGGGATTAAGTGACAGCTTAAATAATAATACACAAAGCACAGTGTCTACAAATGCTGAGCAATTAAAATGTTTAGCATAATATTGTTTTTACCTATATATTTGATTATGTTTGCCTATGTCTGCACGAGTATCACACTCTTATTTTCTTAATATGGCATTTTAAAGATGTTGTTGTTGTTGTTAAGTGACTTTGAGTTGGCTCTGACTCATAGTGACCCTGTACAGGCTTTCTGAGGAGTGGCTGGTGAGCTTGAACTTCTGACTCAGTGATTCAAACCAAACTTACAGTCTATCACGTTAACCCGCAGTGCCATACTAGGAGTCTTCCAAATGGCACAAGGTAGATTTTATTTCATTTTGTTCACATACACATACTCCCTTAAATAGTTTGTTGTTGTTGTTAAGTGCCGTCAAGTTGATTCCGACCAATAGCGACCCTGTAGAGGGTTTCCAAGGAGCAGCTGGTGAGCTTGAACCACCAACCTTGCATCAAACGACTTTGCAGTTGGACACATTAGCCCACAGTGCCACACCAGGACTCAGAGAGTTTATGTAGCACTTCACAAATGAAGAAACTGAGACCCAGAAGGATTATGTAGCTCACTTAATGATTCACAAAGAGTTGGAAGTAGCATCATAATACAGATGATATGCTTTGACTGTTTTGCCCAGTGTTTTGTTTAGATGGAGCTTCTGCAACTCACCTACATCCTATTGAATAACCTGGCATTTCCACCCTCCCCATCACTTGTTAGGATTAGGTACAGGCACTTGCTACTGAAGCATTCTGTATGTATGCCTACTTGACAGAGTTGAAATATCAATATGTTAGCCCAAGTTACGTTTCTTATGTTATACTTGATGTATGGAGTTGTGAAGGTGACAGGTTTGGGGTGGGGAGGCAAGGCCTGGTTAATCTGTGCCAGCTCACTGAGCACCCAGCTCACTGGCAGATGGCACAAGAGAAGACTTGAAGATCAGCTCCACCAATGTATTTCCTCTAAACAGCTCTGTTACAATATTAAACGCAGACATGTGTCACTTGCTGTTGAGTTGCCTCTGACTCATGGAGACTCCATGTACAACAGAATGAAACTCTGCCCATTCTGAACTGCCTTAATGACCAAGTGCTGTCTTAACAGAAATACTACTAGTGAATGGCTTTAATAAACAGAAAATCAATTTCCCAAAGTTTAGTAGGCTAGAAGTTCAAGTTTGGAGTGCTGGCTCTGTTGCCTCTGGAGAAAGGTCCTTGTCTTTCTAGTGTTGGCTTCATGGTTCCTTGGAAAGCTCCATGTATCTTGGCCTCTGTTTTATCTCATCTCTATTTGGTTTGCTTGTGTAATCTCTTTTATATCTTAAAAGAGATTGGCTGATGATACACCTGACACTAATCCTGAATCATTAATATAAAAAGGCAATCCATTCCAAAATAGGATTATAAGCAAAGGCATGCTGTTTTTGGTAGATGCTGTTGAGTCATTTCTGACTCATATTGATCCCATGTGCAACAAAACAAAGCACTGCTTTGCTGTTAGAATCGGTTCTAATTCAAGTGATCGTATACACAACAGAACGAAACACTGCCTTTTCCTGTGTCATCCTCAAACTGTTAACACTCTGCCAGCCCATCTTGTAGGGAGTCTTCCCCTTTTTCTCCTACCCTTCACTTTACCAACCATGATGTTCTTCTCCAGGGGCTGGTCCCTCCTGATAACATGTATGAGAGAAGAAGTCTTGCTATTCTGGCTGTACTTCTAACACAGATTTGTTTGTTCTTCTGGCAGTCCATGATACTTTCAATATTCTAAAACACTGGTGCTCCTGCATTATTCTCATAATCATTGCTATGTTTGAGCTCATCGTTGAAATCACTGTTTCAGTCCATCTCATTGAGCGTCTTCCTGTTTTTCATTGACACTTTAGTTTACTAAATATGGTGTCCTTTTCCAGGGACAAGTTCTTTCTGATAGTATGTCCAAAGTATGGGACACAAAGTCTTACCATGTTTGCTTCTAAGGAATTTTCTGGCAGATGCTCCAAGCTTCCAAGACAGCCACAGGTTTGGATTTGCAATACATCTTTTTGGAGTCCATGATTCAGTCCATAATATGCACCATATTGATGATTGTTGGTATACTCAAGTCCCATTTTTTTGCAGTCATTGTGTATTTTGAGTGCCTTTCAACCTATTGAGTGATCTTCAACGTCTACATCAGGCAATATTCTGTTGTGATCCCTAGAGTTATTACTGGCTAAATTTTGAAGTAGATTACTAGAACTTCTTCCTAGTTTGTTTTACTTTGTATGCTTTAGTGAAACTTGTCCACAATGGGTGACCCTGCTGGTTTTTGAAATACTGATGGCATAAGCTTCCAGTATCGTAGCAACATGTAAGCCACTGCCTGCTGTCTGACAAACTGACAGACGGAGTGGTATACAAGGAAAAATAATGGATGTTAGAAGCAATTTTTCTGGATGCTTAAACAAAGGCAGCACATGAACACAATTAAATGTCAATAGTAAGCATAGGCTTACTATTTCTATGTAAGACCAACACTTATTAACACTTGATGTTAAAAAAAGATTTTTTTCTCTTCTCATCCAAAGTAAAATTTTAAGTCTTTGCATATTGTAGGCTCCCAGTTTGAGTTTAATTTACTTTTCTGTATTGTAGAATATTATAAATCTGGAGCTTTGTCTGGGACTTGATGTACAAATGTAACATATTACGTAATTATAAAGAGGAGTTGGGTTATTGCATACCCAGTCTAAGTTTTTGAGTCCACTCTCAGTGGATAATTTTGGAGGAATATAATAGAAACATACCTATATCCAGTCACTATAATGTCATCATCATTATCATAATGTAAGTTCACAAAATTAGGTGAGGAATAACTTTAGCTTTCTTTTTTCTCTACAACTCATACTACATTTTAATTTTGTGTGTTGATCTGTTGGGATTTGTAAAATCTTAAACTGAGTTGAACTTCCTCTCCTTTCCCTCTGGCACTAGTGTGTTTCTGGGGAATTTCAATGATGCCAAGGACTTGGAGGAGATGGAGACATATGGTCCTCAGTTGCCATCTGCTCACATTTGCATGCACTTGAGGCTGAGGTCAGCTCACCTGGCACTTGACTATTGGTCTGTGAAGGTCACTGTTGACTTATCCTTTATTCTGTCTGATCAGCCCTTTCAGACTCAGACTGTCATTTCATTTCCTCCATTATCATTCTGGGGGGCACAAAATCATCAACTGGAAGCCCCTATGCAAGGTATTGGTCACACTGTGAAAGTACCTCTGGCTTCCTGGACATATCCCTCAGGTTCAGGTGTTGGATAGTGAAACTAGCCACCTATACACCACAAAACTGTATGGGGTTTAAACAAACACACTCAGGAGAAATGATGTGCAGTTATGTAGGTGAGGACTACCTTGTAGGTCTTCTTTTCTCTGTTAAATCCTTTGTTTCTTCATAAATGTCACTTTTGATGCTTGGAACACTGTTTGATTGACTTTCCTGGGAGAAATGTTGTCCCATTACTGAACCTATCAAGTTAACCTTATATAGCTCAGAACAGATAACACCCACACTTGGATTCCTAGGAACAATATATTTTGCTTTTGAGATGTTGTTTAATGTCTTCATTTTCCTTATTATTCAGTTAGAACAGTCTAACTTTATTGTATTAGGGATATCAGAATGAAGTCAGAAGGAAAATAACAAGGAGTGAAAATTTAGCCTTTGAATGTCAAGAATTAGACCTTTGTTGTATGGTAGCCGCTGTGGAGTTCTGGTGTGGTGCTGTAGGATAAGCTCCAAAATGCTGACCAGAAGACTAGCTGTTCAAACCCACCAGCTACTCTGTGAAAACCCTATACAGGGTCACTATGAGTCATAACTAACTCGAGGACACTTAACAACAACAGTGATTACTTAGATTTAAATTAATTAATATGAAATAAAATGAAAAGACCAGTTCCTAATTTGCAATAGAAACATTTTGAATTTCCCATACCAAAGGTAGTTAGGCTATTTTATAACACATAATTATATTTCTACCACTGCTGAAATTGGACAATGCTAAACTATGCTACATGAGTACAAGTTAGGCTTTTAGCCTCTGCAACTTGAAGGGATAGAAGGGAATTAAAAAGGAAAGTACGTAGAGAGGCTGGAATGGATATGCAGATAAGGGTAGAGCCCTTCTCCCAAACTCACCAGTCTCCATTGAAGAGTGGGAGATGATTCAGTGTCAGGTTTTCATTTAAAATCTTACCACACATACTATACCTTCATGTTGTTGTTGTTGATGTTTGCCATCGAGTCGGGTCCGACCCATAGCGACCCTGTACAGGGTTTCCGAGGGTGTAAATCTTTACGGGAGTAGAAAGCCTCTAGTCCATATTAAATGCTGTAATCTTAAAACTTCACTAGGAAGTATTTCAAGTCCTCATCACTTCCAGCAAGCAAGGTGTGTTATGTACATATTGCAGATTGTTAATGAGATTTCTTCATTCCTGATGCCACTTTCTTCTTCACATGCTTCTTGGATTATTTACTTAACATGCACGCTACACCAATATGGGGAAAGCACACGACATGGCATAGACCTTTCTTGATTTTAATCCATTTAGCATTCCCTGTTTCTGTTCGAACCATTGCCTCTTGGTCTATGTACCATCTTCTCATGAATACAATGAAGCGTTCTGGAGTTCCCAGTCTTCTCATTGTTACCCATAGTTTGTCACAATCTACCCAGTTGAATGCCTTTACATACTCATTAAAGCACAAGTAAACATCTTTCTGGAATTGTCTGATTTCCATCTGCCAGCAGCAGTGATATCTCTTGTTCTATGACCTCATCTGAATTCAGTTTGAATTCCTGAAAGCTGCTTGTCATGGTGGAATGCTGGTGTAGTACTATGGGTTAATGAGCTGGACTATAAAGTTGGTTTGAACCACAAGGTCGGAGGATCAAATTCATCTGCCACTCCTTGGAAATTCTGTACAGAGTTGCTGAGTCAGAACCAACTTGACAGCACTTAATGATGACGATTGCCACAATACTTGTCATGGTACTGCTGCAACTGTTTTTGAAATATCTTCAGCAAAATTTTGCTTGAATGTGGTATTAATTATATTGTTTGATTATTTCCACATTCCGTTGAGCCACCTTTCCTTGAAATGTGCACAAATTACGGCTTTATTCCAGTTGAGTGGCCAGGTAGTGGTCTTCCAAATTTCTAGGAATAGATGAATGACTTGCTCCATTGCTGTATTCCTTTATTGAAATACTCACTTGATATTCCATTGATTCCTGTTCCTGGAGGTTTTTTCTAACAATGCCTTCAGTGAAGCTTGCACCTCTTCCTTCAATACCATTGGTTCTTGATCATATGCTCTCTTTATAACACAGACTGATTCTTTTTGGTATTGTGATTCTGTGTATTCCTTTCATCTTCTTCTTTTTTAAAAAAATTTATTGCATTCCCTATAACCCAAATTAATACGAGTTTATCCCTTAACCAATGAATTACTCTTCCTTGCTTCCCACCCCTGATAACCACCAAAAAATGTTTCTTTTAACATGAAAACTTTTCTGGAGTTTTCACAATAGTGGTCTCATACAGTATTTTTCTTTTTATGATTGACTAATTTCACTCAGCATGATGTCCTCTAGTTTTATGCATGTTATGAGGCGTTTCATAGATTCATTGTTATTCTTCCATGTTGCATAGTATTTCACTGTATGTATGTATCAAAGTTTGTTGATCCATTCTTCCACTGATGGGCATTTAGATTGTCTCTATCTTTTTGCTATTGTGAATAATGTTACGATCATCATGGGTGTGCATCTCTCTATTTGTGTCGTGACTTTTATTTCTTTTATTTTTCAGGAGCATGTTTATTGTGTTTGAGTTGAGACATCAAGTGCTCCCTGAGCTCCAAAGGATAAAAGGAAATCTTCCCATTACAAACTGACAAAGGTAAAAGGTAAAATATTTCATGACAGCATGTACCACATACTCCAAAATTGATCTGGGATTAATACAAATGACATAATTTCTAGCCGTCTATTTATACTTTTATAACTTCATACAGATAATGAATTAGGTATTAAAATATTTGGTAGACTTGAGGACCAACCTCATTAGTACATCACAAAATACATTTTTGTTGTTGTTGTCAAAGACTTTATTTCTTTTTCTTTTTCTTCTGTTCTTCTAGATGCTCCAGGCTGGTCTGCTTGTCCTTTCAAGTGGAAATATGCCCTCAGAAGATTCTGGATGCTGTTCAGGAATCCACCTGTGGTCTTGTGTAGTACAGAGACTCCATAGGAAGCCTCTTTCACTGGGCACATTGTAGCCCCATTTTAGGTATTCCAATCAGTTATAGGCAGAAGACGGACTTACAAGCTTTCTATGGTGATATTTCTAGCTATTCCTTTCTCTCCCCCTCAAGTGTCTATTTTATAGCAGTATGCCAGGGAAACTGAGATTCAAAAGACAGCCAAGCATCTTAACATTGTTTCCCACCCCCTTTTCCCATTCCAACCATGTCTCAATCTCTGTATCCCATAGCCCTGTTGTTCCAGGGTTGTACATATAGCATTATTTGCCTCTGTCCCAATTCAGCTTCACATTCATCCTATCATATTACATTTCATTGCAATGATTACTTTCCCTTCCATGCATCATCAAATAACCAAAGGATACCCCCCACAGGCCTGCCCCCCCATATGTCAGCAAACAGCCTCTCTCCCTCCCTGAGTCCCGTATCCCCATCCACTCCATCTGTCCACACCAACATCTCTGTCTCCATGCCTGGCCTCACTGCCTCTCTGGGTAGGGTCACACTTTCTGCTCTTCTCCCTTGGTGGTCCCTGGGATCTGAGTTTGACCACAAAGGCCTGTCTGGTTCTTGTTGGGTCCGTGGGGTGTGTCACATCCCATGTACTCTGCCCACCCAGGGGCCTTTTTAGGTGGGGTCAACTCCAGGAGTTGGTTCTTGTTGGTTCTCGGTCCACAGAACTCCCTTTAGGATGTTTTGTAGCACAGGGTTGGCTTTGGTGAAGTCCCATAGCTTCTGTTTATCCTGGAATGTTTTGATTACACCATGATAGCTTTGCTGGATAAAGCATTCTTGGTTGGCAATTTTTTTCTTGCAGGGTTTTATATATGTCTCCCATTGCCTTCTCGCTTGCATGGTTCCTGCTGAGAGATCTGAGCTTAGTATGACTTGCTTGCCTTTGTATGTGACCCTTCTGTTTTCTCTTGCTGCTTTCAGAAGCGTCTCCTTGTCTTTGAGTTTGGAGAGCTTGAATATGATATGTCTTGATGATTCTTTTGGGGTCCACTCTTCCTGGACTTCGTTGGGCTTCTTGTATATTATCTTTTTGCTTTTGAGGATGTTAGAGAAATTTTCTTCCAGTAGTTCGACTATTTCCTCTGTGGACTTGTGTGATTATTCTTGTTCTGGAATGCCAATAATTCTTAGGTTATTCCTCTTCATGTTGATCTTAGACCTTCCTCTGAATTTTTTACCCTTTTTTGTGTTTGTTCTTCTATCTTAGTGGTATTGAGAGACTCGTCTTCTAGCTCACTGATTCTTCCTTCCATTTCATCTACTCTACTCCTCTGCCCTTTCAGGGTGGTTCCTACTTCTGATATTTTGTTGTTGATCATTTGGACCTCTTTCTGTAGGTTTTGGATTGTTACCAATGCTGAATCTATCTTGTCTGATTGTTCCTGTAGCGCCTTCCTGACTTCTTCCTTATTTTTCTCAAAGTCATTGTAAAGTGTCTTGAAACATTTAATAATCATTTTTCTGAATTCTTTCTCAGGCATTTCCAAGGCCTGCCCTCCTTCCAGCATGGAGCCCAGATCTGCTTCTGGTTTATTTGTCTCAGATATTTTATGTTTTTTCTGGACATGTGCTGATATGGTCATCTGCTTTTGCTTCTTGGACATGTTAATGTTAATCTGTGGCCCTAATACTTAACTGAGTATGTATTTTGGTAATTTTTTATGTTTTCTGATTGCTTCCTGGAAGATATAGTCAGGATGTGGTCTTCCCTTTTCACTCTTCTTATTGCTTAATTCAGAGTAACTTTCACAGGTGTTGCCTGTTTCCTTGGTATATGGCAGCTGGTATTGTTTCTTGCCTGGGTTTTGGTGTTTTATAAAGTGTTATTGCAGCTTGGCTATTTGGCAGCAGTTGCTGACTCTTTTCTTGTAATGTAGGGAGACAAAGAGTCCTCTGATAGCAGAGGGAAGGCTATGTGACAGCCAAACAACACCAGTCGGGTAGAAAACAAAACCAAAATCAAAATCAAAAACAAAAGTAATAATGAGAGAAAAACAAAGCAAGACAAAAAGCAAAAACAAAACAAAAACTGATGTTTGTAAATTTATGGAGATTTGCTAGTTCTGGCTTCCATCTTTTCTATTCTGCTCCTTTCCCCTTTCATTGTATTGTCTATTTCTGATATCTTATTATTAATCTTCTTGACCTCTTTTTGCAGTTTTTGAATTGTTTCCAATGCTGTGTCAATCTTATTTGATTGCTCTTGTAATACTTTCCTAACTTCTTTCTTGTTTTGTCCACCCCTTTTTGGAGCATTTGAATTTGGTTCCATATCATTCTTCTGAATTCTTTTTCAGGCATATCCAAAACCTGCTCTTCCTCTTCTAAAAAGCCCTTTTCTTTCTCCAGCTCATTTGTCTCAGCTACTCTCTTCTGTTTTTGGACATGTTTTGATATCGTTTGTTGTTTTTACTCATCATATCCTATAGTTATGTGGGGGTTTTTGTTCGTTTGTTTGTCTTTTAAAGCTTGACTGGATGTTTGTTGTTTGTTTTTAAGATTACTGGAAGTCTTCTGGTGAATATGAACAGGAGATAGGCTTCTCTTTTTGCATGTAATACTTAGCAGGTGTTGCTGGCTCTTGTCTCAGTGGTGGAATATAATGGGGTATGCTTATAGCTTGGCTATATGGTCATGATTGCTGTCTCTTCTTGGGTAACATAGGCATAATAGGCTCCTGCCTCTGGTAAAGATGTGTGATCAAAAGGACTAAAAGCAGAAGTAAAATAAATTCAGAGACAGATACCACCACTTTGGAACAGAAATGAAGCTGAGTCGACTGTTCCGAGCTACACAGTCAGTGTGTGAGCAAGGTAGCAGCCTCCCGCAGTGGGTGAGGGTGTCTGCTCAGTCAGACCTCTCCTCTAGTCACTATAGTAGAGGTATCCTAGTAGATATTGAGAAGTTAATTGGAGAAAGATTGCCTATTATTTTTGTCTCCGAAGGTCAATAAGGTGTCTGCGTGTGCACATCTCAATTCTCAAAATGGTTGAGGTCTTCTTTGTTGCAGTTTTACAGATTGTATTATAAGGGTCCTGCAAACGGAGCCCAGGTAGCTCAGCAGCCATGAATGGGGTCGTGAACTGCAAGGTCATCAGCTCAAAACCACCAGCCGCTCCACAGGAGAAAGGCGAGGCACTCCACTCTTGCAGAGATCCATAGCCCTGGAAATCCCACACAGGGTTGCCTGGAGTCGGAATCAACTCCAAGTCATGCAGTCACCAAGGGTCTAGCTCAAATCAATCTTAGAGCTGTGTCTCCATGGCTGACGTCATTAGTGGCCACCAAACTCCTCTCTCTGTACCATTGGGGAACTGTGGGTTCAGGGCTGTTTTTTGGGTGCACATCCACCCACCTGATGGTGTCCTGGTTGAGTGAAGAAGGTTCTCCAGGGATGATGCTGGAGAAATGTGTAGAGTTACCCTTTACTCTTTATGCAACTGTCTCTGGCCACTTTTAGAGCAGGTTCACTGAGCTGGAGTGGCTGTAGCCCTGCCCTCTAAACTCTGCCAGGGCGGGGTAGCCACAGAGGGAGTCCTGTCTCCTGATTCCTATCTCGTAGTATTTTCCTTAATATTGTGATTTTTTTCACTTATGAGTGTGGGAAACTATTCTCACCACTGGAACAATAAATAACATCCATATAAGTAGAGAAAAGATTGAAGTTGTCAAACACTTCATTTTGTTTGTATCAACCATCAACACTCATGGAAGCAGCAGTCAAGAAATTAAATGATGTATTCCGTTAGGCAAGTCTGCTGCACAAGACCTCTTTAATATGTTGAAGACAAAGATGTCAGTTTGAAAACTAAGGTGCACCTGATGCAAGCCATGATATTTTCAATAACCTTATCATATGCATGTGAAAACTTTTTAGTGAATGAAGAAGACTGTAGAAGGATTGATGCATTTGAGTTATGGTGTTAGAGGAGAGTATTAAAAGTACCATAGACTGCCAAAAGAACAAAGCAATCTGTGTTGCAAGAAGCACAACCAGAATGTTCCTTGGAAGCCAGGTTTGCCTGACTTTTTCTCTCATACTTTGGACATATTGTCACAAGTGACCAGTCCCTGCAGAGCGATATCATGGTTGGTAAGAAGACCTCCAATGTGATGGATTGGCACAGTGGCAGCAGTGATGGACACAAATGTAGTAACAGTTGTGCAGTTGTTTTGTTTTGTTCTGTTGTGAATAGGTTCGCTATGAGTCAGTGCCAACTCGATGGCACCTAACAACAACAACAACAATAGCAACACTTTTTGACATATCCTTATATATGCTTTTACCTCTGCCCTCATCTCTATAAGTAGTTCTTACAACATTTTAATGTAAACTAACTGAGTGAATTCCATTTCTTTTTTTAACCTAGAAAGTTTACATATACAATCCAACCCTGAAAAAACACATAGCTGATTGACACTCTATTGACCCTCATAGATGGCCTCATGTAGAGTACTATATGAAAACATTGGATTCCTAGTGTGACACTGTAGAATCAGCACTGGACTGTGAAAAATAAGGTTATCAGATCAAACCTACCATCTATCTGCTCCTTGGAAACCCTATATAGGGTATTTATGAGTTAGAACCAACTCAATGGCACTTAACAACAACAACATAATAAAACATTAACCACATTAAGGAAAATTTATGAGCTACAACCTGTTTTAGTTTCCTAGGCTGCCATAATTAAATAGTACAAAGTTGTTGTTGTTGTCAGGTGCCATTGAGTCGGAACCATCTCATAGCAACCCCATGCACAGCAGAACGAAACAATGTCCGATCCTGGGCCAACCTTACTACCGCTGCCACAGTTGACACCATCATTGATGCCACCTGGCCAATCCATCTCGTCGGGGGTCTTCCTCTTTTTCTCTGACCCTCTGTCTTACAGAGCATGACATCCTTCTCCAGTGACTGTTCCCTCTTGACAATATGTCCAAAGTATGAGAGATGAAGCTTAGCCATCCTGGCCTCCAAGGAGCACTCTGGCTGCACTTCTTCTAAAACAGATCTATTGGTTCTTTTGGCAGTCCATGACACTTTCAGTATTCTCCTCCAACACCACAACTCAAAGGCATCAATTCTTCTACGATCTTCCTTATTCACTGTCCAGCTTTCACATCCATATGAGGTTATTGAAAATACCATGGCTTGGGTCAGGCGCACCGTAGTCCTCAAGCTGACATCTCTGCTCTTCAACACTTTAAAAAGTTCCTGTGCAGCAGATTTGTCCAATGCAGTACGTTGTCTGATCTCTTGACTGCTACTTCCGTGAGTGTTGATAGTTGATCCAAGAAGAATGAAGTCCTTGACAACTTCAATCTTTTCTCCGTTAATAAGAATGTTGTTTATTAGTCCAGTGGTGAGGATTTTTTATTTCTTTACATTGAAATGCAATCTATACCGAAGGCTGTGTTCTTTGATCTTCATCAGTAAATGTTTCAAGTCCTCTTCACTTTCAGCAATCAAGGTTGTATCATCTGCATATCGCAGGTTGTTAATGAGTCTTCCTCCAATCCTGATGCCACAGTTTTCTTCATGGAATCCAGCTTCTCATATTATTTGCTCAGCATACAGGTTGAATAAGTATGGTGAAAGAACACAACCTTGTCACACACCTTTCCCAATTTTAAAACATTCAGTGTTCCCATGCTCTGCAAACCTTAAGGTCGGCGGTTCGAAACTACCAGCTGCTCCGCCGGAGAAAGATGAGGCTTTCTACTCCCGTAAAGATTTACAGCCTCGGAAACCCTGTACAGGGTCGCTATAGGTCGGAATCGACTCGATGGCACTTAACAACAACAACAACAACATGCTCTGTTCAAACAACTGCTTCTTAGTCCAGGTACAGGTTTCTCAGAAGCACAATTAAGTGTTCTGGAATACTCACACTTCTCAATGTTGTCCATAGCTTGTCATGATCCACACAATCGAAAGCCTTTGCGTAGTCAATAAAGCATAAGTAAACATCTTTTGGATATTCTCTGCTTTCAGCCAAGATCCACCGGACATTAGCAATGATATCTCTCATTCCACGGCCTCTTCTGAATCCAGCTTGGACCTCTGGAAGTTCTCTGTCAATATATGATTTTAGCCGTTTCTGTATTACCTTTAACAAAACTTTACTCGCTTGAGATATCAAAGAGATTGTCCAATGATTTCCATATTCCATTGGGTCACCTCTCTTTGGAATGGGCACAAATATGGATATCTTCCAATCAGTCGGCCAGATAGTTGTCTTCCAAATTTCTTGGCAGAGATGAGTGAGTGCCTCTTGTGCTACCTCACTTTCTTGAAAGATTTCAATTTTTATTCCATCAATTCTTGGTGTCCTGTTCTTTGCCAATTCCTTCAATGCACTTTGGACTTCCTCCCTGAGTATCATTGGCTCTTGTTCATACGGTACTTCTTGAAATGGTTGAACATTAGCCAATTCCTTTTGATACAATGACTCTGTGTATTCCTTCCATCTTTTCTTGATGCATTATGCATCATTCAATAATTTGCCCAGAGAATCTTATAATAATGAAAGTCGAGGCTTGAATTTTTTCTTCAGTTCCCCCAGCTTGAGAAATGCTGACCGTGTTCTTCCATTTGGTTTTCTAATTCTAAATCTTTGTATATTTTATTATAGTATTTGGTTTTATTTTCTCGAGCTGGTCTTTGAAATTTTCTGTTCAGCTCTTGGACAGTTCTGGAGTCTAGAAGTCCAAATCAGGTTATTGACCTTGTTCATTTTTTTCTAATGTCTTCCATCCTAGTTTTTCATGACTTCTGGCAATCTTTGGTATTCCTTTATTGCTTATATATAGATAATCACAGGGTGTCTGTCTTCCCCCGTGTGTCTTTTTCTCCATGTTTGTTTCCTCTTTTTATAAAACACCACTCAGAATGGATTAACAGTAAGACTCACAGTACTTCACTATGCTTTAACTAATAATATCTTGGATTCCTGGTGTGGTTCCGTAGGAAAAGCATTGGACTGTTAACTGTAAGATTGGTGGTTAAAACCCACCGGCTGCTACTTGGAGGCCTGATGCGGGGTTGCTATGAGTTGGAACAGACTCAACAGCAGTTAACAACAACAATCTTCAAAGATAGATACTATTTCTCCAAACATGATCATATACATAAGCCCAAAGGTTAGGACTTTGACATATCTTTTGGGAGGATACAAGTCAATCCATTCTATAGCTTTATTAAGTAAACACTTAACTGTTTATAAGCATTTTATTGAGATATCTATTGTTGCTGTTGAGTTGCTTCTGACTCATAGTGACCCAGTATAGGGTTTTCGAGGAGTGACTGGTGAGTTTGAACCAATGATGTTGTGTTTCAAACTGACTTTGCAGTCCTGTGTTTATCCTACAGTGCCATAGCAGGACTGATTTTGCCTGCTCATGATCCGTTTAAGAAACTGCCCATTTTCCACTCTGAGTTCTTGTGGTTTATATGGCACTGACATTACCCCCCACGCCCCCCACCCCTCAAGGACAAGGTCTGATTCAGAAGTGGGCATGTGACCAAAAATGTGACAATCAGAATCATTTCTAGGATATTTGCTGTTGCTCTTCAGAAAGGAGGCACTATTCCTTTAGAGATTGCTAATCTGGTAGATTATAAATTTAGGATTTGTGGCTGTCTTTACTTCTAGGTAAAAAGACTTTTGGAAAATAAAGCCACACAAGGGAAAATAGAATCAAGACATAGGAGGACAGTTCTAGTGGCATTGCTGGAGTACCTTACTATAACTGAAATCCAGCATGTTGTTGTTGTTAAGTGCTACAGTAGGTTCTGATTCATAGTGACCTTGTATGGGGTTTCTGAGGAACAAGTTTTAATAGCCAATTTTGCAGTTGGCACAAAAATATGTGTCAGCTTGGCTTGACCATGGTCCTTATAGGTTTAGCAGCTATATGATCCTTCCTCCATGATGTGATCTGAAGTGATAAACCAGTAAAAGGATTATGTATGGTATTGTTGTTGTTGCTAAGTGCCTTGCGTTGCTTCCAATCCATAGTGACTATATAGGATTTCTGAGGAACGGCTGGTGGATTTGAACAGCTGAACATGTGGTTCAAACTGACATTGCAGTCCAGTGCTTTATCCTGTAGCAGCATATCCTTAATGCCACTAAGACTCTAATCTGATGTGTGTGAGAGTCCCAAGGGTGTGACGTGCAACAATTTTTATCCTACAAGAGATAAAAGGAAAGAGATGTGAGCAGAGAAGGAGAAACCTACTACCACCAAGAAAGAGGAGTTGGCATGGAGTTCATACTTTGGACCCGGGTCTAGGCACTGTGAAGCTCCTAGATCCAGAGGAAGATTGATGCCAATGTGTGGAGATTTTCAAGGAAGGCTGGGCCTGTTGTTAAGTGCCGTTAAGTCTGTTCCCACTCATAGTGACTTTCCAAGGATCAACTGGTGAGTTTGAACTACTGACCTTGTGATTAAAACTGACCTTGTAGTCCAGTGCTTATCTTACAGTGCCACACCAAGACTCATTTTCCAGGACTTGCTACCATAAAGACCCTTTCAGTAAGTCTTAAACCAGGTGTGGAGAACCTTTCTTCTGCCAAAGTTTGTAACAACATTCACGGGCCATACAGAATTATCAACTTCAAAATTAGCCTGCTGTATTTGGTCAAACATTTAATTAACTCATTCTGGTGTTGTGCTGTAGGATCAGCACTAGTCTTCAAACCACAAACCCTGCAGTTAAAACTTACCAGCTGCTTCTTGAAAATCCCACACAGGGTTGCTGTGATTTGGAACTGATGCAACAGTTTTTAATAGCAATAACAACAACAACAAATGTGATGGCTGGAATCCTGGTGTGGTACTGTAGGTTAAAGCACTGTGGGACAAAAGGTCGGTTTGGACCTTGCAAGGTTGGTAGTTCAAACCCACCAGTCGCTCCTCAGAAATGCTATACAGAGGTGCTATGAGTTGGCACAATGATTTTACGGATCTTATATGGTCTGTAGGAGTCCTGGTGTGGTGTTGTTGGTTAATGCACCAGACTGCAAAGCCATTTGAACTGCAAGGTTGGCCGCTCAAGCTCACCAGCTGCTCCTTGGAAACCCTATACAGGGTCACTATGGGTCAGAACCTACTCAACAGCACTTCACAACAACAATATAGTCTGTGGTTAATGTGCTGGACTGCAAAGTCATCTGAACCACAAAGTCGTCTGAACCTGGTGTGGTGTTGTTGGTTAATGCACCAGACTGCAAAGCCATTTGAACTGCAAAGTTGGCCACTCAAGCTCACCAGCTGCTCCTTGGAAACCCTATACAGGGTCGTTATGGGTCGGAACCTACTCAACAGCACTTCACAACAACAATATAGTTTGTGGGTTAATGTGCTGGACTGCAAAGTCGTCTGAACCACAAAGTCGGTGGTTCAACTTTACCAGATGCTACTCAGAAACCCTGTACAGGGTTGCTATGGGTCGGAACTGTTAGAAATGAATCCCGATGTCACATAAAAGACACTCGGTGAGACTAAATTACCTTGGCAAAGTAAAATTTACTCCTGCAAGAGGGTGCTTGTGCATAGCTGTACATACACGAACAGGCTAGCAAGCACACCAAGTGGGCAGTCCACTTGGGTTTTTAATCCCTGACAAGAGTCTCAAGGCTGTGTCTCACCCTATTGGCTAGGGTTTTGACCACACAATCTATTCCCTCACCCGGTTGGCTAGTTCAAATTTTTAAGGCCCACATTCCTACTTTAGGAAAAGAAGAGAGCGATCATAGTCTTTGCTCCAGGAAGTAGTTTAAGGAAAAAGAAAGTTATCATAAATTCCTTACTCCAGGAAGTGGTTTAAAGAAAAAGAAAGTGACTATAAATTCTTTACTCACTTCAGGAAGTAACCAAAGAAAAAGAGAGAGATCATAAACTCTTTACTTGAAGAAATAAAAAAAGTTACCAGAATATAATAAACAGGATTGTAATTTTTTTCCCCACAGAACCGACTTGACCGCACAACAACATATGGTCTGTGGAGTCCAGGTGTAGTGCTCTAGAATAATCACTTGACCTCAGGGTCAGTTTGAACCTCAAGGTTGGCAGTTCAATCTCACCAGCTGCTCCTCTATACAGGTTGAAAACTGACCCGAAAGCACTTAACAACAATACAGCTTTTGGGTCAGGCATCCCCCATCCCTGTCTTAAACAGAACAAGGAGTCTGGGTGTGGCACTGTAGGATAAACACTGAACTACTAACCTTGGGTCCGGAGTTCAAATGTACCAGTCACTCCTCAGAAGCCCTATACTAGAAGGCACTTAACAACAATAAACAGAACAAAGACAAGACAAAGACCATTCAGATCTGAGTTGGCTTGGGGAGTGGCCTTCATTCGCTTTCAAACACATTATGCCTGAGGGTAAAGCTGCCTCTCCCTAGTTGATGTTCTGTGCCTTGAAGTCAGTTCTGACTCATAGTGACCCTGTACAGGGTTTCTGAGGCTGTAAATCTTTAAGAGGCTGTAAATCTTTACGGGAGCAGAAAGCCTCATCTTTCTCCCATGGAACAGCTGATAGAATTGAACTGCTGACCTTGCGGTTCGCAGCCCGATTTGTAACCACTACACTACCCTGTTGCCTCAGAAATGTTTGGAAATCTGGCAGTCCAGCTTTTAAAAGTGTGTAAAGTATTCAAGTCTGGTCTTAAGTCCAGGCTCAAGGTAGAGAGTTAGGGCTCTGACTGCAGACTGCAGCCTTCTGCAAACCAATGCTTTTAGATTTCAGGCATTTAATATAGAATTGGAATCCTGGTATGGTGCTGTAGGATAAGCACTGGACTACAAGGTCGGTTTGAACCTCAAGATTGGCAGTTCAAACTCACCAGTTGCTCCTTGGAAACCTAACGCAGGGACACTATGAGTCGGAACCGATTTGACAGCACTTAACAACAATGATATAGAATTAATCTGTCGTGATTTCCATAAGGGCTGAACAACACTAAGTCCTCCAGCTGTAGAACTCTCAACATCTCTGTATGATGAAATGTACCTGGGCTAGTTTCACCTTTTGAGGTGCCTTGAGCACCAAGTAAGTCAGTAGGTTTTAACTCTTTCAGCTCAGCTAACTACTGAAGAATGTTCATGTGGAGGTGATGTCATCTAAGATAAAGGAGTGGAGATGCGAGCAGCTGCACAGGGCAGACAGAAGGACTTTGAACCCGGATTTCTCCAACCTGTAGTTTAGGTGTTTCAGGGTACCAGAGTTTAGGTGTTTCAGGGTACCAGAGACTTCTCCCAGCAGAACCTCCAGGGGCCTAAGAACCATATGAGACAATTTACTGTTAATTACAATTTCTTCAGTTGGGTGGCATGAACGCTCTTGGCCAAGTAGACAATATCATTACTACTAAGGAGCTCTGGTAGTCTAGTGGTTACGAATCGGGCTGCGAACCACAAGGTCAGCAGTTCGAAACTACCAGCTGTTTCGCGGGAGAAAAAAGAGGCTTTCTGCTCCCGTAAAGATTTACGAACTCAGAAACCAATCCAACTCCACAGCACATAACAACAACAAGTTTACATTCACTGATCACGAGACTCCCCAGTAGTTTTGCAGGCAATTGAGCATCTTTTCTAGCTTCCCTGAGAGGTAGCTGGAGATCAGGTGAAACTTCTTAAGGTGGCCCAAGCAACTCAACAAGGGGAAACAGCAGGAAAATTCCAGGGTGGTCACGCAGAATGAAGTTGGTCAGGTTGGTGATCTCTTCTATTTCGTTAAAGAATTGTGTTAAGTGTGAGTGGTTGCTAGGAATTTATCTTGGCTGCAGTCTCAACTTTCAAGTGAACTCCAGTTCAGGTGTTCCCAAGATCTCTGCTGGGCCAACACATGCTGAAAGGAGACAAAGACCTTTTCCTAGAGCTAGCTCTATGAATCTGGACTTCTAGCCTCCTGAACTGTGAGAGATAAATTTCTGTTTGTTAAAGTCATCGGCTTGTGGCATTTCTGTTATAGTAGCATTAGATAGCTAAGATACTTGAATATTCTGGTAATGTCTGAAGTCATAGATTAGCACCTTAGATTTTCATTTACATAATAATATTTTCTTAAGCAAGATTGTGTTGTGTTTTCTATAATTTGCAGTGATAGAGTTCTGGCTAGTATAACATATTAATAACTTTCACCTCTACTTTGAGAGTCTGCATGAGATTTTTTTGGGGGTGCTCTCAGATCCAGGAATTTTTTTTTTTCTGAGTTAATAGTTTATGGGCACTGAATATTAAATAACTCTGCTTTCCTTTTTGAGATAGAAAGCAGAAATTTCACAACCACCTGCAGATAGGGCTTCATTACATTTTTTAAAAAAGTTTCAGTGTTACTCATGGCTTCAACTTATTTTTTCTACTTTTATTATTCTTTTGCCCTGCTTCCATCACCTAATGTTTTAAACTTTATTTTGTTTTATTATAGCTCTGTAAGCTTGTATAATTTCCTTTTATTAAACAAAAGCCATGCATAAATAAATCACCAAATGATGAGAAAATTTGGTAAGGTGCTGTTTTCGTTTCTATTGTTAAGCGAGAACATCTGTTTCTTTTGAAAGGAGAGCTGCTTAGTGTATTGCAACCATCACTGCCTGTCTGTAAGAGATAATATGTGTGGTCTTTTATTTCTTAGTAGGCTTGTGGTTCTACTTAATATCTTTGCCAAAAATTATTGTTTTGCGACAGAGCACAGAGTTTTATTTAGGTGGTTATATTATTACATCTCTCAGTAAAAATGTAAACAGGACACAGATGTGTGGGTTTTCTAGACGTTAGCCATAGTAGAGGGATACCAGCATAAATTAGTGGTTTTAGCATTTATCCTGTAGTATCTAAAGTTATTTTTGCCTTATATCCTAAATGTAAGCTTCTGTAGGCAGGAGATGTCTTTTACAAGCCTAAACTTGGTTTAAAAGTTTTCTCTTGTCCTTTATCCTCTTAGTTCTTGATTTCTATAAAGGTCTATTAAATTAGCTATCTAGGCTCTCTTTCCATTCTCCAGGCCACTGTGCACACTGTTGCTAGAGCAATAATTTTTGGACACTTTCTTAAACACTTGACCAGGCATATGGTGACTTCTTCAAGTCCCTTCTGTCATGTACTAACTGATGATGACTTCAGAATCACCTACCATGGGGTGCCAAGAGTCTGCCCAGCCACTTCCACCATCCCTAATACCCGCTGTCATTTTCAGTTACACGTATCTTTACATTATGTTCCAAACAGAGTTTGCGCGTACTTTTCTCCCACTTCACTTAGGTTCTGTAAAGTCTGTTCTCTTTCTTTATTCATCTACATCCTGTTCATCCCCTCCCCCATGTTTGAAGCTTCTTCCAAAGCATTACACTCAGCACCAATCTCTCCTATCTATACAATCTCCTTGTGAGCGAGCATGCTGATTCTAGCATTTCATTGTGTTCAAGCACAAGAATTTTCTCTTACAGCCTCAGAAACCCTATAGAGGGTCACTAGGAATCAGAACCGAATCCACATAAACACCACCACCACCATTTATTATGTATAAATATTTTCTCAAGAATAAATAAAATCTCCTTGAGAAGAAGTATTAAGGCTTTATGCCTTTATCTCTTCCTTATTCCTGAAGTACAGAACTAACTATATGTTATGAGAGTTAGTTCCAGTTCATGCATGGATGGGTTTACTTCAAATGAAATGGGTTGAAACATGTCTCTGCCATCAGTGGACAGATGCAGACAAACTTTTTCAGTTATATGTTGTTATTGTTAACTGCTATCGAGTTGTTTCTGACTCATAGCAACCCTGTTTCCAAGGAGTGACTGGTGAATTCTTAATTTCATTAAGGTGTGTCATAGATTGAATTGTGTCCCCACAGAAATATGTGCCAGCTTGGCTGGACCAAGATTCTTAATGGTTTGGCAGTTTTGTGATAATCCCCTATGATGTGAGCTGATGTGATAAGCCAATATACCAATCTTAATCTCACCATGACCCTGATCTGATGAATTAGAGATTCTCAGGTGTGTGGCCTGCAACATCTTTTATGTTACAAGAGATAAAAGGAGAGAGACATGACCAGTTAAATTCAAGGCACAGAGATCAACTCAGGTGATAGTGACTTTTTTTTTTTTTTAATCCTAAAGTGGCAATGGAGATCTGACGTGAAGCTCTAGAGTGAGCATTGATTGCTAATTGCAAAATTGGCAGTTCAAACCCACCAGCTGCTCCTTGGAAACCCTCTACAGGGTCACTATGAATTGGAAATGACTTGATGGCACTTAACAACAACAACTAACAGATAATCTTGGTAGATTTTCTTGAAGGACCCGGGAGAATTATGGGGGCTTATTATGAAGTTTTAAGAAAATTGCAAACTGCGTTGGTAAGAAAAAGGCCAAGTAAATTGTGCCCAAAAATTTTCTCCCCCATCATTACAATGCACTTGCTCATTCTTTGAGGGTAGCAAGACTGTTCAATAAGAATTTCATTGTGGAATCTTGGGCTGTCTATGAACTTGCCCCAAACTTGCCCTCTCAGACTTCTTTTTGTTCTTCAAACTCAAAGAACATTTGAAAGGAGTATGATTTGGGTCTGTCAAGGATTACAGCACTGCTGTTCTGATGTGATGTAAATCAAAGATTACAGAATTCTCTGAGAAAGAGAGGAAACACTGCCTTCAGGGGTATATAAACTTAGATGAAGGCTATGTTGAGAAACAATAGTTTTTGATACTGTCATTTAATAAGCACATCTATGATTTTAGCAATACTTTTTGACTTACCTCATATTTAAAAAAATATTAACTACTTGGACTATGAACTAGAAAATCTGAATTATGTTAAACAAATAAAGGTACTCTTGACTTCTCTGTCCAAATTATGGTGGAAAAGGAGCTTGGGTCATGCCCAGTATTTGTGTTCAGGCTTCTTACCAGTTTGGTGCAACCATAAAACTATGTTCTGGCCAATGGAATGTGAGATGTCAGATGTTCCTTTATAGAACTTCTTGATAAAAACTTTTCTCTTATGCATTCTTTTCTTTCTTTCCCTATGTTACTGTGGAATGAAGAGAACTTTGAGGACTTGGTATAGGTGGTAAAAAACAGAAGACTGAAAATACCTGGGTCTGTTGATGATTGAGTAGAACCCTAGCTCCTGCACTGGACTGTGAAGTCATCAGGAAATAAAATGTTATATGTTAAGATTTGGAGTTCTAGTGTGGCGCTCTGGGTTAATGTACTGGACTGCACAGTTGGTTTGAACTATAAGATTCGTGGTTCAAGCTCACCAGCTGCTCCTTGGAAACCTTAAACAGAGTTGCTATGGGTCAGAACCAACTTGACATCACTTTACAACACAACAAAAACGTGTTAAGATTTAAGAGTACAGAAGCTGGTCTAATTTACTTAAAGTAACATGGAAGTCATACCTTGAAATGGAGCACTACCCTAACAAGACATTTACAGCAGTAGCATTCATTTGAAAGGGGGTTGGATGTGAGGCAGGACAACTGCAGCAAGTGCATGTCAGATGGGAACGGTTGGCCCCTTGATACATCTGAAGTGTGACTGTATGCTCTCTAGACCGCTAATTCCAGAAAAAGTCGTTGTAGGAGTGAAAGCATTATTGTGTTACATTATATTGGATGTCTCTTACAAGCTCTTGTATGGAAACGATGAGCTCGGATAAGAACTGGTTGAAATCAGAAGTGAATCGACAGAGAGAATCCAGAAATGTGGCACTGAGAAATGTTAGAAAAGTTAAATTCTTCTATAATCCAAAAGGAGGAAAATAAGACTAAAAAGACTTCTGGTATTTAGTGTTCTGTTAAACTAAGTTCCATGTGGGTGAAAATCGATACTGTCAAAGAAACCACGAATCTGGATTTAGAAGGTCTTTAAGTCTTCAAAGTATAAAATAATCTTTTTGCTTCTTATATTTGCTGTTTCTGATAGCTGGACAGACCACTGGAGAGTATCCTTTCTAATGAATAGTTCAGGTGTGGCCATGTAGAAGAATGGACAGAAAAAGGACTACCAAGAGAGTAGACTTAGGGGGTGAGGAGCACAATGAGCAAGGTGTGCTTGCCAGACAGGTAGGAGAGTGATATAATCAGGGACCTCATCTTCAGTGTGAAGGAACGTCACAATATATGAATCTAGAATTCCTGTGGACAGTAACTGCTGTACTCCCATTCTGAATGGGAAGTTTATTGCTGATATCTTCCTCAGGTTCATCATTATAAATTGGGGTTGTGTTGACAAGCATATCACTTGAATTTTGAATTCAGAAGTCACTGAATCCTAAAAAGCCGTATCCAAAAGCTGATGCATGGGTCTGAGAAACAAATTCTCCATTTTGAGTTGGATATAGTAGTTAGGCAGGACTCATTTCCCTTGATAATGAAGTGAGTGTGTGAGTTATGTAGGAAGAAAACTGGAAAGGGCAATTGGTGAGCAGTGGTAGAAACTACTTATAATCTCTGTTCTTCTATTCTTCCTGGACACACAACTGGACTGCATTTCCTAGAGGTTAGTATAGTTATGCGTGACTGTGAAATTGAATTATAGTCAATCAAATTTGAATGGAAGTCTGTACCACAATTTCAGGCCTGGCTTGCAAAACACTCCCATGAATGATCTTGATGTCCTCCCCTCCGCCCTGCCCCCCCCCCCACATCCCTTTATACACTGAAAGAAAGTGACTCCTAGGACCTAGAAGAGAGTTGAGTCACAAGGTGGAAGTAGCATAGATTTCTGAGTAGCACCATGAAACAAAGTGCCCAGAACTGTCATCCCTCCCCACTGTGACTTAAGACTTCACAGTGTGACAGCACTCTACCTCACTTCCTTTCTGTGTTTACCATTTCCATTCATCTTTTTTTTCCATCCAGTCCTGCCTTCTGAGGAAATACTACCCTTTAGATAACAAATGGTTGATTGTTTTGACGACTGCGTTCTTCACTCTATATGCCTGTTTATTGTCTGGCTGAGAGTTGAATCATGGGGGTGAGTTCATTTCCAGGTTGAAAAGAGCCATAGTTTTGGGGGTTCTACCCGTCACTTCCTATATAGCTCACACACTCACCTCACTGTCCTGGTGTGATGCCTTAGGATAAGCACTCAAACTCAAGTTTGGTTAGAACTGACTTTGAGGTTCAGTGCTCAGTAAATAATTTTAGGATGAAGCAGTCCTCTCAAGTGACCATGTCCTTGTTACTGTTAGCCAAATAGTATGTATATATTGGTAACCTTCGAAGATGATATTATGTAAATACAATATATTATATTCACATGCAAAAAAAATATAGCCATTTCTTCTTTATTTGGTCTAATGTGACTACCTCTGGGGATGCACAATAACAACCAAATAGGCAGCTATCACTCAATAGGAAAAGGGAGAGTTTGGACCATCCTCACACCAGTTTAATTTTATAAAACCATGTCTTCATCATTACATAAGGATATTGGTTTTTAAGTAACTGCATGACCCTCATTTTGTCCATGAAAGAGTGAGCTTGTGGTGCAGTTAGATGAGACGCTTCACACTTGGTTCTTGGTTCACTAAGCAGTGTTACCAGTGGTTTCCATGGAAATAGCAGTAGAAATGGCTCTATGCATCTGAGTTGTTAAGAGTCGCCAGCTGGGCTCTGCGAAAAGCTGCTTTTTCTGATGATGTACAGAGCCAGTCACCAGCATGGAAAACATTACACAATGCCATGACCTCTGACCAGGGCTTCAAAGCTACAGTTATTAGATAATTGAGGGCACTTGCTATTTTGGCTAACAAATCTGGTAATTAACTTAAAAAAACTTTTACAGAAACCAAATTACTTAGATGGGATATCTTCTTTGGTCTCTAGTAACTGAATCAAGTATATACTTCTCAATTTAATTTGAACTCGTAACTGATGCGGTTGTTGGAGCATGACTTTTATAAATATGGAGTAAGTACACCCAGAGTGTTAAGAATTCTCCAACCTTTTATTTATGGGAAAAGAAAACCTGAATATTGTTGGTCTTAAGAGTATTTAGTGAAAAATGTATTCTCAAGAGTTTTATGATAAATTGGGAATATTTTTATTAAACATTGTAATCATATTTAGATACAACAAATACCGTATCTGGAAAACTGGCCAAGCTCTTTAATCTCTTATTGCATTTATTTCCTCCTAATATATTAAATAAATATTTAATAAGGTAGAGAATAAATGAAGACTGAGACCAACTCTGACAGAAATGGTTCCTCATAGAATGTTATATTAATATGTAAATGTAGCTAACATTTATTGAGCAACTACTAATGATGGTCATAAAGTGGACTGTTTTGGAAAAATGAATATTTTTGTAATTATTGTTGATATATGTCCCATGTATGGCTCATCAGTTTTTAAACAATTTGATACCGTATGATAGATTTTAAAGCTATACTTCATACAATTTGTTCTTCAATGATACAGAAGTCACTATTGATTATGAAAATCAATTCATAGGGAATAGTACTGTAAACATTAAAACTGGCAGACATTGGATCGCATTCCTCTATTTAAAAATTACTATTTGAGAATTTTATTCTTACTACAAGTCAGAGCTCAGGAAAAGCATTATGGCTATGTTACCCTGGTTTCCTAATTTATTAAAATAAGTGGTAGTGGTGTGCTGTGGTGTTGGTTCTGACTCATAGTGACCCTGCATAGGGTTTCAGAGGCTGTACATCTGTTCAGGAGCAGAAAGTCTCATCTTACATTAGAGGAATAACTGGTGGTTTTGAATTGCTGACTTTGAGGTAGGCAGCCTGACTTAAATGCTACCAGAACTGCCAACAACACTAGTAAGGTATGCTCACCATGGATTGGTCAGTCATTGAAAATCAACAGGCCAATATTTTCCTAAGGACAAAGTTGAGAAGGAATGGGAAGGTGGGTAGAAAGCAAATAGGAACCACAGGACGTGGGCTAACTGTTGTTGCATGAAGAAGGAATTGTCTTCATTGAGATGAAACAAAGTGATTTGTTGAATGTAAAATTGATGATCTTTTTTGTGAACCGTCACTCAATTCATAGTAAAACGTTTAAAAAAAGATAGTAAATTAAGAAAATGAACAGGCCCACAGTGATCAGTAAATCTGATTTGTGAGATTACTAAAGATTTACTAGTATACTTAGAGGAGAAATCCTATTGTTACCTAATGATTAAGGTATGTGTGTATATTAAATTATACAGTAAAGTATCTAGTTTTTATGTCCGGAGGAGGAAACATGTGTGTTAATTAAAACTGGGCAAATTAGCAAAGGCACATCTTAAAAAATAGGAAAAAGTTATATTCCAAGGATATTTAAACTTTATAATATTGTTTTTGTTAAGTGCTGTCGAGTCATCTCCAACTCAGAGCGACCCTGTATGGGGTTTCTGAGGAGTGGCTGGTGGGTGCGAACCACCGACTCTGTGGTTCAAACTAATCTTGTGGTCCTGTGCGTTTTCCTGCAGCACCATACCAAAAATCCAAAGTTTATAACAGAAAATGGAATTTCATAAAAGAAACACGGTAAAGTTTATTTCCCGTGTTATTTGATTGCCTTTCCCATCATATGATGCCAGTTTGATTTTTCTATTTCTGTGTTAGCATTTATTTTTTTATATTCAAGTCACAGTATTCAGGATATTACAGCTTTTGATATTTGAATTTAATATCCTTATAGGACAACTGCTGAATGTATTAGTTAGCCATCTGGCTTAGAGTAGCTTTCTTGCTATTTCTTTAGGCTTTCAAATCCTTGAAATGTTTTATACTTATGATCATTTGCATTTCAAATTTGTGCATATGTGTTCATATATATATACTGATATCTTGCTATAATGTTTCAATATTTTAGAGATGGATGAAATGAAAGAATGACTTCCAAAAAGATTTTGTAATTAGAATGCCAAAGTCATCTCATTACAAAGTTTTGTCCCTAAGTATATTAATTTATTATGGTTGCCATGACAAATGACCACAAAGTTGATGGCCTACAACAAGACACATTTATTGTCTTATAGTTCTGTAGGCAAGAAGTCAGAAATAAGTTTCACTGGCCAAAATCAAGGTGTTAGCACAGCTGTACTTCCTGAAGAGGTAGATTCTAGGTGGGAATTTGCTTCTTGGCATTTCTGGATGCATTCCTTGCATTTTTTGGCTCATGAATTCTTCCATCTTCCAAGTCAGTGGTTTAGTACCTATATCAGTTTTCACATTGTTCTCTACCACTGCAGTAAAATCCCCCTCTGCCCACTTTTTATAAGGACCCTGGTGATTGCACTGAGGGCTGGTTATGAATTGGGCTGTTAGCTGTAAGGTCAGCAGTTAGAATCTATCAGGTGCTTCATGGGAGAAAGATGAGGCTTTCTGTTCTCATAAAGATTGACAGCTTTGGAAACCCTATAAAATGGGTGGCTGTGAGTATGAACTGACTCCATGGCACATACCCACCACCACCACCACCAGATGATACAGCATATTTTCCACATGTCAAGATTCTTAAGTTAATCACATCTGCAAACTTCCATTTGCCATACAATGTAATATTCACAGGCTCCAGGGATTGGAAATTAATATCTCTGGGGGCAATTATTCAGCTGTGTAGGAAAGAAAGAAACAATTGAGCAGACCTGGATTGCTCAAACCCTGTACATTCAAAGGTTTTAGGACAGGCCTTGGTCTGGCTTCTGGGAGATGTCTTCTGCGTCTTTGGAGTATCCTGCGTGATATGAGTCTATTTGTATGACTGAGGTCTCAGGTCATACCAACTAATTTATGCTAACCATGTGATGTATGGAGAATGCCTGTTTTGGTATACTTGAGGCTTTGTGCCATGCTGCAAACATGTGATCTCTAAGGGTAAGAAATGGAGATTAAGTAGCTAAATTTAGTCTAGGAAGCCTGTATTTCTACATGACTGACCCACAGTAAAATTCCTGGACACCAAAGCTTGGATCAGCTTCCGTGGTTGGCAGTGCTTTGCATGTATTATCTCCCATCTTATTAGGAGAATTAAGCAACATCTGTGCAGTTCCACTGAGGAGGACAACTAGAAGCTTGTGCCTGGTTTCTCCTAGAATCCATCAGATGTGCCTTTTCTTTTTATTGATTTTTATATGCAATTTCTTGCAGTAATAAATTGTAGAATGAATACAACAGCTTTTCTGAATCCTGGGAGTCCTTGGGGTAAAATCGTCAACATTAAACTTAGTCGTGAGGACCCCTAACATAGGTGGCATCAGAAGCCGGACTTTTCTAGAATGATCATGACTCATTGTTTGGGAACAGGGAGGATAATCATTGGGCAATGATGAACCTCTTATGCCTGCGTGTCTACTTAGGCACACATGAAGTGAGAGAGCAGCTGGACTGTTGGCCGAGCTCCTGGGATGTGAGCTCTGAGTCCTTTGTGTATCCTGACAGAGCAAAGTGTCTTTGTGTGCCTGGAGCCTTGGACATGGGAACTGTAGATTGAGTAGCTACGGTCAGTCACAGGGAGCTGCATGCTCACTTGATCTGCCATCAGTATAATCCTTGGACATCAAGCCTCAGGTGAGTTATCCTGGTTGGCAAAACTTTACACATATTGTCACAAATTTAGAGAATTAAGTGCTATCTATAAGCACTGGGCTGGTAACTGTAAGTTTTGTGGATCAAACCCACCAGTTGTTCCTAGGAAATCCTATACAGTTTCACTATGAGTTGGAACTGACCCAACAGTAACAGTAAGAGCACTGCTTCTCCCCAGGGAGTCCTGGTGGTATAGTGGGCAAGCCTTGGGCTGCAAGCAACACTAGTTGCTCTGTGGGACAAAGATGAGGCTGTCTGCTTCCTTAAAGATTTACAGTCTTAAACATTCTAATGAGCAGTTCTATTCTGTCCTATAGGGTTAGAATTGATTCAGTGGCTGTGCGTTTGGGTTTATGCTACACCACTGGGAGAGAACAGCTGGAAGCTTTTACTGTGTTTCTCTGACATTCTGACCAATATATTTTTTATTTTTGCTGTTTGAAACAAGAATCATTGTATAAACATAGTCATAGTAACAGCTTTATTGACTCCTGTAAGTCCTGCTAGTGAATCGCTGAACCTGAATGTGGCCTCCAGGACCCTTAACACATAGCTGGTTGTTGCTAAGTGCCATACAGTCAGTTCCAACTCATAGCGACTATGTATAGGGTTTCTGATGAGCCAGTTAGCCCAACAATAAAGAATGGAATCTGATGCTACAATAATGGGTGTCTGTTTATTTATATAAGGAGCTCTGGTAGCGTAGTGGTTACGAAATGGGCTGCTAACTTCAAGGTCGGCAGTTCGAAACTACCAGCGGTTCCGCGGGAGAAAGATGAGGCGTTCTGCTCCCGTAAGGATTTACAGCCTTGGAAACCCTGTGCAGGGTCACGACGAGTCGGAACCAACTCCACGGTACTTAACAACAACAATTGTGGCACCGTGGACTAATGTATCAGACTACAAAGTCACTTGAACTGCAAGGTCGGTGGCTCAAATTCACCAGCTGTTCTTTGGAAACCTTATACAGGATCGCTATGTGTCGGAATCGACATGCCAGTACTTAACAATGGTTACGAATCGGGCTGTGAACTTTAAGATCAGCGGTTCGAAACTACCAGCCACTCCGCGGGAGAAAGATGAGGCTTTCTACTCCCATAAAGATTTACACCCTCGGAAACTCTATACAGGGTCGCTATGGGTCGGAACCGACTCGACGGCACATAACAACAACAACAACATATATTGTTTAGGAGCTCTGGTAGCATACTGGTTATGAGTCGGACTGCTAACTTCAAGATCAGCATTTCAAAACTACCAGCCATTTCACAGGTGAAAGATGAGGCTTTCTGCTCACATAAAGATTTACAGCCTCACAAACCCTATACAGGGTCGCTATGAGTGGGTATATTGTTGTTGTAAAGTGCCATCGAGTTGGTTCAGAATTGTAATGACCCTATTAGGGTTTCTGAGGTTATAAATCTTCATGGGAGCAGAAAGCCTCATGTTTCTCTCAGAAAGCAGCTGATGGATTTGAGCTGCTGACCTGTGGTTAACAGTTTGGTACTTTTTCTACTGAGTCACTATGCTCCCTTCTGTGTGTATACAACACATATTTCAAATACAACATATGTTTTTTGCTGCCATTAACTGCTTTTCATTCAGTTAGCTTCAAATTATGGCAACAGTATGTATCACAAAACACAGCCTTGCCTCGTCCTGTGTCATGTGAGCCCACTGTTGATAATGTTATGTTGCTCCATTTCATTGAGGGTTTCCTTAATTTCTCAGGTCTCTCTACCTTACAAACATAGTATTCTTTTCTAGTGATTTGTCTTTCCTGGAATTCCAAAGAGTTCATGGAAAACTGGAATTAAAAGATAAAAACAACAAAAGAGATAAGCTTTATTTTTCATCATAAGCCCCATTAAAGTCAAAACATTTTTGCAAGTGATGATGCCAATCATTTTATAACCATCCCAAAAGAATTGAGAGTCCTGGGAATTTAACCATGTCAATGCAGTCTTTTTTTATATTATTAACTGAAGAACAAAAGGGCTACAAAAAGTTTATTGGGTTAATGTCCCCAAAGAAATCAGCAGTTTTCAAATGGATAACTCATTTTAAGAAGTGACAAGATGATGTTGAAGATGAAGTGCGCAGCTAAAGACCATCCACATCAATTTGCAAAGGGAAGAAAAGTAATCTTTTTCATGTCCTAATCAAAGAGGACCAAAGATTAATAGCAGTATTAGTTAACACTAATAGAATTGCAAACCTTGCATTTCAACACTTTAACAGGGCTCTCTCTCTCTCTCTCTCTCTCTCTATGTATATGTATGTGTATGTGTATCTATATATATATAGATACACATACACATACATATACATATATATATGTATATATGTATATACATATACATATATATATGTATATATGTATATACATATACATATATATATGTATATATGTATATACATATACATATATACATATGCTGTTGTTATGAGCCATAGAGTCGGTTCTGACTCACAGTGACCCTGTACAGGGTTTCCGAGGCTGTAAATCTTTACGGGAGCAGAAAGCCTCATCTTTCTCTTATGGAACAGCTGGTAGTTTCGAACTTCTGACCTTAAGGTTTGCATCTCGATTCATAACCACGACGCTACCAGAGCTCCTTACATATATGTATGGATATAAATATAGATGTATATACAACCCATGCCTCAAAAGTTTAAGACTAAAACATATACTGTATTCCTTTGAGAAGTAACAGAATATTATATTTAGTTTGTTGTGCTTTCATTGTCATTATAACAAAATCTAGAATAATAAGAAGAAACAGAAGTACATGAATGATATTATAGTCTTTGTGCTAACAACAGTTATCTAATAAGAAAAAAAAATTGTATCAGGATTCCTCTTGGAAGAGAATTGTGATTGGAGGAGATATAAAACAAGAGTTTTTATGGGGTGTGAATTTTGGTAGACTTTTAATGAATTAGAAAATGGGAAGACTTTCTTGCTACTCTGGGAGAGAAAATGAAGCATGTAAGATGAACATTTGTATCAAGAATTTCTCCTTTCCTACCTCGTGCCAAGTCTTCAGTGAAATTACTTTAATATTTTTTTAAAGTTTTATTGTATGTGTTTTTAGTGGAGATTGTTGAATGGCTTGGCTTTATATCCAATTGTATCAGGTCAAAGCTAAGGCAACCCATGTGTATATGAGAATAAGGATGCAGAAGAAGTCTTACAATATAATCCCCAGTATTTTAAGGAAATCAGAGAGAAGACAACTATTATAGAAGTAGGACTGATGTCAAGTTTTTCATATTTTTCAAATATATTAAGCTTTAGCTGTTATCTGGGATACATTTTATTGTCTGGAACTGCTGATTTAAGGAGTGGATTACACATTACTCTAGATTGAACTAGAACTGTATCTATCATAAAGATGTCTGTCAATTTACTGGAAGCAAAATGCAAGAAAATTGAGTCTGCCTGCTCTGGTAGCTTAGTGGCTGTGAATCGGGCTGAGAACCTCAAGGTTGGCAGTTCGAAACTACCAGCTGTTCCGTGGAAGAAAGATTAGGCTTTCTGCTCCATAAAGATTTGCAGCCTCGGAAACCCTGTGCAGGGTCACTAAGAGTCGGAACCGACTCCACGGTACTTAACAACAACAATACTCTGAGACAGGAGTCTTGGTGTGATGCTGTGGGCTAAGGTGCTAGACTGCAAAGTTGGTTTGTATCTCAATGTTGGTGGTTCAAGCTCACCAGCTGCTCCTTGGAAACCCCATACAAGGTCGCTATGGGTCAGAACTAACTCAATGGGACTTCACAACAACAACAGTCTGAGACAAGATACTACCGGGAGTTCCTCTGTAACTTGTTAGAAAGTTAAGGGCTTCATTGGAAGTTCAAATTTATAAATTTTATGGAATAGCCTGTGAGACTTTGCTACTAGTTAAATCCCATGAGATTTTCTTATGGAGAAATAATACAAGAATAATGCTAGAAGTTAGTGTGTTATTTAGCCTCACTGGACACTTAATTTTATTAAAACAACAACAACAATAATGTCTTTCTTAGAAGAGTCATAGGAAATATTCTTTGGCTGACTCAGAGCTTAGCTGCTATTGTCCGATGCCATGTAGTCTGTTCTTACAGTGATCCTGTGCACAACAGAATGAAATACTGCCCATCCTCACAAAATTGCTGTCATGTTATAGCCATCAAATCATCTTGTTGGGGGTCTTCCCCTTTTTCTTTGATACTCTTCTTTAACAAGCATGATGTCTTTTCCCAAAGACTGGTCTCTTTTTATAACATGTCCAATGTATGTGAGACAAAGTCTCACCATCTACATTTCAAAGGAGCACCCTGGCTCTTTATCCCAAACAGATTTGTTTGTTCTTTTAGAAGTCCACATTACTGTCAATATTCTTCATCAACACCATAATTCAAATGCATTTATTCTTCTATGGGCTTCCTTATTCTAAGCTCATGTCCTTGAATTTAAATTACGATAAAGCTGCTTGCTATGTTTTATAACTGCAGGTGTTGGCCAAGAATTCTTATTTTGTCACTAGAAAAACTTAACTTTTCTGTACTCATTTTTTTTTTTTCAAATGGAGATGATATCAATAAATACCTTATAGGGCTATTGTGAGGTTCAAATTATACAATTTATATAAAGTATACTTAATTGTAGTTGATACATCCCAGTTTCATTTACTGTTGAGTGAACTTTGACTTTTGGAGCCTCCATGTTTGTAAGAATAGAAATGGGCTCTATAGGGGTGTCAGTGGTTGACTTTTGGAAAGTCAATTACCAGGGCTTTATTGTAAAGCGCCTCTGGGTGGACTCGAACCTTCAATCTTTTAGTTAGTATCTTAGCACATTACCATTTGTACCAATCAGGGATTCCAAACTCTTATTATTAACATTTTAAAGTGATGAAATAGAATTGCCTTAATACCAGGCTGCCCACAGAGAGTGGTTGTGAGGAAATAAGTCATCCCTTCCAGAAACTGGAGGCAATTTAGGGACTTAGGTGCCTAAGAAAGGAGGTGGTGATTCTGAACTTTTATTGAAACATTCTGTTCAAATACTACAGACCATACAGGCTCTGAACATGGAGAAGCATAAGCAATTAAAGAAAGATACATGATCTCATGTCTGCTGTCTCTGTAACAGAAGTTGGTAAACTTGAAGTTGTTAGGGCACTTTTGGCCAATTCTTGAAAAGACTGTTTCATACATATGCACATTTAAGCTATTTTATATCATTTGGAAAAATCAGACTCTGCTGAAACATACTGTTGGGAGTATGAAAAATTTACGGCAGTGTTTATGGCAGAAGCCTACGGTTATGGGAACCATCAAATTATTGTTATTCTAGAAGAGGAGGAAAAAGAGGCAACTAGGTTCTCGGGAAAAAGAGCAGAAAGACTGTGATTTTTCTGAATTAGACCTGCGGAGTTGAAGATGAGTCTCCGAAAGAGGTCTCAGCAATGTTTCCTGGGTCTTCATGTCCAGACCAGGGTCCTGGCTGTAGACCAAGTCCCTAAATAATAAGGAGATCTTAGCCACAAGATGATCCAGGACCATGTTCAACCACCCCTGGTACGGTGTATTATATATAACATACCCAAACCCATTACTGTTGAGTTGATTCCAAATCATAGAGACCCTTTAGGGCAGGGTAGAAATGTTTCAAGGCTCTACCTTTCATGGAAGCAGTCTGCCAAATCTTTTTCCCACGGAGCATCTGTTGACTTTGAATCTCAACTTTTGTTTATAAGTTTGCTTAACCTCTGTGATACTAGAGTTCTTTATATACTCACAAAACATTGTTTTGCTATTAACTGCCTTTGAGTCAGTTCCAATTCATAGTTATCCCATATAGGATTTCTAAGGATATACTGATGGATTTGAACTACAGATCTTGTGGTTAACAGTCTAGTACTTATCCTACAGTGTCACACTGCATACCATAAACTTGAGGGGAAAAAAGCCAAGAGAAGGGATTTAGTCTCAAAGCTATATTTGATTATCCAGTTGACAGTTTTTACTTAGATTTCATGATTATTTGGGGGCACTTTAGTGAAGACACTGAAACTGGAAGTTTTGGTGATGCAGTACCTTTTACTTTTTACTTCTTGGTAGAACTGCTGCTTAAAAGTCAGTAGATTTTAATGTGGAATTCAGGAGATGGGTGGTGAGTTGCTTGTGTTTTATTCTGCAATTGATGGGCTAAGAAACATGAGGAAGAATTCCGTGGCAGTTATGAAAGGGCTTTCTACTTTACATGCCTGAGAAATTGGGATAAACAGGACTCCAAAGAACAGGAATTCTTCAGTCAGTTGTAGGGATTCAGTAATACTGGTAATTATAGTAATTTCTAATCTTGAAAGTCATATTCTTTGCATTTGAAATTCCTTCTGCTTATGCTTGCTTGATTTAAGGAGCTCTGGTAGCATAGAGGTTATGAGTTGGGCTATTAACTTCAAGGTCAGCAATTGATAACTCTAGCTGTTCCATGGGTGAAAGATGAGGTTTTCTGCTCCTGTAAAGATTTATAGCCTCAGAAACTTTATACAGGGTAACTCTGTACAGTTGAACCAACTGCACAGCACATTACCACCACAAGCACCATGCAGCTTGATTTAGTTCTCACAGCAAATAAAGGAAAGAGTTTGATTGTTTCCATTTTACTAATACTGAACCTGAGCTTTTAAATGACAAAGTCAAGGTGGGACTACCCTGAATTCTACATTCTAACTGATGTCACAAACTACTCAAAAAGGATGTTTTGTTTTGGTTTTTTTCATGTTAAATCTACACTGAGTTGTTGCTGTTAGGTGCCATTGAGTTGGTTTTGATTCATAGTGAACCTATACAATAGTACAAATCACTGCCAGGTCTTCTGCCTTCCTCACAATTGTTACTCTTCAGTCCATTTGCTGCCATTGTGCCAGTCCATCTCATTGGGGGGTTGTCCTCTTTTTCATTAACCATTCACTGTACCAAGCATAATGTCCTTCTCCAGGGTCTGGTCCCTCCTGATCATACGTCTGAAATATGAGAGTTGAAGTCTGGCCATTCTGGCTTCTAGGGAGCATTCTGGCTGCACTTCGTCCAACACACAGATTTGTTTGTTCTTTTGGCAATCCATGGTACTTTTTAATGTTCTTCTCTAATACCATAACTCAAATGCATCAATTCTCCTATGGTCTTCCTTATTTATTGTCTAATTTTCATATGAATATGAAGCTATTTAAAATATCATGGTTGGGTCAGGCACAACTAAATCCTCAACTGACATCTTTGCTCTTTATTTAAAGAGATCTTGTGCAGCAGATTCACCTAATGCAATACCTTGTTTGATTTTTTAACTGCTGCTTCCATGAGTGATAGTACTGGGTCCATGCAAAATGAAGTCTTTGACAACTTCAATCTTTTTTTTATCATGATGTTATTTTCTGGTCCATTTGTAAGGATTTTTGTTTTCTTTATGAGGTGCAACCCATACTGAAAGCTGTTGTCTTTGATCTTTATCATAAGTATTTTAAGTTCTCTTTACTTTCAGCAAGTAAGGTTGCATCATCTATATATTGCAGATTGTTGATGAGTCTTTCTCCAATCCTGATGGCACGTGCTTCATATATTCTAGTTTCCTGGATTATTTGCTCAGCATACAGATTGGGTAAGTATGATGAAAGAATACAACCCTGACCCAAACCTTCCCTGATTTTAAATTATTCAGTATTCCCTTGTTCTATTTGAATGACTACCTCTTGGTCTATGTACTTGTTCTTCATGATTACAAATAAGTGCTCTGGAATACCCATTCTTGGCAATGTTATCCATCCTTTATCATGATCCGCACAGTCGAAAGCCTTTGCATAGTCAATAAAGCACAGGCAAACATCCAAATAGTAGAGGCACCTACACTGAGTAGTTAAAATTTCCACAGATTACAGTGATCACTGCCTTAGGGATGATCGCATTTGTTGGTGCCACACTTTGGCACTAAGTCATCCATTTCCCCAGGGTTCCTTTTGGACTCCTGTCTTAAAAATGATGTCTATAAATCTTTACATTTAACAATATAGCAATATTCTTAAGGCTAGAGGTCAGATCTTATACATTTCTATATAAATTACAGAGTTTCTAGCTCTTTTTCTGTCATAGTATGAGATGGAACTGTCTTTGATGGTCCCCTGTCAATTGTATATAGTTAACAAACATACGAGGCTGAGTCAAAAATTATCCACACTCTGGCTGTAGAATTTATTTTAATTAACTTTTAGAAAAGACAAATACATCATTTTAAAACATAATCCCCTTGCTTTTCAATATACTTGTCCATCTGTCAACCAGTTTTCGTATTCCCTTATTTAAAAATGTTTTAGATTGAGCTGAGAGCCATGAATGCTCTGCTGTCTTCACTTCTTCATCAGAGGTGAATATTTGTCTTCAAAGGCCTGCTTTGGGGGGCACCAGACAGGTGAAAATCTGATGGAGCAAATTCAAGACTAAAGGGAGGATACTTTAACACTTCAAAGCAGAGTTTTTGCTGAGTGTCAACAGTGTTGATAAGGTGTGAGGACATGCATTGTCATGCAAAATCACAATGCCCTTGGATAGCAGTCCTCAGTATTTAACACAAAATTTAGGCTTCAGTTCTTCAGCGAGAATCTCACTGAAACTAGCACTGTTGATTATTGAACTTTTTTTCTTGCTAGTGTTTCAGTACTTGCTCTTGAGAATGCCAGAATACTGAAAGCATCAATTTTTTAGCTGATGGTTGACTTTTGAACTTTTTCTTGCTGGGTAATAGAGGATGTTTCCATTCCATACTCTACCATTTACTCTCAGGCTCATAGTGATGAATCCATTTCTTATCACCAGTAACGTTTTTTTAGAGAAACTTTTACCTTCCTTCGAGTATCGATCTAAATTTTGTTTGTTGTTGTTAAATGCCGTTGAGTCAGTTCCGACCCATAGTGGCCCTGTATAGGGTTTCCAAGGAGCAGCTGGTGAGCTTGAACTAAAACCGACCTTGCAGTTCAAACGGCTTTCCTTTCTGGCGCATTAATCCACAGCGCCACACCATGTAAAATTTTTGTTTACATATGTCTAAATCCTTCTGTTTATGCTCTTTCATGAGTTCTTTTGGTATCTATTTCACACAAACTTTTTGAAACCCAAGTCTTTTTCAGCTTGGTTTGCAAATGATTTGCCACAGTTCTACTGTACTGGTCTACTTGACAAATTAATTTCACATACATATTCATTATTATCGTCAACCGTGGATATGAATGGGCTTTTTAATATAACTGGAGTGTGTATAATTTTTGACTCACCCTAGTATAATTTGTATCCTACATTTCTTTTTTCCTGTACTTTCTTTGATAGTGGTAAATATTTATATACTAAAAAGCCGCATACACACAAATATGACATCTCTGATGTTAGTACTTTCCTATCGCTCTCGGTAATGTTAAGTGTCGTGGAATTGGTTGCAATTTAGTGCTTCCGAGAAGCGGCTGGTGGGTATAACAGCCAAGCTTGTAGTTCAACCCGACTCCTGGTGTAGCTCTGTAAGATCAATACTGGACTGAGAACCACAAGATCGAGGTTCAAACCCATCAACACCTCCTAGGAAACACTATACATGGTCTCTGTGAGTTGGAACTGACTAGATGGCATTTAACAACAACAACTTGGTAATATACTTGTTTTTAAAGGAGGAAAAAAAGAAACAATGGTAGTTAGATATTGTCAGGGGAACAAGTAATCTAAGTGGCACTTGAATTTCTAGTTTGTTAGATATTTACAACTGAAGGTGCAGCAGTGAACGACTTCAGAAGAGGAGTTCAAGTATTTCTACCGTGTTTAAGAGATTATAGTGAAACCCTTTGCAAACAGGGTCCAATGATACCGAAGAAGGAATTCATGATCTTGGACTTTCAGATGTTAACTACTCTTTAAATTCTTCTCATTTCTCAGGCAACAGGATTTATCTTCTGCTGAGTGGCATAGTTAACTCCTTAGTTAATAAATTAGAAGAATCTACTTTCCTTTCTCTCCTTTCTCTCTGCCTTTCTTCATTTCCTTAAGTCAGTTAAAGGATAGAAAGAGTGAGAACAGTTATACGTAACTTAAAAAAAAAATTATGTACTAAAAAACATCAATAAGGATTAATGCATTTCCCTTAAACACCAAATATTGCAAATTTTTTTCCATTATGACAAATAGAAACTAAAATATTCTACCTTTGAAAATCTGTTTTTATGAATTTGAGATGAAGTAAATGTTGATTTTATTTAAATTTCCAGAAGAGTGTGTCACTTAAGAACATTAGTGAAAGCCGGTAGACAGAAAAGCAGAAGCAGAAAAACCAATGATTATTTTTTCTTTACTAATATACTCCTAACAATTACAATTCTTTTTCATATGGCGCTATACATTCTCACTTTATCTCAGGTGGTACCTCCAGACTTGGTAACAATTACAGAACAATAAGAAGTATAAAACCAAACTTTTAATAATCACACATTAAAAAAAAAATCACAGATAAGAATAAAAATATTTTCATTAATAATAATGAGTGTCTAAGCCTGATGTGATGCTGTGGGCTAATGTGCTGGACTGCAAAGTTGGTTTGAAACACAAGGTAGGTGGTTCAAGCTCACCAGCCACTCCTAGGAAACCTTATACAGGGTCGCTATGGGTTGGAACAGTTTTTTAGAGCTGTTTTCAGAGTGAGAGAAATGATGCATCTTTTGTATATCCTCTCATTTAAAAAAATAAAATGAACAACAATTAGAAAGGAAATCAAAAGTAAAAGATCTGTGAGTAGCCATGCTAAATAGGAATCCACCATAACAATGAAAAACATACACAAAAAACTCTTAGCAAGTGTTGTGCACAAGCATGCTCACACACGTACACTTTCTCACACTTACAGTAAGAAATCATTAATTCTGTTGATGTACTACCAGCGATGTTATTACCTGTTTTTATTGAAAGGCAGTGGAGAAGGCTTCAAGAGATGAGGTGGTGGGTCAATCTTAGTATGGGGTCAGAACCTGATTCCAAAGAGCTGCTAGATGTGGTGGTAGCCATAGCTGACAAAAAAAGAAACCTTTTATCAAGTTAGTTTACTTCATTATTTCCAACTTTTCCCATCACACCTAACAGCCTTCTAAAAAACATTTTACAAAATTTTGAAAAATGCAGATAAATACAAGAATAAAATACACTCCTCATATAGCCTTCCTCTTAATTATGTAAAATTAGTAATTTATTAATATTTGCTACATCTATTTCATATTTTAAATTTATAAAACTATATTTCTCCCAGGTTTTTATCTAAAATGCTTAAAAACCCATCCCTTTATTCAAAGTTAATATTTATACAGTAAAATTCACAATGTTAGGTATATAGTTTGGTAATAAGAAATAGCACAATTGTGATATAAAACATTCTGTCACCCCCAAATTTCATTATGATTATTTGTAATCAGTTCCTTCTTGTTCCCTACATAGCCACAGGAAACCACCGCTTTTCTTTCATTCTCTGTATTATTATTATTATTATTTTTTTATTAAGAATTTCATATGAATACAAAGAGATTATGTAGAATTTTGTTTCTGACCTTTTTTTCATTTAGTTTAAGGTTCTTAAGATACACCCACGTTGTTGAACACATTAGTAATTTTGTCCCTTTTTATTCCTGAGTAGCATTATATTACAAAAATATATGAACATTTATTAGATAATCCATTCTGAAACTGAAGGATATTTCGGTTATTTCCAGTTTTTGTCTCTTATAAATAAAGCTGATATGAACATTTAGGTTATAAGTTTTTGTGTAACATTGCTTTCATTATCTTGAGTATACCTTTAGGATAGGATTGTTGAATCATGTTGTTGTTGTTGTTATTAGGTGCCATTGAATTGGTTCCAATTCACAGCAAACAGAACAACTCATACAACAGAGCAAAACATTGCCCAGCCCTGCTCCATTACTCACAATTGTTGTCATATTTGAGTCCAGTGGTGTGGCTACAATGTTGATCAACGTCACTGAGAGTCTTCCTCTTTTTTGATGTCACTGTACCAAGCATGATGTCTTTCTCCAAAGACTGGTCTTCCTGATAATATGTTCAAAGTACATAAAATGAAGTCTCCTCATTCTTGCTTCTAAGGGGCATTCTGGCTGCACTTCTTCCAACACAAATTTGTTTGTTCTTATGGTAATCCATGGTAATTTCAATATTCTTCACCAGTACCATGATACAAATGCATCCTTTTTTTGGTCTTCTTTATTGTCCAGCTTTCACATGTATATGAGGTAGTTAAAAATACCACAGATTGGGCCAGGTGTACCTTAGTCTTCAAAGTGACATCTTTGCTCTTTAACACTTTAAAGAGGTCTTCTGTAGCAAAGTAACTTTAATTTTTGACTGCTGCTTCCATGGGCTTTGATTGTGGATCTCAGTGAAATGAAATCTATGACAACAGAGACAATATATTTTTTTTTTTTTCTGTTTATCATGATGTTATTTATTGATCTAGTTGTGAAGATTTTTGTTTTATTTATGGTGAGGTATAATTCATAATGAAAGCTGTATTCTTT
>NW_006408554.1:17852228-17853425 GCF_000296735.1 Chrysochloris asiatica | reverse complement strand
GGCTTTGTGTATTTATTCTATCTTATTTTCTATGTTTTAAAATACTGTGACCATAAAATCCTTCAATATTGTCACTCAAGACTTGAATTTGTTCTTTTAACTTCAGAAGTGCTGAGTGTGTTTTTTCCTTTTGGTTTTTTAATTCCAGTTCTTTTCATATTTCATTATAATTTTTTAACTTTGTCTTCCCAAGCAGCCCTTTGAAGATTTCTGATCGGCTTTTTTACTTCATCATTTTTCCCACTTGTTTTAACTATTCTGCATTCAAGAACAAGTTTTAGAGTCTCTTCAGACATCCACTTTGATCTTTTCTTTCCTGTCTTTTAATAATCTTTTGCTTTCTTCATGTTTTATATTCGTGGTGTCATCCTATGACTTGTCTGGTCTTCAATCATTAGTGTTTAATGTATCAAATCTGTTTTTGAGATAGTCTCTAGATTCAGATGAGTTCTATTAAAGGTCATATTTTGACTTTTGTGGACTTGTTTTAATTTTCTTTAGCTTCAGAACTTGCCTAAAAGCAATTAATGTTCTAGTCCACAGTTGGCCCTGGGTCTTATTTCAGCTTATAATACTTAGCTTTTTCAGTATTTCTTGCTTCAGATGTAGTCAATTTGATTTCTGTGATTTGCATCTGGTGAAATCCACATGTATAATTGCTGTTTATGTTGTTGAGAAAAAGTATTTGCAATGTATAAGTCACTTGTCTTGCAAAATGATATCACGTGATTTTCAGCATTTTTTCCTTTCACCAAGGCTTATTTTCCAGCAACAATTCTTCTTCTGTGTTCCTAATTTCTGTATTCCAATTATCAGTAAATATCAGTGCATCCTGATTGCATGTCTGATTAGTTTCATACTGAAGAAGTTGCTAGAATTCTTTAAGTTTTGCAACATTGGCTTTAGTTGTTGGTCCATAAATTTGAATAATAGTTGACGTAATCGTTTGTTGTTGTTGCTAAGTGCTGTCTAGTTGGTTCCAACCCATAATGACCGTGTTTAGGGTTTCTGAGGAGCAGCTGGTGAGCTGTGGCTCAAACTGACTTTACAGTCCAGTGCATTAGTCAACAGTACCCTACCAGGACTTCGTATTAATTATAGGCATATGGATATTATCTTTTCACTAACAGCATTGTACTTCAGAAGAATGGATGCGTTTGAATTATGGTGTTGGAGGAAAATATTTAAAGTACTATG
>NW_006408554.1:17839837-17841188 GCF_000296735.1 Chrysochloris asiatica | reverse complement strand
GGAGTTACAGTTTTGGAAACTCTAGAAAGCAGTTCTACTCTGTTCTGCAGATTGCTATGATTTGGAATCGATTCTACTACAGATAGAGGGTAAGATCTGAAATGATATTGCCCCTCTATAATTAATTTGTGTCTTTCTTTCTCTCTCTCTTTTTTCTTGATCAGTCTAGCTAGAAATTTATTTGTTTCATTAACCTTTTCAAAGAAATAGTTTTTGTTTCATTGATTTTTTTTTCTGTGTTCTCTTTCATTGATTTATGCCCTTGTTTTTATTATTTTCTTCCTTCTGCTTATTTTTTTATTTAATTTGCTCTTTTTTCTTCTTGTTTTTATAGTGGAAGTTTAAATAGTTAATTTGACATATTTGCATTCTTTTAAGTAAGTGGTTAATGGTATATTTTTTTCCCTTTAAATACTGTTTTTTCCTACATACCATAACTGTTTATAGTTTCCTATTCATTCTCATTTGGTATAAGTTATTTTTTATATTTTGTGTGTTTGTGCTTGTTTCTGACCCAAGGCATCTTTAGAACTGAGTTGTTTAATTTTCAGACATTGGAATCTTTTCCAAGTGTTTTATTTTTGTTAAATTTTAATTTGTTCAGTGTGATCAGAGAACAAATCTATTTCCACTTGTTTTAAGGCACCAAGTATGGTCCATCTTGGTGAATGTTCCATTTTCTCTTAAAAAGAGTATATATTCTGCAATTATTGAATGTAATGTTTTAAAAGATCGTAGTTAAGCATAGTCAATTGTTATAACATAGTCTACAATGACATGTTCTATATCCTACTTTGGTGAGTAATGGCTGGGATCTTAAAAGCTCATGATCATCCACCAAAGGTGCAGCTGTTGGTTTCTCCTTGTCCACAGGAAAAAAGATTGATGACTAGGAATAAGGAGAAACAGACTAATTCTGAGAATATTTAGACACTGAAAAGCTTATGAAAAGCAGTGGTACATTTTCAGATACAGCATAAAAAGTATTTTATGGAATTTCAGAAGAACAAACAAATCTTTGTTGGAAGAAGTACAGGCAGATAGATGATCCTTAGAAGCCAAAATGGCCAGACTTCATCTCTCATACTTCAGATATATTATCAAAGGGACCAGTCCCTGGAGAAAGGCAGCATACTTGGTAAAGTGGAGGGTCAGTGAAAGAGAGGGAAACCCCTAATGAGATGGATTGGCACAGTGGAAGCATCAATGGGCCCACGTGTAGTAACAATTATGAGGTTGGAGCAGGACTGGGCAGTGTTTCATTCTGTTGTGAATAATTTTGGAACCGACTTGATGGCACTTAACAACAACAACAAGTGTTGGAAGATGAAGACATTCAGAGTAGCCTCAG
>NW_006408554.1:17837333-17839432 GCF_000296735.1 Chrysochloris asiatica | reverse complement strand
TTAAAATACAATGCTGTCTGGGATAGGATAATATCCATATGTCTGCAAGGAAGATAAGTTAATACCACTATTATTCAAATTTACACTAAAGCCAGCGATGATGAATTTGAAGAATTCTGCCAAACTTCTTCAGTCTAAAATTGATCCAACATGCAATCAAGTTGCATGGATAATTCTGAGGTCTCCTGCTAATTAGGATCTCGTGTGGTAGATGGACACAGAATGAGACAGTGGTGCTCTGGCCATAGATGGACTTTTTGTAGGACTAATTGTTGTCTCTTTTGTGCACTGTATCTGGAATTAGTTCATGTAGATCCCAAAGTTGGGGGATCATAGTATTTGTGTCTTACCAGAGGGTAGCTGAAGTTGAGAGGTCCTTCTAGCCCAGGGCTGGCCAGCATCAGCTATCCATGTTTGCAACACCAGATTCTAGGTCCTGGGGTTGGTACTCCTTGTGCCCAACCTAATTTGATATGGCTCCTACTGCCCAGAGAGCAGGAATTTTTCTGGGGGTAATGTGGAAGACATGGAAAAATACCCTCTGCAAATAAGTGATATGACTCTTTGCCACCAAATGCCCTCTGACTTCAAAGCCAGTTATAAAAGTTCGACTATAACCCACCTAGTCAGTTAGCATAGATAACCTGCTTCCTTTTTTTAAAAAAATAATTTGATTTTGTTTAGCCTCTTGTGTCTGTTCAGTTGCTTCTCCTTGAGGCCTAGACCAGGACTGGACAGGGCTGGCTCTGCAGGTTTGGAGCAGGGTTCACTTGAATCCAGACTCTGGGGTTAGTGTGGATAACATCCCAGTCCTTTGATAGGGCTTACAACTCTGTTGCTTACCTCCATGCAGCTTCTACCACCAAAGAGCAGGGGCTTTGCTCGGGGTGTACAAAGATGAGGACCAGCAGTGTCTATGGTCATCTGGGGAGTGGGGGGAACAAGAAAAAAAAAAAGCACCTTTACATCTGAGAGTCACAGATATGTTTCTGTGTCTTGTGTCTGTCTTGTGTTTGAAGTCGCTTACAAAATCTTTAGATGGCTGTGTCTGGTATCTTCTTGGCAGGCACATGTTAGCAGTCTGTTTCCTTTTCTGCTGCGTGTATTCAGCTTTTCCCCCTACTAAACATCCAGTCTACTTCCCTATCCCTTCATCTGTTTCATTTGTTTTTCTTATCTTTGTATAGCGTTTCTGCCTAGACTGCCATCTTGCCACCTCCTCAGTACCATTGGCTCTTGCTTATAAGCTATCTCTTGAAATGTTTGAATGTTGGCCAATTCTTTTTGGTACAGTGACTATATATTTTCTCTACCTTCTTTTAATGCTTCCTGCATCATTTAACATTTTGCCCAAAATGTCCTTTAATATTGCAGCTGGAAGCTTGAATTTATTCTTCAGTTTTTTTCATCTTGAGAAATGCTGAGAATGTTCTTCCTTTTCGATTTTCTAACTCCGTATCTTTGCATATGTCATTGTAATTCTTTGCTTTGTCTTCTTGAGCTGTCCTTTGAAAGTTTCTGTTTGTTTCTTTTACTTCATCATTTCTTCCACTTGCTTTAGCTATTCTAAAGTAGGCATCCTGATGTGGCACTGTAGGATAAGCATGGACCACAAGGTTGGTTTGAACCACAAGGTTGTCAGTTCAAGCTCACCAGCCACTTCTAGAAAAACCCATACAGGGTTGCTATGGATTGGAACTGACTCAATGGCACTTCACAACAACATAGACATTATAAAAGTCCTGGTGTGACACTGGAGGGTAAACACTAGACTGCTAACTAAAGGTAGTGGTTCAAATCCGCCATCTGCTCCATAGGGGAAAGATGAGGCTTTCTGTTTCTGTAAAGATTTACAACTTTGGAAGCTCTGTACAGGGTCAGTATGAGTCAGAGCTGACTCTGTGTCACTTGACCATAACAATAACCGCAGCAACAATGACAATATAGACATTGTGCCATTTCACATCTAAATATTTCAGTATGCAATTTTCTAAAGTACAATATCATCATATTATAATGAGTTCTTAAAAGGAGCTCTGGTAGCGTAGTGGTTACGAATCGGGCTGCGAACCTTAAGGCCAGCAGTTCGAAACTACCAG